>NC_085857.1:41211891-41299391 GCF_034702125.1 Engraulis encrasicolus | reverse complement strand
ACACCGACGCATACACGGCAGGCACATAATACAGACTCTCTTGTTCTCCCTCCCTACCCTCTCTCGTTCCCACTCTCGCTATGCTGTCACTCTTGTCTGCATGCAGGGCCGGCTTAACACACAGGCTGGATATGGCTACACAGCCTAGGGGTCCCCCGCCACGACAGGGGCCTGCCAATTGGCTAAAGGAGGGAAAATCCATTTGGGTCAATAAGGGTTTTTTCAGTAACAGAGGTCAGGTGGTGCAACTGATTAGTACAATTGGTACTGATTGGTACAATTCATTAATTGATAATTAATGTACAAGCAATGAATATATGTCTTAAATAATTCAGTAAAATCAGAACAAAAATAATTTCGTCTATACTGGTTGAACCACCCTGACGTCAAAAATGACAAGTCATTGACCCATTTGCACATTGTGACAAGATGCAGTACTGAAAAAAAATCCCTAGCCGTGTCAAGTACCCTAAATCTTGATAAAACTCCTCCCCCACCGTGGTCAGATATGTTATCCTTAATTCCGAGCTCGGAATTAGGACGCTGTCTATGTAATTCTGTTGAAATATGCCTTGCACGAGGGGAGAGGCGGACCTCCAGCAACCTGTGGCCTAGCTTGGGTTAGAAAGGGCTACAATTACATGCTGCACCAAGAGAACAGGGGTGCATTTCTCGAAACCATAGTTGCTAATTACGTTAGCTACTTTGTTGTTTGCAATTCTATGTCCCATTGGCAACTACCCAAGTTGCTAACTGGCTAACAACTACGATTTTGAGAAATGCACCCCAGAGTAGAAGAGCTGGGTTGATTCACTTTCATCAATTTAACCACAGCATGTGCTGAATTGCTAGAATTTCACCATTTCCATTTTAAGGAGCGGGTTACAATGGTATACGCCTAAGAGTACAGAGTAGAGCAAAGCAGAGGTTTGATTTGAAAGGGTTAAAATATAAAGTTGCAATTATAATAGTATATGAGAGTAATACGTATGTAAGACTATATAAGCAATAACATTTGACTCACTAATTTAACCACCACATGCACTGATCATTGCTGTCATTCAAAGATGAGAGAAAGGGAGAAAGGGCTAAAGGTCTTTCTGAATGACAGGCACCAATAGAAGTACAGAGCTGAGTTTAGTTTGAAAGGCTAAAACTAACGTTAATAATACTTGGCATTGTAAAAATGCCGTAATAATGTTAGAATAATTTCTATAATAATCGCCACACCTCCGTTTGAACGTTACAATGACATGCAGCGAGAGTAGAGAGTATCAGTAGTGCAGAGCTGAGAGGGGTTTTTGCTGCAGCATCGTCATGGTCCGTGCACAAGTGCAAGCTCATCCTCCATTCATATGGGTACCACACTACCACACTACCACACCACACAGCACAGCACTGCAACCGGCACACTGGAGAGAGAGAGAGAGAGAGAGAGAGAGAGAGAGAGAGAGAGAGAGAGAGAGAGAGAGAGAGAGAGAGAGAGAGAGAGAGAGAGAGAGAGAGAAAGCCAGAGTACTGTCTCTGTAATTACTCTTTTTTCTGCCTGACGCTGTGCTTTAGAAGAAAGTCTCTTATCTCTCTTTGTGCGTGTCCCCACTCACCCCCCCCTCTCTCTCTACTCCTATCTATCTCTCCCTCTCTCCTATCCTCTCCTCCTCATCATCTTCTCTCCTCCTTTCCTCTCTTTTCCTCTTTTCAGGAAGTCAGTCTGCTCTGCTCCTATCCTCCTCTCCTCCTCCTCTCCTATCCTATCCTCCTCCTCCTCCTCTTTTCCTCTTCAGGAAGCCAGTCTGTATCTATCTTTCTCTCCTATCCTCTCCTCCTCTTCTCTTCTCATCTCCTCTCCTCCTCTCCTCTCGCATTCTCTCCTCCTCCCCCTCCTCCTCCTCCTCCTCTTCTCTTTTCCTCCCCCTCTTTTTCTCCTCTTTTCAGGAAGCCAGTCAGTCATTCACTCTGATGCCCACAGTGCTGAGGCAGAGTGGCAGTCAGGCAGATAAGCGGATATGAATGCAGCAATTACAGTTTTTTTAACTGGGTGTGTGTGGAGAGGGTGTGTGTGTGTGTGTGTGTGTGTGTGTGTGTGTGTGTGCGTGTGTGTGTGTGTGTGCGTGTGCGTGTGTGTGTGTGTGTGTGTGTGTGCGTGTGTGTGTGTGTGCGTGTGCGTGTGCGTGTGCGTGTGTGTGTGTGCGCGTGTATGTGTGTGTAATATATGTGTGTGAGAGAGAGAGTGGGGGAGGGAGGGAGAGAGAAAGAGAGAGAAAGAAAGAGAGAGAGAGAGAGAGAGAGAGAGAGAGAGAGAGAGAGAGAGCAGTGGTGGGGTGTGAGTCGTACAGAGTGTGTGTGTGTGTGTGTGTGTGTGTGTGTGTGTGTGTGTGTGTGTGTGTGTGTGTGTGTGTGTGTGTGTGTGTGTGTGTGTGTGTGTGTGTGTGTGTGTGTGTGTGTACACGTGTGTACGCATGCATGTGTGTACGCGGTTGCATGTGTATATGTGTGTATGTGTACGAGCACGCGTGTGTGTATGTGTGCGCTGTGTGTGTGTTAATGTGTCGATGGGGGATCTACGCAGCACCATTACCGTGATAAGCATCAGTGCGTGGCTTGCTCAAAGCGAAAAGCTGCCTCGCAACCGACACAGGCGAAAAGACCGCAGGCAAAAAAAAAAGGACCACAGTGGGACAGGTATGATCCGTTCCATGTTCGACGGCTGCTGGGTGGGTGGGTTTGGTTGTCCTCTGCTTGTCCATGAAGGTGATTGAAAAGCCGCTTTTGTCCCAAACAGAGTGGGGTGGGTGGGTAGTGGGGAGGGGGGGTGGATGGGTAGTGGGGTGGGTGGGTGGGTGGGGGGAGAGAGGGGCGCAAAAGCCACCGCACAGCAAAAGCACATTCACACACCAGATAGAGCAGCAGTGACTCTCAACCTTTTACAGATAAACGCCCCTCCCCTGGACCTCATCATAAGCCTGCCAATGCCCCCTTGACCTGATTATAAGTCTGCCAATGACCCCCCTTAGCCCCTTACTTACTGCACGCCGTACCTCCTGTGGCACGCTGTAATAGTCATAGTCACTACTGTAGTACTACACTACCATGACAGTGCACTGGGCCCTTTTTATTACATTATGACAACAGCTAATTTATAATGCCATGTCTTAAGGGGATAGTATTAAAAAATAAAATGGACACATGGCACTACATCATAACAACATCGCTATGACATTACCGAGAGTCTTCAGTAATAGATGAAGACATGGTCATTACAGTTTTGGTTACAATAAGGTCATAACAGACGCTCTGCATGTCACGAAAGGGTTCATCCCCCAGGTAGAGAGTCAAGTTTAACACTCAAACTATTGGTCCTACTCTCAAAGTGTTGAGAGTAATGTTAAGAGTTTAGAGTATGCGGTAAGACTACAACATGAAACACAGCTAATTTTTTACCGTGGCAGTGCTGTGCACGTATGTTTTATAGTGCTAAGTTAACACTCAGAGAGTGGGTCCTAGTCTCTGAGGGTTGAATTAACACAGAATGTACCATGCGGGTGCAGCCAGGGCATGTGGGCTCCCCACAGAAACCTGTGAAGCCAAGGACAGATACTAAACGGGCCTACAGGGCCCAGGTCAAGGGGCCCAAGAGGCCAAGTCTCTCTGTTCCCATTCTCATATTGCGTTGAAAATCACAGTTTCAACCATTGTATTTTAAAATTTTCCCCAGAAACCCCCAACAACATCTCAAACATCTGATCCAAATCCTTGAATCTTTTTGTAAATAATAAAGCAACACCCTCGGAGGACGCCCTTTCTTGTTGCCTGGCCCAGGGGCCCATGGAGTCATAATTCGTCCGCAGGGCCAGATTAAGATGGCAAATTTACATAGACAGTGTCTTAATTAAAGGTAGGAATTGAGGATAACATGTTTACCAACTGTACTAAACACAACAGATACATTTTTCAATGTTGCATCTTGTCACAATTGTGCAATTTTTCACCTTTGGCCAATCAGGGGCCCCCTGGCAGGTGGGGGCCCCTTGGCTACAGCCATATCTAGCCTGTGCATTAATCCAGCCCTGTTCGCCCCTGCCGTGGACCACATAGCTTCAGCCTGCTTGCCCGACCGGAGGACCCCCCTGACTGTGCCAAGGTCAACAGTGGTGGGTTTGTTTGTACAGTACTTACCAAGCAGCCAAAACACAAGCTCACCTTCTAACCCTCTTGGATTAGCAGCGAGCCGAGCGGGACTGTCTCTGTCAAACACACCCCTCTCCTTTTGTCCTTTCTCCAGCAGGATGAGAAAATATCATCTGGAAATGACACAAAAAGGAAGACTGTGGGCAGCTGAGACAATACCAGAGGGGGGAAATAATAGACAGCGTTTTTTGGCTCTGTTGGAGAAAATCATTTCGGTTATAGGCTACACAGAAGTCGTGTAGTTCATTACGGTCCGTATGTTCTGTGGCTGGTAGATGTGAGACACTATTTTTAGACTGACTGAGGGAGAGTTACAATTGAGGCACTTGACCTTAATTCTCCGTGGGAATTGTCCTTTCTAGCCTAAATGCTGCAATGCAGTTTGTGTTTTCACAGGCAACTGACATAACATAGATAGCACAGTCAGAAAATACAGACGATACTCCACAAAAACCATTTGAAATAACCTACAAGGAGATTAAATGTGAGGCAAATGTTGAATAAGCAGAACATTAAAGATTTTAGGATAATAGGCCCACTTGACTTTCAAAGTCAGGACTTAATCACAATGTAAGGCCTTTTGCATATTTGTTTTAGCCTTTATTGCCTGAGCAGCAACCAAGAAATCAGCCTGTCATTTTTGTTAAAGCATTGGAAGAAGTGAAGGTCATGCTAGAATGGATCCAACCTTTTGTTATTTCAAGGTAGGGGCATTTAGCATGGCTCAATTGCGCCATCTTGTGTGGAAGAATGAAAACGTGTACAGGATGTAAAGGACTAGGCCTACAGTAGGTGTATTAGGCTATAGATATATTAGTACTGTGTATATAGATATATATTATATATATATAGATATATATTAGTTAGGCTATAGATTTCAGATGGCACCCTGTGCACATAGTAGGCCTATTTTGAGTTGCTGTTAAATGTTTACAAAACGTAGGCGGCAGCCCTTTTGTGAAATCTGCAAGAGTTCTAGTTATTAAGTTGGCTATGCCAGGGGTTCCCAAACTTTACCATGGCAAGCCCCCCCATATAGCCTACCGGTATATTCCCGCCAAGGCCCCCCTGACGTGAGCCGTGCCACACTATTTTTTTCTGTGCACCAGTCTTCCCAGCTCAATGAAGTTGGTGCATTCCCAAAACCCATCAAGTAGGCTACTACAGAAGGCACATTTAAACACTAAAAAGAAGAAAATGATTCCACTGAGATTGCTTAGCTTATTGATGGTTTCTTTTAGCTACATAAGCTATTACATTTATTAAATTATTTATTCAATTTTTCTCCTGCCAAAACCTGCCCGGCCCCCCTGGCATCCCCCTGCGGCCCCCAGGGGGCCCCGACCCCACTTTGAAAATCATGATATGCAATAGGTAGCCTACTTTTGGATATGGGCCTATTACAAAGTTATGACCATGTAATGTGATACGTCTTAATTGAACATGTATGTTAAAGTGGTGAATTATTAAGTGAAGATTAACACACCTGACGTAAACCTGTTCACTGGCTCTGTTTTTGTAATGAAATGTGGGTTACGCTACGTTGAAACGGAACCAAAATGTTCTGGAATCTTTCGCCGGAAGCCTCCACAGTACAACAGCAGCAGCATCATTCGCTGCAACGTGGATGCTTCTGCAGACAGGTGGCTAGCAACTGGCTTCTGCTCTACAATGTACATTTCCCAACGACCACAAATTTGTAGTTTCTCTAGAGGGCGTTGTAGGACAACTTGTTGTGGCAAGACGATGAAAACAAAGCGGTGGCAGTTACACTGGCTAGGAGGAGGCTGCCTGCCCGCTGTGCCTGTGTGACGTCTCAGCAACTGTCAACTCACCCTTCCTGCCGCAGTTGTCACTTTTTAAAATCTTGCTACAGTGTTTGTAGGCACAGGTATCTATTTGCGTTTTCCTTTTATTTTGAAAGACTGTGGTCTGTTACGGAGATCGATATTGATTCCGCGTTTGTCCGCTGTTGTCCCAGGCCGTATTTGGCTGATGGTGAAACTCCCTTGCTCTACTAGTTGTTACGTCTTCTCTTTTTTTGGTGTGTCTGGCTAGCTTCTCGTCGCTATCTGTCTGATGTTATCGAAGGCTGACGTTTGACAGATCTCCCCTCATGTCCTCAGCGACGAATTCTGACCGTACACTCAACCAAGCGGGTGAGTAAATAATGCATTATTGTACTAGCCTACCGTTTGGTACGTGCATTAGGAACTCAACATTGCACTATACTCTATGACAGAAACTTACTTGAGTGTGGTTGATTGTTTACTGGTCTAGCAAAATTGATATGGCATAAACATGAATTTGTATATGTGTTATAACAAGCAGTCGTAGCAGGCAGGCTGGCAAGCTGCATTGTATTAGCTAGGCATCAGGGCAATAACGTTAGCTGGCGACATCCAAAACTTCACCAAGTCATTATGTTATGATTGACTCCCCTAAATGGCCTGCCTGCTTGCCGGGTTCAAGTCTCGACATGCCTGGCCACAGAAGTAGGCTAGTTCAGAGGATTGCATCTTCTAGTTTAGTTTGTTTGTTTGTTTTCTATTGGGTCTCTCTCTGGACATTCAACCCTGTGCGTAGGCGACCATTACCTAAACACAAACAACTGCCTTGGAGCAAGTCAAGTCCCAGTTGGCATTTGTGTGACATTTTTTTGTAGCTGCACACACTAACACACACGAAGCTTTTACACACACACACAAAGCACTGCGTTATGTCGTGTGTTTAATGTCTGCTTTTCTGGATGGGTGCTGTTGAAGGAACTAGTGTCATCCTGGTTTGATGCTGGACACTGAAGAACAGCTGTCAACCAAGGTTTTGCTGTAGAATCAGACATTAAAAATAGGAAAAGAGCTCGGGTACTCTAAATACTCCATCACACCTCCCCATGCCTTCCTCTGGTCAAATGGCAGTTACTGCGTCTGTGACTAGCCAGTGTTCCCGTTTTCTCCTTCTCCTCTTTCTTAATCCTGTTTTCTTCTGCACTATGCTACTTTGCAGCAGTAATTTGTGCTTACACATGCATTTCACACCATGGCCAGCACCCTATTCTCTCTCTCTCTCTCTCTCTCTCTCTCTCTCTCTCTCTCTCCTCTGCCAGCCTAGCATTAAGACGCCATTGCCACCGCCCTTCTCGGCCCCTCCACCCAAAGGGCATCCAAGATAAAGAGAAGCAAAGCGCTTTGCACCAACTAGCTCTCTCTCTCTGTCTGTCTGTCTGTCTGTCTGTCTCTCTCTCTCTCTCTCTCTCTCTCTCTCTCTCTCTCTCTCTCTCTCTCTCTCTCTCTCTCTCTCTCTCTCTCTCTCTCTCTGCTTTTCATGATAGAGGGGGAAGACTTTGCTGGCAGTGGACACATTGGTCAGCTTCTGTAGCTTCACAAGGATCTGTGTGTGTGTGTGTGTGTGTGTGTGTGTGTGTGTGTGTGTGTGTGTGTGTGTGTGTGTGTGTGTGTGTGTGTGTGTGTGTGTGTGTGTCATGCTTACGCATCAGGTTCCAGCCTTTGACTGTGTATAGTCAAAGCCGAGGGCAGTGTGACCATGAAATATACTCATTCTCACATTCACATTTACTCACAGAGTGCCTGGCTGAAAAAAAGTGTCTCAGTCTGAACCCCCCATCATGAACTTTGTACTTTTGTAGGACTTTGTGTCCATATAGTACCCTCATAATAATAGTAGTAATACTACTAATAATAATGATAACAATAATAATGTATGCGATTGATATTCTGGAGAGGGTGTGAGGAGTATTGGTTAAAGTAGCGCTGTGAGTGAAAAATGCATTTAAGTCTGAAGGGGGGCTAGACTTTTCTTTGCACATGACTTAAGCTTATTGTTTCAATTGATGATGGGAGAAGATGTGGGAGTAGGCTATTGATTAATGTGGCACTATGCAACATTTTCAAGGTTAATGAATCCTCTTAAGCAAGGCAATGAAAGAGTTAACAATCTTATACGCTTATGCCAAGTTGGGACACTTTTTAGGTTTTAGGATGATGAGCAATTTTTTGACTGTGAACATAGTCATCCTGTGAGAACCAAGAACAAAATGAAAGTCACGTAGTATTGCTTTAAAGGGACACTGTGCAGGAAATGGTCAAAAAAGGTACTGCAGCTATGCTGCTCATTGAAACTGGGCTGCCTATTGCCAAATTTGATCTTTACCTGAAAGTTTACCAAGTAAATAACAAATATTTTATATTATGGTCCAAGTACAGTCATTTTTGCAGCTAAAAATGGCTATTTTTGGAAATTCAAAATGGCGGACCATGGAGAAGATCCCCCTTTTCATGTATAAAAAGAGCAATTTTTCCAGTCATAATGAATACTTAGAATTTGATCGTGGTGGTAAGTATTCATGAAAAAGGAAACATTTGTGAATGGGCAGCATGAATTCTGGAAATAAACAACTAAAAATGTCACACAGTGTCCCTTTAAGACCCGGCCTATCGCGTGTTGGGAAAGATAAGGGTGGGGTAAGGAGAGGAGAGAGAGAGAGGGGCCGCGAGGGAGAGAAATAGAGGAACTCAGTACAAAGGGGGACGATGATTAGTGCGATCGGGACAACTTGAAAGGAGGGGAACATTTTGCAGCAAGGAGAAACATTTAAACAGAAGCATATTTTTGGTGCGATTTACCACAGACAAGGATGGAAAAATGGGGAGAGAGACCACCAGACCACAGCCATTTTAGTGCACGCCAAGAAAAGTGAAACCATATTTTTTTTTTGCACAGGCAGGAAGTTGAGAGACAGAGGCCTCATTGGTGATTTAGGCCTCATTTATTTCAGCTCATTCTCTTTTTTTATTTTGCAAAGCTTTACTTCCTTTTCCGCTCTGTGCAACACTTTGCTGTGGTCGGATGAAAGGTGTGCCTCTCAGCCTTATGCATTAGTATGTCCTTGCTCACATGCTTTACTTTATTACAGAAAACAATTTGATGTGTTTGATTTCATTTGTTTTCATTCATTTTGGTTTGATGTATTGAAGTCATTTTGAAGGATTTCCTGCAGAATGCATAGCATTTCTGTAGACCACACAGGCACACACATTCAGGCAGGCATGCACACACGTCTCTCTATCTCTCTCTCTCTCTGTCTCTCTCTGTCTCTCTCTCTCTCTCTCTCTCTCTCTCTCTCTCTCTCTCTCTCTCTCTCTCTCTCCCATTCTCTCGGTCTCTCTCTCTCTCTCTACCATTCTTTCTCTCTCTGTCTCTCTCTCTCTCTTTCTCTCTGTCTCTCTCACAGTCTCTCTGTCTCTCTGTCTCTCTCGCTCTCTCTCTCTCTCTCTCTCTCTCACACACACACACACACACACACACACACACACACACACACACACACACACAATGAAATGACTATTTAATGAGTAACCCAGCCCTAACTCAGACTGAATGGTGCGCTCAGTCCTTCATCTGGTTTCATTTTCCTAACATCACATCACATGGCTCTCTCTCTCTCTCTCTCTCTCTCTCTCTCTCTCTCTCTCTCTCTCTCTCTCTCTCTCTCTCTCTCTCTCTCTCTCTCTCTCTCTCTCTCTCTCTTCAGCATGTGTATCACTTTCTCTGAGTAATAATGAGTGAGTAAGCCCACAGGTAGCTACTCTACAGTGCCAGGGCTCTAAATTAACTTTTTTCATCACCAGCCAAAGTGGTTAGCATATCATGATCTTACTAGCCAAACACTCAGTAATGGGTCAAAGTGGCTAGTAATAAGATGGTCTTTTCTACCAGCCAAATGTATATTTTCACCAGCATTTGGCAGGTTGGCTGGGGCTAATTTTAGAGCCCTGCACGGCACTTACGTAAGCTTATATGTAGAGAGCTGGTGAAAAGAAAGGTGGGTAGAATCTCAAATAATAAGCGTGACAACAACACAGATGACGAATTCATGTGTAACTCTGAGAAAGCGCACAGTAGAACTTTATAGTTAGTTAGCAGCAGTACTGAAATTATTTTTGCATATCTCGGCAAACTCATTCAGCGAATGACAGGACGCAAGCTCACTCTGCACATGCATTACAGTATGTGAAAGCTCAAGTGACAGTCTTTGTTATTTCGGTGCCAACAGAATATGCGTTGTTTGCCCTCTACTAGTTTCAGCTTTGGCTGTAGCAGAGCTGTTTTTCATTGCAGTATAAGAGGACTTTAAGGTGACTCCCACACGCAGCAAGTACACCCACTACACACACCACTGCTCTTCTGTTTCTCCCTCACACAGCCACACACAAACAGGCCTGTAAAGAGTGACACGCGCGCACGCACGCACGCACGCACGCACGCACGCACACACACACACACACACACACACACACCACACACACACACACACACACACACACACACACACACACACACACACACACACACACACACACACACACACACACACACACACCTTGTATTGGCACACAGAATCTTCATTCCTTGAGCACACACAGTGAACACACAGAATCGTCATTCCTTAAGCACACACACACACACACACACACACACACACACACACACACACACACACACACACACACACACACACACACACACACACACACACACACACACACACACACACACACACACACACAGAATCTTCATTCCTTGAGCACACACACACACACACACACACACACACACACACACACACACACACACACACACACACACACACACACACACACACACACACACACACACACACACACACACACACACAGAGTGATCTCCACCCTCACAAAGCAGGCACCACCCACACTGACATATAGCATATAACGAGCAACACACACACACACACACACACACACACACACACACACACACACACACACACACACACACACACACACACACACACACACACACACACACACACACACACAAAGCACTGCAAATAGGCTATATCACAGCAAGCATCATCCCACACATACAGTAAGCAACTCCTCCTCCTCCTCCTCCATACATGCGTACACAAAGCCAGCATCACCCCGACATACTCCATTGCAGTAGCAGTCACCACCCACACTGTGCTACACTACACTACACACTGCTCCACTGTATCCTCCAGGCCTCAGCAGCAGTCCTATACAGCAGTCACCAACGAGCAGCATCTTCAATCCATTAGCACTACCAAGAGTTCACAGTAACATGTTGCAGTGTGAATGCAGTCCTTACACTGTCGAATTTAACACTTATAGTGTTGGTTAGTCCACCTAAACACCAAAGAGATCAGCTTCAACTCGTTAGCCTGAACAAGAGACACACACATGCTGTACATTTAACACACATGCTGTACATTTAACACTCATAGTGTATTAGTCAGTGCAACAAACAGTCCCCATCTCTGGAGGGATTCTATCCTTACAGAGTCGAATTTCACACGTATAGTGTTGGTCAGCCCAACAAACACCAAATATGGTCAGCCCAACAAACACCAAATAGATCAGCTCCTTCAACCCATTACTCCTAACAAGAGAACACAGCTAAATGTTGCAGTGTTAATTCAGCCCTTACAGAGTCGAATTTAACACACATTCTGTACATTTAACACTCATAGTGTTTTAGTCAGTGCAACAAACAGTCACCATCTCCAGATCATCTTCAACCCATTAGCACTAACAAACTCGAGTTCATAAGTGAGTCAGTCGCAGCGGTGCGATGTGTGGTGAGTGAGTTTCTGTGCAGTCGTGGGTGTGTGAGTGGGATCAGGTCGAAATCTCAGCTTTGGATTTGCGAAGCCTTGCCGCAAGAGAAAGGGGTCTTTTCAGGCTAAGTCAATGGGCCCTCTTGTTGTTGTAATGGTGTGTGCACTGCACTACCTTGTGTTGTTACTGTACTCGCCGATCAGATCGGCTTTCAGGCCCACATGAGAGACCGCAGCGTGTTTGTGTGGGGTTGCACTCAAGATGCGGGAGATAGAAATTAGGACAGGACCGCTGAGTGCATCCCTGGTTCACTGGCCCATTTGCATTCCAATCAGTCTGGAAACAGGTTTTTTTGTGTTACTGTAATGTGTGTGCGTAGCCTCTTCCTGCATATGGGGTCGATGGCGGGCCTAGTTACTATTTGCTGAAAATACTCAACTAAACTTACATCATAACAACATTGCAATGACAGTACCGAGAGCAACAGATTAAGACATAGCCATTACAATTTTTGTGACAGTAAGGTTATTATAAAATAGGCTCTGCGCTAAGGGCTTAATGAACTTTATTATTACTATTAGACTAGGGGTGGGCGATATGATATTAAATCGTGAATCGTGATATCGAGTACAAGATCGTCTCGAATCTGCCAAAGTGGAGAAATCGTATAGATCGTCTTGCAGTATCCGAGTGATGTTTTCTCACTTGTGTTGTTGTCTTCACTTTATTCTTTACATTATTGTATTCCAATTGTACACTTAATGACGGTATCATCAGTGTGTTAAAAAATTATTAACTGCAAATTACAAATTGCAAGCATATGAAAGTTGTTTTTTGTTGTTTTTATTTTTTGGGTGGAAGATCGTGATAAAAAATCGAAATCGTGATTTTATGTTAAAGAATCGTGATACAACATTTTTGCCATATCGCCCACCCCTATATTAGACTATGTTTATTACGTTGGACTGTGTATGTTACAGTGGTGTACATGAAAAAGGGTTTTGTCCCGGTTCCACTGATGATGCAGGGGATACAAAGCAGTCGTCCATGATTTGCCTCCCGTAAACCCTTAATGCACGCCGTACCTCCAGTGGCACGCTGTAATAGTCATTGAAAAGTTAATTACTATAGTACTACAATACTATGACATACCACAGGGCCTTTAGTAATGTACTGGTCATTGCCATTCTGGTAACAGCAAATGTATAATGCCGCGTCTTAACGGGTTAACTTTCCACAAGCTGACTGTCCTGTTCCTGACTGTCCCATCAGTCAGGAAGTATACAGATTTCTTATGTTTCTTGAGTTATGTTGTTGCGGTGTTAGCTCTTGTTCCATCATGTTGATCCCTTTGTGACACAATGCTGTATTATGTCATCTTAATAGACTAATGTTTGCATATTACGTAATTAAACCACTTATCTTGGGAATATTTATCATTTTACTACAGTAGTAAATATGTGTTTGTTGAAATATCCTTACTAAAATGACTATCCTGTTTTTGTATTGTTTTTATTTTCTTCTTTGGGTCCAGACACCTGATACATCCCACGCATTATAAATACAAAAATGAAGCAACAATGCTGCACATTGTCAACTGTCCAGGGCATGGGAGTAGTTCCAAACTAGCTATTTCAGGCTGGGCGTCGCTAACAGGGCTGGGCTGTTGCTTTAATCATGTAGAGGGCAGTGTTTCTCAAACTTTTTTTAGACCGAGGGTCACTTTGTTCCCCCCAAAAATGTTCAGGGATTAGCTCTCAACTGAATGAACAGTTGACGTGCTAATTTGACACGGCTAATTTTGATGCAGATCACTTACTTTTTATTCACATTAGAAGCCTGTCTTTTTGTGGGGATAATATGACTTCAGCGATGTTTAGCTTTGTAATAGTGTTACAAATATAGCCTATGGGTAGCTTGTCTTGGAGAAGTAGAAATCCCCTTCGCGGACCACCTGAGCTCCATCGCAGACCACCAGTGGTCCCTGGACCACACTTTGAGAATCACTGATGTAGAGGGCTAGCCTAACTAACTACTGCACTTAATGGCCCTGGAGGCCGAGACGCACGTGTTCACACCGCACCACAATGCGAACAAATTGACATTCCTTACCGGTCCTGCCCCCTTTTACTGTGTGTGTGTGTGTGTGTGTGTGTGTGTGTGTGTGTGTGTGTGTGTGTGTGTGTGTGTGTGTGTGTGTGTGTGTGTGTGTGTGTGTGTGTCCAGTATTACCAGCTCATTACTAGTGTCTTAATGTCATCAAAGTGTGCACTTGAGGACACACATGCTCTCTCAGACTACAGTCAGTACTAAGAGACTCCCAGATTACCTTCGGGATTACAGATTAAGGATTACCCACCGCAGGCATCTGTCAGAGATGGCTCGGCGGCATTGACACTCGTGTGGTGTGGTGTGGTGTGAGAGAGGGGGTGTGTCGTGCATTGTGTGTGTGTATGTTTTGGCTGGTTTTTAATCACTCCATGTCTTGTGAGAAAGAGGCAAAGGATTTCCCTGCTTTTGGACCCAAGTCATCTTTACTAACGCATTGCGGTTTGCGGAATTAACACACAGAGGAGAACATATGTATTCAGGTAGCGTCTTTTCGTTTCTTTTGCAACTTTTCCATTCTTCTGTAACTTTCACGGCTCATTCTATCATTAGATAGGCTGCTAGTGGTTTGTTGCTGTTTTGGCCTGTTGCGACTCTCTTCCATTACAGAGAACCTTTGTCAGAGTAACTTTTACCTCACATTGGTTTTGTCCCACTGCCTCTCCCTTCCTCCTCGTTTGCTCTTTTTTTGTATTGCTACAAGTATTTCCCATGGGAGGAAGGAAGAGAAGACAACAGCTGTGTGTGTGTGTGTGTGTGTGTGTGTGTGTGTGTGTGTGTGTGTGTGTGTGTGTGTGTGTGTGTGTGTGTGTGTGTGTGTGTGTGTGTGTGTGTGTGTGTGTGTGTGTGTGTGTGTGTCTGAGTGTCCGAGTGTTTGAGTGCCAACCCCTTTCGCTATCTCTCTCTCTCTCTTTCTCTTTCTCTCTCTCTCTCTCTCTCTCTCTCTCTCTCTCTCTCTCTCTCTCTCTCTCTCTCTCTCTCTCTCTCTCTCTCTCTCCCCCCTCTGCCCTCTCCCATGCCCATGTTAATGTGTTAACATGCTGGTGCTAAGTTGTTCTCTGAGTGTTAATATGGGTGATGAGAGGTTAAGCTTGCTGTGTGCCTGGCATGTGGTCTTGCTGGTGCCATGGGGATCGCTCGCATGGGCATTCTTCCGTCCAGTTTCACTTTGTTTTTCCTCTCAGCGACTTACTGAATACTGCTCATCTAGGCTAGTTGTACTGTACCTTCTCTGGACATCACTTTTGTGACCACACAAGTGTCTGTAACTGTGCTTTATCTATTGTTTTTGTGTACTAAACCTGCACTGTGAGCATTACATGAGTTGTGCAGACTTTTTCCGCAGACCACTTCTGCAAGTGTCTTTAACTGTGCTTTAGGTTTTTGTGTAGTAAACCTGCACTGTGAGCATTACACGAACTGTTACTGTACTCAATTGAACTGTGCGAAGTTTAATGCAGGCTAATTTAAAAGTTGCTGTTTCGAGTCAAAATGTCCTTAAACAAGACACTAAACCACATAGCAGTTCCTGATGTACGTAGACTGGTGCCTTTGCATGCCAGCTTTTCACAGTCGCTGCTGCGGTAATGTGTGTCTGTGAATCATGGGTAAAACGACCCAAGGCAATCAATGTACGTACAAAGCACTTCAGGCACTGTGCTGGGTTTGGAAAAGAATATGCACTGTCAATGCAGTCCATGTAGGATTTCATTACACAGGGCTCTGCCATTCTCCATCACAGTACGCCTGCAAACCTACAGCGTGGGTGTGAAGTAAAGCACCTACTTAAGTCATTAAACTCTAATTAATTGAAACTCTCAATAAGCCCTCTGCTGTTTTCCATCACATAGTTCTGCAAACCTGTAGTGTAAGCATGAATTTAAAGTGCATGTAACTTACCAGCTTCCAGGATGCCAAAAGGGGAGGGACTGAGAAAGGGGTCAGTTGTGCCAGGCCCAGGGAGACGGGACAGGGGGCCTAATTAGAATTGGGTTCTCCTTGCATTGTATGTCTGTGGTCTCCAAATGGCTGCCCGCGGGCCAGATCCGCCCCGGGCATGGCAAACATGTGGCCCACCATGAGGTTGGAACAACTAAAACGTGTAAGTATTAGGGATGTAAATAAAATCAAAATGTATCGATGTATCAGAAGAACTATCGGCCGTCGATTTAATCGAATCGCATCGTATCGTATCGTGGGGCATTCTTAAGAATCGAAAAGAATCGAATCGCTGGGCCCTGTGCAATGCCCTTGCTCCATAACACAGTAGTAGTGGAAAAGTAATTGGAAAAAATCGAATCGAACCGAATCGCATCATATCGTGGGAATTCTTAAGTATCGAAAAAAATCTAATCCCTGATTAAAGAAATCGATACCGTTTCGTATCGTCATGAAGGCTGTGATTTATACCCCTAGTATGTATGCTATCTGTGGCCATACAGTCGGAAATTTGTTTGGCCCTCCGCTCCATTTGCACGACATAATTTGGCCTTTGGAGGAAACATAATTGGAAACCACTGTTGTATGTATTGAGCGGGGGCCCTTTCAGCTGACGTTGTCACAGGCCTAGCCAATGCTGTTAGCTGCCCTGACACCTGCAATTGAACTGCAAGTCATTGAAACACACGTTGATGCCTGTGGTGGTGTTCTGGTGTCATCAACAGAGATGTCGTCGCGGAGGAGCACGAGGTCGGTGGCGAAGGACCTGCCTGACGACGATGCTGCCAGCACCAGCTCCACTGGCTCCACCGGACAGGTCTCCTACAGAGAGACACCCGTCAGGTACACAAATACAGAACCTCCTTCCTCTGTGTGTGTGTGTGTGTGTGTGTGTGTGTGTGTGTGTGTGTGTGTGTGTGTGTGTGTGTGTGTGTGTGTGTGTGTGTGTGTGTGTGTGTGTGTGTGTGTGTGTGTGTTTCATATCGAGAGACACAAGTCAGATCACTAATGGGGAGTGTGTGTGTGTGTGTGTGTGTGTGTGTGTGTGTGTGTGTGTGTGTGTGTGTGTGTGTGTGTGTGTGTGTGTGTGTGTGTGTGTGTGTGTGTGTGTGTTTGTGTGCGTATGTGTGCACATATAAAAACGTGTGTGTGTGGATGTGTCCAAGAGAGCGACAGGGCTGCTGTGTTGCGCGTGCACACACACACACACACACACACACACACACACACACACACACACACACACACACACACACACACACACACACACACACACACACACACACACACACACACACACACACAACCGGTGGGTGTCATATCCACATGTGGCTGTGGTGGGAACTTGATCTTCAAAGGGCCACAGGTGTGACAGGGGACAGATTGTCATTGGCTGTGTGTGTTAGGACTTGTTTGTGTTTGTGTTGAGTGCACGACAGAAACTCAGTTTGAAACACATGAGATAATGGAGGGAAAAATAAGTAAGTCTGAAAGATTGTAGAATGCCAGTGGAAAAAATAGAAGGATGAGAGAGAGAGAGAGAGAGAGAGAGAGAGAGAGAGAGAGAGAGAGAGAGAGAGAGAGAGAGAGAGAGAGAGAGAGAGAGAGAGAGAGAGAGAGAGAGAGAGACGCGAACAGACAGACAGACGCACAGTGGGACAAAGAAAGAAAAATAGATAGAAACAAAGACAGATGAGAGATGATATGGAGGGGGATGAAAGAGAAGAGGGTGAAGATGGAGAAGTGAAAACGAGTAATGTAATAGAGAGAGAGAAAGAGAGCGAGAGAGAGTGTGAGTGAGTGAGTGAGTGAGTGAGTGATTGAGTGAGCGAGAGAGAGTGTGAGTGAGTGAGTGAGTGAGTACACGCGCGTGCAATGCAAAGGTCATGCGTGCATGTGTTCTGTTCATTCGTGCATGTGTGCATTCTTAAATAAGTGAGTATAAAAGAGATACCTGAATGTGTGTCTGTGTGTGTGTGAAAGAGAGAGAAACTGTATGAATGTGTGAGAGGGAGAAATGGAGGGTGTGTGCATGTGAGCATGCATGTGAGTGTGTGTGTGAGTGAGTCAGCATGTTGGCTTGCATGAGTATTTTGGTGTGCACAGCACACAGACGGAGATCCCAGATCCAGAAAGTAAAAGCCAGAAGCCCTGCCACATTTGAATCAAGCCTGTCCTTGATCCTAACGAGCGCTGATTTCGTTAGCCTGCTAGATCAGCTGGGCCTAATTAGTGGGAGCACGTGTAGCACCAAGTACACAGGCAGAGAGGAAACACGACAGGACTGTTAGGCCCAGGACATTGGATACGCATACTGTAGTATCCTCTTAGGTGCTGTTTCCACGTAGCTGGATATTTTTATATGTGGATATTTTTTTCTCCTGATTGCATTGGTTTTGCATTGGTTTTGGCCTTCTGTTTCCATGAAGCAGATATTTAAAATCCAGGTATAAAAAGCAGGAGAAAAAAATATCCTGTTTAGGGGGCTGAAACGCATTAGTTACAATGCAGGATTTATTTTCATCCACATGTTAAGTTTACACCTCAACAGGAGAAAAAAATACCCTGCTAAAAAAATATCCTGCTACGTGGAAACAGCACCTTACTCTTATCCATTCTGGCCTTTTGTTTACATATAAACAGAGCTTTTGCTCCCTAAAACGAATGTTTTTAAAACGGGAGATTTTTTTAAACCCATTTTAGGTGCTGTTTCCACGTAGCAGGATATTTTTTTAGCAGGGTATTTTTTTCTCCTGTTGAGGTGTAAACGCAACATGTGGATAAAAATAAATCCTCCATTGTAACAAATGCGTTTCAGCCCCCTAAATAGGATATTTTTTTCTCCTGCTTTTTATACCTGGATTTTAAATATCTGCTACGTGGAAACGGAAGGCCAAAACCAATGCAACTGGGGAAAAAAAAATCTTTTGTTCACATAAACAGAGCTTTTGCTCCCTAAAATGTTTTTAAAACAGGAGATTTTTTTAAACCCATTTTATCCTGCTGCTGCATATACGCTATATTAACCTAGGTCAGGGGCGTCAAAGTCAAATTGACTAAGGGCCAAAATCAAAATCTGGAACCAAGTCGCGGGCCGAACTCAACAATTATTTTTAAAAATGGACTAAAATTGTGCACATGCACTTCATACTCATAGTTAAATTTCACATACGTACACTCTTTCCCATCATATTTGTCTGTTCAAATGTGTCTGCACATCCCGTGATACAGCAAATTTCCTGTTCAAGTCATGTTGCGCCAGAGGTTGCGCTAGACTTTTTCACAGTCCGTCATTTTGACGGACAGGGTCGAAAAAAATCCGTCATCGCCTATTTTTTTTAATTCTCCATCTCGTTTCTCAATGTGGGGGGTCGCGACCCCGCATCGGGAACAACACTTGCGCAATTGCGGCCAATTGAGAGTAAACCGCTGTGAATACACCCCCTTTCACTCGACATTCATTCTCCAACTTTGAGGATGGGGTAAATTTTGCTTTCCACTTTCTCTGCCCCCCTCATTGCACTGTTTTGGAAAGCTGCAGATATCTCTCATGACGCGCGTCTGACTCAGTGTTCAGCTATGGTCACCACAAGCACTTTTTTAAAAGACGCGTGCAGGGCTTTATCCAACAGCTGTCAGTCATTCGTTTTGCTCTGATAAATGCACCGATTGTAATACAAAGGTGCAGTGTTAAATAATATTTGCGTTGGGCTTCAAATGCACGATGGAAAGGAAAGCCGTCTTGAAGCAGAAAGGTTTAGCCCAGGCAGGCGACAAAGGCACGAAACAACAGAAAGACGACCAGATTTTGCAAAACTTTGTTGAAAAATCCCAGCAACGGTAAAGGGAGCCTCTCTATACGTAGCCCCATCGAAATATGTAAGCTCTGGGATGCGCGGTAAAGTTGTCTGAATAAAAAAATATATCGCCTATAATGGGTGAACCAGCTATCGAAATGAGAGAAGGTTAGCCATTTCTGGCAACGTTTGCCAAGTTGTAAGTTGCGTTGCCTGGTAATATTTAGGCTCTTGAATATCCGTCGTTTTTATTAGTTAATGTCCTGAAGCCGTTTTAGACCTGCGTTGCCTTTGAGTGAAGGTTCTGGCTAGCAAATGCTATTCGTATAGGCCTATTTGTTTATGTTTCAAGCGAGGAGTTATGAAACAATGCTTCTATGAAGGGCGATAGAGGGACAATTTCGTCATTGGCAGAAAATCAGATAGTCGGTAAATGTAGTAGGCCTAGGTCTACACATAGTTCTGAATCTTAAAGTCGAAGTCACACGTGTAGGCTATGGTGGCAACGTCTTAGTTATTTTAATGAATTATTTTGAACAAGCGCAGAGGCGCGCGCTCTGCTGCAGCCAGCCGCACAGCCCAGCTGCGGCGCATGGTATGACAAGCAGGGAGAGAGGGAGAAAGGCAAACGATAGTAGCATGAAATTATCTGCGCTGATAACTATACCTAATTGAAATGCATATTTGCTCTACTCGATAGAGGCGTAGGTCTACTTAAACTTGTGATTTATTTATCATCACCCTGAATATTGATCCGTGACGGACAGACTTCAGAATTTTCCGTCATCCTTCAAAAAAATCTGTCAATGACGGACATTTGTCGGTTAACGCGACCTCTGTGTTACGCTATACATTAATGGTGCATGTGCCAACTGTAATAGACATTTGAAATGACCGCGCGGGCCGAATAAAATGGCTCCGCGGGCCAAATTTGGCCCCCGGCCTGAGTTTGACATCCCTGACCTAGGTGCCTGGAGCTGCATGGACGCTGCATTCAGGCTCTGTTTTTTTATTGAAAATGTGGGTATGTTAGAGCTGAATTATACTATCTAATGCAAGATGGTGCTCCTAGCTTTTAAATGTAATTCATTTCATGGTTTTATGTGCTTCTGAGATATTTAGGTTTTAGTAGGCTGAGGACACCGTTTCCCAAAAAGGGTTTAGACATTCTTAGGCAAGACTTGAAAGAAGGACGTGTGAAGATTTCTTTTATACCCCTAATTTGTGTAAAGGCGGTAGCGAAATAAAACTCAAATTCAAAATAGCTGTCTATAATATATCGCATTCGTGCATCCAAGGCTCTAGTCACTCAGATCAGGAACTCCACCTTTGTGTATAATACTCTGTAATAGTCAATACAATACCTAACTACAATGCTTTTCCAACCACATAATAGTATATCTCCTGCTAGTGCAGCATGTATACTGTATCTCACCACAGTAACTTGCAGAATGCAACAGCTGTTATGGTGGCAAGCCTATTATGTCAAGTCAAGTCAAGTCGGCTTTGTTGTCAATTTGTTTACATGCACTGGTCATACAAATAATTGAAATTAAGTTTCGTACTTTCCCATGCAGACTTAGACATACAGTCAACTTTAGGTGTGGACATAGACAATTAGACATAGACAGTAGACATATATTTCACCTAGAGTACCTATACAATACACATACAGACATATAAAGTGCAAGACAGGGCAACAGAAGACATACATAGAACTTATATTAAAAAGAGGTATTGTGCATTTTCAGTTATGTCCTATTGTAACGATTCTGACATAGTGATAGTAGCATTGTGAAATAATGATACATATAAAGCAAGCAATTTGCAATGGAGATAGGTACTGACTTTTTTAAATTAAATTAGCAGTTTATTGTGTTGATGATGGGAAATTATTAGGTTGGTGGGTTTTAGTTACCGTGCATTTTTGTACAAAAGTGGAAAATCTTCAGTGAAAATGAATTCGGTATCTTATTTCTCTGACTTAATACCTGCAGGCATTGTAAAGGCAAATGCGATGTGGGTGTGGTTGCTACCCACAGTAATTATGACAACTTCCCCGAGGCAAAAATGGTACACCAATAAATTTGCATACAGCATTAAAATGTCATGGCACTGTGATATATGTCTTTTTTTCCATATCACCCAGCACGAGGTGATTGCAGTAATATACCGGTACTGTACATTGAATAATAGTAAGCGTTCATGATAACATGTTTAATTTGTGCGTGTAGGATCTTCAAGAGGAAGACGGGGGGCCGTAAGACTTCGTCTCGGGCGTCCAGCCGTGCGGGCAGCGTGAATGGTGACTCCCCAGAGGTGCTGACCAGCGAGCCCCTCCACAAGGACAGATACCCCAGTGAGTCATCCTCCATTGCTCACTTCCTCATCCTCCTCTCACACTGGGTGCGTTCCAATATGCAACCTTGCGTCCTCCACTTGTGCTTGTGGCCTCGTACCAGGAAGTAATAAGTTGTGATGACATCTCTGAAAACAGCATTTTATTTCAATATCTCGCAAAAGCTTAATTGTAAAGTCATTTTCTCATTCGCAAACTGGATCGTGAATGAAGAATAGCCCCCCAAAAATTGTTGTGGTTAGGCTAACAGCGGGGAAATGTAATTGTTTTCTCCACGGAGGCGGGGCATTAGCTAAATGTAAGGCCACAAGCACAAGTGGAGGACGCAAGGTCGCATATTGGAATGTACCCACTCACTCCACTCCTCTACACTCCTCTCATCTCGCCTGGTTATTGCATCCATCCGGTTATTGCATCCTTCCCTTCCGCCAAACTCTCCTTCCCCTTTTCCCACAATGTTGATGTGGAAATCAAACTTATTTCTTTGTATTTTTTTCTGTCTTTCTTTCTCACTTCCATTCCTCCTGTCTGTTGTTCCTTCTCCTCCCCCCTGTCTTTCTCTCTCTCAAGGAGAGGGTTCTCCCGTGCTGATTTAATGTTTTTTATTTACTTTGCTGTAACGTGAAATGTGTGCAATATGATACAGCAAATGAGCGCTTAAATTTCTTTCTCTCATCTTCTCTGTCTCTATCTCTGTCTCTTTCTCTCTCTCTCTCTCTTGGTCTCTCTGTCTCTCTCTTTTCCTCTCTCTCTCTCCTCCAGGCGTGTCTGCTTCAGTTCTAACTGCCTCGTCAGTGTTGCGCTCCCCCATGGTGAGGTCTAGCACCACCACCAGCCTCAGCAGCAGCCAGCACTACTCCAGGCAGGAGGCTCCAGGCTTCTCCTCCGGCTACTCCTCCTCAGAGGAGGCCTACTACCGGCCCACCACCACCACCAGCATCAGCCCTGCCACCAGTGAGTACTGCACACAACACAGCCCTCTCCCTCACCCTCATTCCCACCACCACCAGCATCAGCCCTGCCACCAGTGAGTACTGCACACAACACAGCCCTCTCCCTCACCCTCATTCCCACCACCACCAGCATCAGCCCTGCCACCAGTGAGTACTGCACACAACACAGCCCTCTCCCTCACCCTCATTCCCACCACCACCAGCATCAGCCCTGCCACCAGTGAGTACTGCACACAACACAGCCCTCTCCCTCACCCTCATTCCCACCACCACCAGCATCAGCCCTGCCACCAGTGAGTACTGCACACAACACAGCCCTCTCCCTCACCCTCATTCCCACCACCACCAGCATCAGCCCTGCCACCAGTGAGTACTGCACACAACACAGCCCTCTCCCTCACCCTCATTCCCACCACCAGCATCAGCCCTGCCACCAGTGAGTACTGCACACAGTAGCCCTCTCCCTCACCCTCATTCCCACCACCAGCATCAGCCCTGCCACCAGTGAGTACTGCACACAGTAGCCCTCTCCCTCACCCTCATTCCCACCACCAGCATCAGCCCTGCCACCAGTGAGTACTGCACACAACACAGCCCTCTCCCTCACCCTCATTCCCACCACCACCAGCATCAGCCCTGCCACCAGTGAGTACTGCACACAGTAGCCCTCTCCCTCACCCTCATTCCCACCACCAGCATCAGCCCCGCCACCAGTGAGTACTGCACACAGCAGGAGCAGGGGTGGGGGGTGGGGGGGGCTGAGGAGAAAGATCGATTGATTGATTGATTGATGGATTGATGGATTAATTGATTATAGGGCTTGACCTCGACTATTTTTGACCTCAGTATTTTTTTTTAGACGTATTTCCTTTACCATGATACATCTAAGCTTAGAAAATGAATTGATAAAACAAGACGATTAGTGCTAAGAACATGTTTTAACAACTGTGTTAAATGAAAGTACCTACAGTATATCAGACAAATGGAATCTGAATACTGCGATATGTCATACCCAAGAATAAGTTACCTGCCAAAGTGGCTACTAGTTAGACTGAAATAATTACTATCCACGGCCAAGTTTTACCCAATTTTGATCGGTTGACAGGTGCCAATGTCAAGCCCTGATTGATTGGTTTGTTGGTTAGTTGGTGATTGGTCATTGGTTCATTGGCTGATTTTACTGATTCGCCAGATGAAAATCCTCAGAATGACAAAATGTTAAAATGGGAAAGAGTTGCACACGTACAGTCACACCAATGCATTTCCCTCTTGAACTCCCACTACATAGAAGAGCTTACATCACATTTGCACTGTTAATGCCCATACAAATCCCAAAAACTTTTTTTGATGTTTTCATTCATTGCAACAATCTGGAAACTTGTGCTTCAACACAGAATTCTTCTCAGTTGATCTATTGCCTACTCAGGAAATCATGACAGGGTTCAAATGTATGTAAACATTGTGCCGTAAGAGACTCTTTAGCTACTCACACAGAAGAAGCCTTACAGAGCTGCCTCTGTGAAAATGTCAAACTGCACACATGAGCTCATCAGTTAAAAAGCTCTCAGGCTTATGGTGGGACACCCTAGTTTAGGTTAAACCAACACAACTTCTCTTTCCACATTCCAGAGCCCTGACCCGCGAGCATTTATCTAAAACCAACAGCTACTCAAGAGGGCTAGTATAATATTTGCATCTCTCTTACCAGAACATTTTAACATAATCACACAATGTGTTCTGGTTTAGGTTTTTTTTTTCGCATTCTGTGTTTTTTCTGTGTTTCTTGATCTTAACATATCGTGTATCAGTTGTCTTTTGCTTTCTTTTTTGTATTCTGTGAACAGTTTCAAAGCCTGTCTCACAATGGTCAGGAAATGTATTTTTGGTCTGTGTGGTAAACACCATCACCTGACACTTGTTTATTTTATTTCTCAATGTCCTCACTCACTGTTTGTCACATTCTTCAGTGCTGCAGACGCAGAGGCTAGGCAAAAAACACTATGTTTAGACAAGAGAGGATTTGTTTGGTCATACTTTTTTGCTTGTCATCTCTCTGCCACACAAACAACATGTCTAAATCGAGGACATGTGCCAAAAATGCAATGCTATTCCTATCCTGTATCACACAAACCAGAGTGGCCTGTCCAGTCGCTGATAGTCCGACTGATAGCCTGACGATTGATATTTCCTCTCTCTCTTCCGGCAGGTTCCTTGCAGTCTCCGGCAGAGCCGGAGTTTGATTTGAAAGATGCTCTCAGATCTCCCGGTGAGGCCCATCTCCGTCCCCCTCCTGTCTGCTCTAGTTTCAGAACACTGTAAACAACAAACACAGCACAACTATCTGTAGATGCATGAACCTTAGTGTGTGTGTGCGTGTGCGTGTGCGCGTGCGTGCATGTGTGTCTTTGTGTGTGTGTTTGTGCTCTTGTGTGTGCACGTGCGTGTATGCATGTGCGTGTGTGCGTGTGTGTGCGTGTGTGTGCGTGTGTGTGTGTGTGTGTGTGTGTGTGTGTGTGTGTGTGTGTGTGTGTGTCTGCGTGTGCGTGTGTGTGTCACAGACACACATAGTAACTCCCAGACCATCTTCTCCAGATGTGGTAGGTTTATTGTAGTTGACCTAAAATGCACAAGAATTAGTTGCTTTCTGCTGCTCTGATTGCTCTAGCCATGCCCTGTCTTACACAGCGGATTGGTGAAGTTTTCCCTGAAGTTCTTCAAAATTCTTCTTTTGCGCCCTCTTTCTCCTCTTCTTCACATAACAACATAACTTGAGGCCAGTTTCACTGAGGTAGTAGTACTACTTAAAGGGACACTGTGTGAGATTTTTAGCTGTTTATTTTCAGAATTCATGCTGCCCATTCACTAATGTTACCTTTTTCATGAATACTTACCACCAGCATCAAATTCTAAGTATTCATTATGATTGGAAAAATTGCACTTTTCATACATAAAAATGGGGATCTTCTCCATGGTCCGCCATTTTGAATATCCAAAAATAGCCATTTTTAGCTGCAAAAATGACTGCACTTGGACCATAGTTTAATTTTTTTCTTTATTACTTAGTAAACTTTCATGTAAAGATCAAATTTGGCAATAGGCAGGCAGCCCAGTTTCAATGAGCAGCATTGACCATTTCCTGCACAGTGTCCCTTTAAGGAATAGCCTGAGATGAAACTGACACCTATAGAAATATAATAAAATAAAAATATAAGCACCTATACTAGAGAAAACGACACCTGATCAGGACCTGTAGACAAAACTCCTGGAAGCAGAATGGCTTGATGTACTTTTTGCTGTAGTGGTGCATACAAGGAGCATACCTACGTCAGACAATTTGAAAAAAAAAAAAAACTCCTGCACATTGACCATTTCACTGTTTTCTAAACAGCGAAATGGTCCGAGTGCAGGAGATTTTTCAAATTGTCTGATCAGTGTGTGTGTTTTTGTTTTTTGATTTTTTCCCCAATTTTTTTTTTCATGAGTGACCCATGGGTCATCTCCTACACACCTGGCAGCTGGGGTGTGCGGGGGAAAAAAACAACACAACTTCAACAAATAAGGAGCATACCACAGAAATGATAAATCTCTAGTTAAACTGACCGTTTTAGTCAGATGGACACTGAGCACTGTTTGATGATAGACCTGCTGCTACCCTTTGCATAATAGACTTCCAGTAACACTTTAGAATAAGGTTCACATGTTGGCCACTTATACATTCCTAATGACTGCCTTATATATCTATTACCGTAAGTACTTATTATGATTATATCACTAACCCTTATTGCCTGTGAACAAGAAATGTGTTAAATCTATCTTGTAAGTCTCTTATATAGAGAGGCATGTATTTGGGGTTAACATACAGTTATGTTGAACCTTAAAATTAAGTGTTACTATACTTCCTTCCCTTCCCCCACCGCAAAACACAATACCCCCCCCCCCCCCCTCCCCCCATCTTGATTATAATTCTTGCCCGTGTCCCAGAAATCCTGGAAGATCGCCTCCCCTAAACTGTGTCAAATCCTATTGTTTGAGGCTTATGTCTCCGTGCAGTAATTAAGCCAGCAACAACAGCACCACACGCTTCGCATAATATCCATGTGAAACTTGCAAAACACAAACCAATCTAGAGCCATACAAAAAAAAAACTGCTAATCTCTGGCTTCTAGCTGCATAAAATCCATTGTTCCTGCACAACTCATTTTTTGCTACTTATTACAACTTACGGACAATGGGGTGGTTGTGTGATGGTTGTAAGTACATTCTTGGCTTGTGGTTTTGTGTTGTGTTGTGTAGCCCAGGCGCTGGTGATGGTCTACTGGTGGCTTGGTGCGGCCTGGTACAGTCTCACTTCCGGCATCACATACCTGGACGTCTTTCTGCTCAGCAGGTGGGTAATAGTGTGCGTGCGTGCGTGTGTTTGTGGGTGGGTGTGTGTATTGCAAAGTGCTAGGCTCATTGGTGTGGCAGTCAGGGCGCACATACAAACCCTAATGATGACCTCTTGACCTCTCCATCACAGTCCCAAGCACCTCTATCAGGAATGTCGTTTGTGTATTTAGTTTTTTTCATTTTGGTTTCTTTTATCTCTATGGAAGATTGAGATTGTTTTTTCCCCGGCGTGCCATTTCCCTTTCTATAAATAAACATATTTCCCAGTGTCATACCTATTACAAAGCCAACAACAAATTGCGGCCTGCTTCCATTTTTGTCTGTGAGATGATGACTGATGTATCCCTTCCCTTCCCCGCCCTACACAGGCGAACGGCGAGCGTGAGGAAGGCCATCCTCCTCTTCCTCCTCTTCCTCCTCCTGGCATTCGGTGAGCTCTCCCTCCCTCCTTACTTGTTTACATGAGTGGGTGCCCTCCTCATCCTAAAGTAACTTTTTTTCCAGATGTTAGTCAATAGTGTCAGACAACAACGAAATAAAAGGTTGGTGTGCACATTGCACACCGTAAAACATTGCAGTCAGTGAAACGTTAAAAAAAGTAAGTTGCCCTGCTGCCTTATCTTTGCAAGGTGACAAAGCCTTGAGTTGTCTTGAGTAGAGTCTTGAGTAGAGTTAACTTAAAAACTTAAGGCAGCAGGGCAATTTACTTTTTCTTACGTTTAAGTGCATTGCAATGTTTTACAGTGCACTCCAAAAAATAAAGTGTATTTAGTAAAAAAAAATAAATTAAACCATACACCGTTACAATTCCCTGGACCACGGCCATCTAAGGTCTCTTTGACAAAGTGACACAGTGGTTCAGTATGACAGTGACTCAAGAGTTAGCGGAGTCACTCGACATTCCATTCTAAGGGTGACTGGTCCCATTCTGACCTGCATTCCACCTCTATTACAGTGCTTTTCACATGGAAGTGCCCTTAAGTTAGGGGACAAGGACGGAGGGACACTCACTCAACAAAGTTGTTTTTGGCCTCATAGCAAAGTAAACCTACACATCCATTAGCCTCTCCACTGACTTTGTCATGCACACATACTCTGTACTACCCAACATGGCTGGATTGGCCCTCAGGCACATGGGGCATTTGTCCGGTGGACTGTTGATGTTTTTGGCCTATTCCTCCCCTTAATGTAGTGGTATCAGTCCTCATGCTACAGCCACAGCTGACCTCTCTTAGTCAGATTTAAATATTTATTTTGGCTGTTGTGTTCAAAGTAGCTTTTTAACAGAGGACTACATATGTTGTCATGGGCTTCATTGTCTCCCTCAATGCTTGGTGGCCTAACTCTTTGTCCCTGTCCAGCCCCGCTCCCCAACACGTTTGAATATTGCTGTACTCTTTATTGCCGTGTTACTTATTGCTGTACTCTGCACTGTTGCTGACATCATGGCATTTGTGATGGTTCACACAAGTACCTTAGTATCTAACAACGCTGACCCTGCATATTGCTACTTGTGTGATGTTTTTGGCCTTCACTATCGATGTGTGAATGCTGCTGTTGGCTGCTGTGATGTTGATGCAAAAGTGTTGAATGCAGAATATTTACCATTTCTCTCTCTCTCTCTCTCTCTCTCTCTCTCTCTCTCTCTCTCTCTCTCTCTCTCTCTCTCTCTCTCTCTCTCTCTCTCTCTCTCTCTCTCTCTCTTTCTCTCTCTCTCTATCTCTCCATCACTCCTCGGCTTTGGCTTGTAGGCCTCTGGTACTCCTACCCTCTTCTCTCTCGCAGTTTGTCTCGAGCGCCTGTGAAGAGTACTCCAGTCCAACCAAAGCCTTCCCAGCCCATAGTTCATGTGAGTTTCAGCCAGCAGAAAACATGTGCGATGTTTAAACTCCTACACATACTGAAACCGCCACATATATATTTCAGAAATAATACACTTTTGCAAGTCCTACTGTACAGTAAAAATGTGTTAAATGTCATACATTCAAGCATTTGTTTCAGGACTAGTACATATTAAAATATCAAAAAACTTTAAGCATTCTTTGTTTCTGGATGCCATGCTGAGTACAGTCCTAATTCTGTAGAAGTGACCTGGTGTAGAACCGCACAGCTGTGTTGACCTGTCATGTTGTCATGATAACAGTATGTTGACGTGTCTGGTTGATATGTCTGGTTGACATGACAGTGTGTTGATGTCTGGTTGTCATGGCGGTATTATATATACAGTAACCTGGGGCCCTACTTCTCCTCCACTTCCTGTGTTGGTGGCTTGTTCATCCGGTGTAACGCTCTGCTACGAAACCACACGTTCTAGCACGGCACAGGCAGCAGCATCCTCTCGCATTCACAACCCCTAGTCCCCCCACAGAGCCATGCAGCAACACAATCAATAACATGAAGTGGATGCTATGACAGTACATTCACATACAAGATTCGCGTGTGCGGGCACAGAGACGGGGACGTTGGCATTGCATGTTTCAACTCTTTCGAACTGAGCACAGACACTAAATTCGGACACATTTCGCTCAGTACACCCTGTGCCTTGCAGTGTTAATGAGCCGTTAAAGAATGATGAATCCTCCTCCTCTCTTCTTCCTTCCCTCCTCTTTCCTGCCTTTCTTCCTCCTCCTCCCGTTCTCCCTGTGTGTTGTTGTTGTGGTTTGTCCTGAGCAGCAGGGGGTTCCGGCGGCCAGCCTGACGGCTCTGAAGGAGGAGATCTACCGGCACATGCGGGAACACGAGGCCCGGCTCACGGAGCACACGGCCCGGGGCCTGGACACCATGAAGGTGGGGGAGAGATGCGGACGATGACGAGGCACTTGAGGCTCTTTTCCACTGACGGTTTTCTGGCAGGCCTACAGCTCGACACAGCTCAATTGTAAAGCAAAAACTGACGCTCGAGTCGCGCTGTGTCGAGCTGTAGGCCTGCCAGAATAGCGGCAGTGGAAAAGAACCTTTTGAAGAACAATTATGCAAAAGGCATCTCTTGCTGAAATGAACATTGATTTCATAGATTTACTCCATGCAAAGCATGTCATGTCATTATACCCTGGGTGTTTAGTTTTGTGACCTCAGAGATGCCTTAGCTTACCAGTTAAATACTGAAAACTGTATGCTATTGCAAGAACTATCGTGCTGACTGAAGTGTCTTGTGTGTTGCTTTTTTTCACCAGCAAGAGATCGTTCTTCTGAAAGAAGATGAACAGAAACGGAAGCAAGCGACCGAGGTGAGATATTCTACCGCAGGCTCACACACACACAAAAAGAGGAACGTGCGTAAACGCTCACTCTCATAAACACTGACTCCATTTAGTTACAGTAACGCAGTAAAAAATATGTGTTTGGTTGTTGGCTTCCTGGCTTCCTCTTGTGTTTGTTCGTGTTTGTGAGGTCGGATAGAAGAAAATGGGGGGGGCTGGGAGCTTTGACGAATGCACACAGCCTTCTCTTGTGTGTTTATTTCCTGTGTTGACTCCCCTTATTTCCTGCCATAGTCCGCACCTCAAACAGGAAACACATTTTTAAACGGTCGGAGATAATGGAAACGTTCTGACACGTTGTGATGGGTTGTGGTGTTCCCATTTTAGGTGCTTCAGAGCGACATTCAGATTCTTCACGATGAGAGGGAGAAGATGACCAGGTGAGAGCCAGTGAAAACAACCCTGAGAGGAGAAGAAAAAAATGATCCTCATGTGCTTCTTTAGCAGAGCTAAAAACGAGACTACTGCTCATACTAACACACGTCACATGAACACACCATAATTTTATTATCTGAAGTAGGGTCTGCTGCTACTTCACAAACATAACAGGCTAACTCAGTCTGTGACTCAAAGTTGTTTATTTGCGAATGGGGTATCCTAGCAACCACTGGAGTTTGCAGGCCTAGCGCAGCAGCGTCCTGGCGATGGCCTGTTTTGTATGTGTAGCAAGTCAACTTACAGCACTTTATTGCCCCCTGGTGTCCCCCTGCAGAACTACAATAATAGACCTTATTTATCTGTACTCTTTACTTACACGCAGTCTTTAGACACGCCTAACTTGCAGTAGCTGTAAATAACTGCATTCAGGCTGTAAATACTGCGTTTAGTCTGTACATATTGCATATAAATCCGCATCCACATATTGCACTTTTGCTACTTATACTTCTGATTAGATGCTAAACTTTATTTTGTTGTCCTTCACTTTCAACAAGAGTATAGTAGAGTTCCTTTATTGTTCCATGAGGAAATTGTGGACCCCCGTGAAAAATAGCTCATGTGTCCATCACCTAATGGGAATCCTGATAAAATACCAAAAACACACACAAAAATATATAATAGTATGAGCAATGACAATAAAATTAATCTAATCTAATTTAATGTCATGGAGCTTCTGGACAGAGGAGTCAAAAGTAAAAATACTTCTGTGGTGTAATTACAACACTAGCCCATGGCTTTACATAGCTGTTACACCATTTTCTCCATTGTACTTAAATGAGATGGATAGACTGTATTGTTTACTGAAAAACACTGAAAACCTAACAAGTACCCACCACAAACATGATCCAACCAGTGCAGAGTTATCTGATCGTAAGACAAGTACATGGGGTCTACTGGTTACTCAGATAAGTTACTTGTGTTGGAAGGAAACTGTGTTTCTTTTTTTACCTTTACTGTTACGTTTGACACCTCTGCTCCTGGAATATCATGGGAACTCAATAGAGGTGTTTACGGTCTTGGAAAGCCATGGAATTTGACCATTTTGCATATACAGTCAGGGAGTACCATGAACTTTGTTAACAGTATATTGTTTTTGTTTTCTCTAAAATACTTCCTGCAACATCCTAGTGTGCAAAAAAACTTCTCATCGAGTGGGAAGCCTGTAATGTAATCTAATGTAATGTAATCTAATGTTAATGCAATCTAATGTAATGCAATCTAATGTAATGTAATCCAATGTTAATGCAATCTAATGTAATGTACCGGTAATGTGATGTAATGTAATGTAATGTGATGTGATGTAATGTGATGTAATGTGCTGTGCTGTAGTGCCCAGGCGGAGCAGCAGAGCTTGCTGGACCATGAGATAGCGGGGGTGCAGCAGCAGCTCTCCCAGCTGAGGAGCGAGCTGTCCGGCCTGCGCACCGCCTCAGACTCCCTGCAGAGCAGGATCGCCTCCCAGGAAGCCGCCCAAGCTCAGGTGCGGAGTGGACGCTGCACACTAGGACTTAAGGCGGCACAATTATGGAAAAAAAATCATAATCACGATTATTTGGGTCAAAATCATAATCCCGATTATTAATCACTATTATTGATTTTTTTTGCTGTTTTTTTTTTTTTTTTTAATTATAACAAAATGAAATATAACCAAGAATGAATTATATGGGATTAGCAAAAAATAAAATGAATAACAATAATTATGTAAAAGGCAATAGCATGAAGCTTATGTGGACAGATTTCTGTATGTCTGTGGTTCTGGGGGGGGGGTTTCTGGATTCTATTCTATTCTATTCTGGTCTTTTACATTACTTTGCTGACACTTTTATCCAAAGCAACTTAGTTACTACAAGTACAGGGTATTGGTTACAGTCCCTGGAGCGGTGTGGGGTTAGGTGCCTTTCTCAAGGGCACCTCAGCCATGGAGTGAGATGGGGAGTGGAGGAGTGGGATTCAACCTGCAACGCTCTGGAATTACTTTTTATGTTATAAAACACCAAAGATGTCAAAAACGTGTCATCAGATCTTTAACCACTTGCCACGGCTCCTATTCTGTACTGTATTTCTTGGTCGTCATTCATGTTTCCTCTTCTCATGCTCCTCTTGTTCCAGGCTGCTCTTCAGCTGAGGGAGGACCTGGCCTCCTGGCTGCTGGAGAAGCTCTCCTCCCATCAGCAGCAGCAGCAGCAGCAGCCTCCTCCTCTGGCCCCCGCTGCTCTGCCTCCTCCTGCTCCTGCTCCGGCCCCTCTGCCTGAAGACGTAGTGCTGGAGCCGCGCCTGCAGGGGGCACTAGAGGCCTTGGAGCAGCGTCTGCTGAGCAGGCTGGCGGAGGAGAGGCAGAGGGAGACGCCCGGAGACGCCTGGAGGACGGTGGGGGAGACGCTGCAGAGGGAGGGGGTGGGGGCCGCCACTGTTCAGGTGAGCCGGAGTACAGTATATAGATGCATAGGCCTACTACTACACATGTACACATGTAAATCTAGCTATACTAGAACTATACTACTACGCAGGGCTTTAAATTAACACCTGCCAACTGGCCCAATGCTGGTGAAAATTCAGTTTGAATAGTAGAAAAGAAAACTTTACCAGCCACTTTTACCCATTAGTGTGAGTGTGTGTTTTAGTAGTAAGATTAACATCTACTATCCATTTTGTCTGGTGATGAAAAAAGTTTATTTATAGTCCTGCGTCAACGTATATGTAGTATATACCCAAGTTAGTCTGGTTATTAGAACTTCCTTAAAGATTCAACATGCACTGTGTAATATTTTTTTAGCTGTTTCTTCCCAGAATTCATGCTCCCCATTCACAAATGTTACCTTTTTCATGTATACCACCATCAAATTCAAACTATTCATTGTGACTGGGAAAATTGCATTTTTCATGACATGGTGTACCTGGAGGATTTTGAATTTCCAGAAATAGACATTTTAGCTGCACTAAATTTTACTGTACTTTGGTCATTCTTGTACATATTAGTTTATTATTTAGGAAATAACAATTCATGAAAAGATCAAATTTGGCAATAGGCTGCACCGTTTCCAGTAGCAGCATAGTTGCAATACCTACTCTGGCCACCATCCTACACAGACAGAGCACCTTTGAAATTTCAAAAAGTATTAAGTATCTGATTCTCCTGTCAGTAGCTACAGCCCTACTCAGTAATAGACCAACGTGGCTTCTGAGGCTATAATCAAGTTAGCCAGACGTATTTGCTAGAGCCCTTGTCTAAATCAGTTTAAATTGTACTTGATGAGATTTGTCACGGTGCGACTTGAGAAGATCCAGGAGTGAGATCGTCATACATCAAACTGTCAAATTGAGCAGCCAATTGCCAAACTTGATCTTTTGATGAAAATGTTATTATATTTCTTTATTTGCCTCATATTTTCCTGCTCAAAGATTCCACTGATTTAGGTTTATTTTGTTATCTTTGTGTTTTAAGGGGTCCTCAAGTCTTTTTATATGCCTGTCCTGAACTTTGGTCAGCTATTTCTGTTGTGTTTTAAAGTGCTCTATAAATAAACTTTGACTTGACTATACATCTCTCGGTCATAGTCGTCAAAGGCTAATCTTTTGCGATACGCTAAGATCAAACAGTGCATTATTATATTGCTTCTCCTTGTAATGTGTAAGAATGTGTGTTTGTCTGAAACAGGACGTGGAACAAATAGTACACAGGGCCCTGAGTCTGTACAGGGCTGACGGGATCGGCATGGCTGACTACGCACTGGAGTCCTCAGGTACTGCAGCTAGCTTTTACTATTATTTTGAATTATTACGCATTTCATCACTCTTACTATACGGTTCACTATACAATGTGTACCTCACCGTTATTTAAATGCAAAAGTCAGTGTTTTATTTCTATGTCATCTAGAAGCTGTTTACTTTTTTTTTGAAAACACATTGGTTTGGTCTCTCGTTTTCATGTAAATAGAAATAGAGTTTTAGAATGCTAAGCTTAATTTCAAAACGGTTTATAAAAATATCTAATGGGGGGGGGGGGTGGGGGGGGGCTGCTAAAATTCACCTGTCACAATAGAGTTTTTATTTGTATCACCATTTCTCGTGTGTATACATAATCGAACAAAAAATTATCTGCAATACGTGTGACCAGCACCCTAGTGTAATTGATTTTCCTTAATTTCCTAATTGTGCTGTGAACTTTAGGTGCGAGTGTGATCAACACGCGCTGCTCTGAGACCTACAGGACTAGGTCGGCATGTCTGAGTCTCTTTGGATTCCCACTCTGGTACCACTCAGAGAGCCCTCGCACTGTCATTCAGGTACAGTCAGGTCGATGACGTTTTAGTTGTAGCACGCGTCAGGGTGGTGCAATTACAGCTAATGACACTATTGTATCTGCTCACTTTTGTCTATGCATGTTCATAACCACACATACACTGCACAAAGCACAAACACAAGCATAGCATATAGTGTCCTTTATCTCTCTTTCTTGTCTCTCTGTCTGTAACTCGATCGCATTCAACTATGTTGTCTACTACTAAAGTCTATCAAATGTGTTGCGCTCCATTTGAACTACATCAAAACAGTGTCTGTCTTGTACAAACTTTCAAGTACAAGTTCAAGTCATTTATTGATGTCCTGCCCCACTGTGCCACAAACTATTCAGACATTGCACACTCTTTCTCTCTCACAAAAACACACACACACACATACACACACACACACACACACACACACACACACACACACACACACACACACACACACACACACACATTGTATTAACATTATGCCTCCACCGTCCCACTGTAGCCTGAGCTGTACCCCGGTAAGTGCTGGGCGTTCCGCGGTGCGGAGGGCTTCCTGGTCATCGCGCTGTCCTACCCCACGCGCATCACCCACGTCACCCTGGAGCACGTCCCCCGTGTCCTCTCGCCCACCGGACACATCGACAGCGCACCGCGCAAATTTGCTGTCTACGTAAGTAACATCCACCCCCCAGTAGAGCCAGGCCACACCCTCCTACTGACTCGACACCTTCTGCGTTGCTTCTATAGTCAGGCCAAGAGCAATGCAAATGTTGTTTCTGATCTCCCGAAAAATCGGGAACTCCAACCACTTTTTCTGACACCAGTCAACCAGTTGCAAATCGAGGGAGGCGGGTCAACCATGCCATTTGGGAAATATTAATTGTTATGCTCTTGGTTAGACCAAGTCTCGAAGAGATTTGTAAGTCGATGATAATCAGGCTACCCCGAGTAGTAAAAGTCCTCTTCCGGTGGCGCAGCACTGTTACACGAGAGCTTGTGCATGAGAGTTTGTGTGATTACAAAAGTTTTCTCCCGTTAGCTTATCTAATCTCTTAAAATTACAAATACTTTGCACGAGAGCTTGTGTCATTACAAAAGTTATCTCCCATAAACTTAACTTATCTTGAAATGACAAATACTTTGCTGTCCACATATGGAACTTTGCGTTTAGTTCTGCTACATACAGGAAGCAGTAACATATGCAGTAACACGTTGATAACATTATAAAGCACTATGCAACATTTTTAGTTGTTAATCCTCTCCATAAGTCCCTAGTAAGTACGAGTACACCTCAGTGTTTCACATTCATTTCAACAGTTTCTGGCTGAAATGATTTTAGTATCACTATCACGTTCCAACTTGCAAGCCAGCTTAGACTGAAAGGCCTTTTGCTGTTGGTTGTTTCTGACGTAAAACACACACTCCTATCATACACTATATTTTTCTATTTTCCTAATTTGACCAGCTCTGGTTATTGTTATAACTCATACTTCTCATATGCGTATTGCTCTAATGATTCTTACATCATACAATATATTTGTCTATTTCCCTAGTTTGACCAGCTCTGGTTATTGTTATAAGTCATACTTCTCATATGCGTATTGCTCTAATGATTCCTTGTAATCCATGCTGTGCTGTGCTGTGCTGTGCTGTGTGTCACCAGGGTATGGCTAACGAGCACGAGGAAGGCGCCCCACTAGGAACCTTCACTTATGACCAGAGTGGAGAACCCATACAGACATTCAGGCTCCCGGTAAGACACACACACACACACACACACACACACACACACACACACACACACACACACACACACACACACACACACACACACACACACACACACACACAACATACACACACACAACACACACATGCAACACACACACACACACACACACACACACACACACACACACACACACACACACACACACACACACTCACACATTGAATATTACAACATATTCGTAGAAAACCCATACAGACATTCAGGCTCCCAGGAAGACACACTCAACACACACTCAACACACACTCACACACGCAACACACACGCACACAAACACACACGCACACAAACACACACGGAACACACACGCACACACGCGCAACACACACGCACGCACGCACACACACACACACACACACACACATTGAATATTGCATCATGGAAGTAGCAAATACAGACAGACAGACATACATACATGCACACACACACACACACACACACACACACACACACACACACACACACACACACACACACTGTCACACACACATTGCGTGCACCAATCTCGTGAGTTGTTCTCTTTATTCTATTTTCATCTTAGACATCTAGTTGGTTACCACCACAGAGTTTCATCAGAGTTGTGTATCTCATCTAGGGTTAATAGGAATCTCTGAATGGCTTCCTATTTTGTTTTTGGTAGCGTGAGCTGAGATGTGATATACATCTGACCATGACTTCCTTCCACTTCACACTACTACTCGTTTCCATATTTTCACTTCTCAATCTTCACCCTTTCTTTTTTCTTTTTTTCTTCTCATCATCTCTCTCTCTCTCTGTTTCTGTCTACTGTATTTTTCTTTCTTTGTTCCACTGTCTGTGTCTGTGTCTGTCTTTCTGTTTCTCTCTCTCTCTCTCTCTCTCTCTCTCTCTCTCTCTCTCTCTCTCTCTCTCTCTCTCTCTTTCTTTCTCTCTCGTTGAATCAAGGATTACCCCTTACGAAAATCATGGTTTCCATTTTTTTCCATTTTTAAAGCATGTTTTTTTTTTTTTTTACTATAGCTAAATCATGGTTTGACTATGGCTTTAACTGTAAAATGAACTCTCTCTCTCTCTCTCTCTCTCTCTCTCTCTCTCTCTCTCTCTCTCTCTCTCTCTCTCTCTCTCTCTCTCTCTCTCGTCACCGCTCCCCGTTCCAGGCCCAGGTTCAGGAGGCGTATCGCATGGTGGAGCTGCGTATCCTGAGTAACTGGGGCCACCCGGAGTACACCTGTGTCTACCGCTTCAGGGTGCACGGCGACGCGCAGGTGGCCTGAAGACCCACCAGGAGAGGAGACACACCAAGAGACACACCAGATGGACAGAGGATCATGTGGTGGGACTGAGGGATGCTCTCTCTCTCTCTCTCTCTCTCTCTCTCTCTCTCTCTCTCTCTCTCTCTCTCTCTCTCTCTCTCTCTGTCCCTCCCTCTCTCCATCGATCTCCCTCTCTCCTTTTGAGGAGATGACTGGAGGACAGATGATGTGTTGGGACTGAGGGTGCTGGGAAGAGAGCAAGGTTAGCAAGACCTCTCTCTCTCCCTCTCTCTTTCTCTCTCTCTCTCTCTCTCTCTCTCTCTCTCTTTCTCTCTCTCTCTCTCTCTCTCAGTCTTTTCCCCGTGTTTCTTAATATCCACCCATCCTCTGAAGAGAGCAAACTGGAGCACAGATGACATGGTTTAGGAGTTCAGGATGCCGGGAAGGAGAGATCAGCAAGACCTCTCTCTTTCTCTTTCTCTTCCTCTGTTTACTCTGACTCGCTCCATCTCTGCCGGTGTCTCTCGCTATGCACTCATCTTCTCATTGAGTCAGCACATGGTCGAGCTAGGGGCTGTGAGCATAGACATACCCTAGACATGTACATGTCTCTGCCATGTATATACAGTATGTCTACGTATATGTCTGACGACTGCTCATCACGAGTGATCACACAAAGCTGCCTCATTCAGTGTTTACACGTACACACACTCACACACACACACACACACACACACACACACACACACACACACACACACACACACACACACACACACTCATACACTCACACATGAAAATACACACACACACACACACACACACACACACACACACACACACACACACACACACACGCTTACACTTAACTTAACACAGTATGGGAGAGTACCTGATTGCTAATGTGTATTTTAATGTTATTCTAACTGGATAGCGTGACCAGTACTTTTTCAAAAGAGAGTGACTTCAATTTCAGAATCACATAGGGTTATTTTGAGCAGAGGCGAGAATTGTCGCAATCAAACACCCCATATTCTTATTTATGGTGTTAAAAAACATTTTGATTTCAGTTCCTGTGCTACTTTTGACAGACTCTGACGTACGTTTTGTTTACTGACTGACAGGCAGCGACCACGGCAAGGTGTTAGTGTGCCACGCCATGGCAGTCAACATCTGTGGTCGTACCTGTTGTTTTCAGCTAATGTGTGCCACTGCAAGCAGCAACGACTTAGCACTGACTTTGTGGAAAAAATCTAATGCTGTATTTTAATAAACTTTTAAATTTTTCGCACACCTCAGCTGGTAGGTGCGTCGGAGATGGCCCATGGGTCACTCAGCAGACAACTTGAAGAAATTGCCTGATGAAGGTCTAATACAGAAACATCATTCTTTAAAGAAAAACAGCGAAATGGTCAGTGTGCGGGAGTTTCTTCAAGTTGTCTGGTATTTAAAAAAACAAAGCAATGCCCAAGTGAAATGTATTGCATGATGAGTATGTACGCAATTTGGCAAATCATTTTGAAAGGCTTTGAATAACCACAAAATAAGAAGTGAAAAAAGGCTTTTGTCCATTTAACTTTCAGTGTGTACTCTAGCCCATACTGTGTTCCTGTGTGTGTGTCTGTTTGTCTGTGTGTGTCTATGTGCTAGATACAATATTTCAGTGTCAGGTCCCAGTCAGATTATGTACATTTGTTGGATACTTTGCACTATTTAAGTCACTTTTTAATTGCTTTATTGGCAGACGCATATTAGGAATGTTACCCTTCGCTATTTATTTTTTAAAATCTTTTTGATTAAGCCACTGGATCTGCTAGTTTTTTTCATCCTCCTGCTTGTTATGACGTCATGGTTTGTTATGAATATGAATGCACTGCCACAGCTTTCGGCTAGTGACACATGCCTCGCAAAACGCGTAGTAGGCAATGTTACTACACTGAAGTTAAGCACTCTCTCTAAAATATTGCAAACAAACATGGCTAAAATATATATGGGTACAAACATTTCTTAAATACAGAGATGCATGCAGCACAGTTTATTGGCCTGGCATGCTCAAGTCAATGTTGGTGATTTTTGGTTTTATTTATTTTGTTTGCCGCTATTTGGCTGATCAAGGTTGAATGTACCATATCTGCTTTAGCAATGACTGTATGTGACTCATTTTGTTTCACATGCTGAAAGAAGAGTGGTAAGAGATGAACCTGGTGTTCTTAACCCCGTGGCAGTTGTAACCATGCCAACAGAAGGGCATCAGGGCTTTATTTTCTTAATTAAACACATGCCAATTTGCCCTTATGCGATTGGTTAATACATCTGCCTTGACAAAACCGGGTTTGTAAAGGTTGCCATCTTTGCAGTATATCACTCTTACGTCACATGTCATTTTATATTAATTTCTTGGTTACCATCTCTTCTGCATTGATCAGTAGGCTACCCTGATTTTACTTTACAAATGAGCATATGAATGCAAACCATACGGACATAATAATACCTGGTACTTCAAGCCATTTGCTAAGGCCTGTTGGGTTTTGTTTATAACCTTTAATCCATTTTGTAGTCCTCTGTTTCCAAATTGATACTTGAAAAAAAGCACCGGAGGAGGTCTTGGTGTTTGGGTCATTGAGGATTTAAGTAGGCGGGGTTGTGCGCCCACAGCTAATGCCACTATTGTATGGATTAAAATTATTATTATTTCTGGATTATATAAATTCGTTCCATGTAAATGAAACACGTTGTACAATTCATTAACATAGCAGCTTCATACAATGGTGACATAAACTGTGGTTGCACCAACCGGACATTGCTTCTCAAAACATCCATGACCTGTTAGTCAAGAAGACAGTCGAAGATATTTTTGTAGGACCGAATCTTTTTGTGACGGACTTCTATCCATCAGGGCTACCACAATTTTTTTGTAATTTGTATAAAATAAACAAGAAAAAAGGAAAAAAAACGTTTGTAATAGCATCAAGTTGCAATGCTAAATGGGTCACATGAAGGTTTTGTATATTTAGTTTTTTGTTGTGTAAATATTGGTCGCTGTCAATCGTAATAAGAGTATTACTTCCAGTGTGTGTGATTTCATAATCATAAATTGGTCCTTGCTCAGCTAATTGACAACCAACAAGCTCTGCAAATGTAATGCATTGGCATACGTATTACGTACATTGTACAGATATATTATGCGTAAGCTGCAATGACAATAATCCACTGACACCAGTGTCATGTTTTTTTGCCGGCTTTTGTAAAGAGAAGGCTGTGTTTTCTTTATTTATTGGTCTTTTTTTCAGAACATGCACTGAAGGTGATGGCAACTTCCCAAGCAACAGCACTTAAAAGAACAGTCCACCCCTTTTTGATTCTCACATATTTGCAGTATTTCAAAGCATTATTCGTGAACGTGCATGTCATTTTCTTCTCAGTGTTTTCAGTACTTTATTGGCATAGCCTAGCCCAGTGGTTCTCAAACTTTTTCCATCATTCCCCCCTTCAGAGGGCTTGAATGCTTCCGAACCCCCCCCCCCCCCCCCCATGTTTTTGCGATCGCTGCGCAGAGTCAAAGGAAAGGTGACTGGTCAGATTAAACAAAGGGGGACTGCTGTTGTTGGTGAGGTGAATGGTGAATGTTGGTGAGGGCTTTAAACTTATTGACTTATTGGCGAGACAGGAAATCATTTCCTTGGGGAAAAAAAAAACCAAAATCAGATGTCACACGCCCCCCCTGAGATGCCTCCGCGCCCCCCCAGGGGGGCTTACGCCCCACTTTGAGAAACACTGGCTTAGCCTAATCACTGGAAGTAAATGGGAACATTAACATCAAGCCACAAAGTGATCACAGGACAGAATTAAATAGCTTTGGAGTGTTCTACTTTAATTTTAAAGTAGTTTATAAGTACATTTGAGAATGTTTTGTTTGTTCCCACATACTTAGATTGCTACGCTTAATTTGGCTGTACTGTTAAACTAGGCAATGAAAACACATAGACAAAAATTATATGCATATGTAAGTCTTGGAAATACTGCAAATATGTGAAAATTAAAATAAATGGTGGACTGTGCCTTTAAGGATGCTGATGGGTCCCTTTCTCACTTGTGTTTGGCAACATGTTGTGACATGTTGTTGTCCTCATCATCATTATCATGTGACTTGCGAACATCCTCTCATAACATTAAGGAACCTTTCATTTTGTTGCCTGGCAACGTTGATCAAGACGTTGCAACATCACCTTCAAACCAGTGAGCATGGGAACATCTTTTGTTTGTGTATAATAGCCATGCCGAGGATAGGTACATCTAAACACGTAATTTGGAAAATAGAGCTAAATTAGAGAACACTGAACTTGCGCAGTTTGACATGGCATGAAATAGTTGTGCTGAACAGATTAGAAGACGTTTTACCTCTGCTTTGCTTATTTATAAAGTATGTGGTGGTACTGAACATGGAATTGGCAGTATGTCAAATGTTGTATAAACATATACTCGCATGCATGAAACTCACACGCATTAGGCCTCAAATATTGGTCCGATTACATCAATTGATTGAAAATCATGACAACTCATTCCGCAGGATTAAAATAAAATATTTCCAAGAAAGCATGTAAAATGAAATTAAAGAGGCTATTCACATAAAGGACTTCAATCAAAGTTATCAATTTAGAATATATTAATTCAGTGGTGGATGAATATAATATTTCGTTTTAAGTTTAAGGTTTTTTTTTTGCCTTTTCTGTCTATGATCATTGTTGCTCATTGTGTGCTCATTTCACTGTCTCAAATAAAACTCACCTACACAATAAAAGTAGCCTTCTCATTTAACAAACAGTACAGACATTACATTAATCTCAGACTGATGGAAGAGAGTGATTCTTCAAGGGTGTTAAAATATAGTACGATGTTACCTCATTGTGGAAGTATTGTGCACTCTGTCACAGTGAGTAGTTAATGATTAACCCTATTAAAGAACATCTCGGATATTTTTAAGACAAGTTGTATTATTATATTTTGTTTGGCTTCCTCTGTTGTTTTCATTTTGTTTTTGCTTGTAAGAGAAATATTTTGATGCGTTGGGTATCTTTCCCTTGCTGGTTGGGGGATTGTTATGACAGGGTTATGGCCAAAGTGCTTCTTGTATCTTCAATAAAGACACAAAGAAAGGTCATTTTTTTCACTGTTAGTGTCTTGACCATCAGAAAAAAAAATGTTTTTTGCTTTATTTTTTTCAAATGCACATGGATTAATCATAGCTGGATATGTGTAATGAAAAATATTGCTTAAAATAAACTAATTGCTTTGAATAAGACAACAAAATGTTTGATTCATTGTGTGTGTGTGTGTGTGTGTGTGTGTGTGTGTGTGTGTGTGTGTGTGTGTGTGTGTGAGAGAGAGGGGGGGGGTGATGATAGTACTCATAACATGTGTTTGTTACATTAGTCCAATGTTAATCAGGTCTATCATTGTAAGTTGCTGGCTGAAAGCTCTGTAGATATAGATAGGTGCTCATAACTGCTATGATTTTCTCATTGGAAACCCAGCCACAAGGTATGGGGTACTCGTGGGTCAAACCACCTTTTCAGATTTCTGCAGGCTATATACAGTATTAACTTATCTTGCACATTCATGTGTGTGTGTGTGTGTGTGTTTTTTTTTTTTTTTTTCGACACCTGGCGACACTTAACGAAGGCCTTACAGGTCGAAATGTTGTGCCAACTTTTCATTTATTAAATCGCAACAAAAGGGAGCTTTTGTGGTGTGCGGATATTTTTTTCCTTTTTCAATTACGTTCTCTTGCACCCACAGCAATTGCTTTTTTGGGATGTGCGCGCACCTCACAACCTTTTGAATGTTTTTTTTTTTTTTTAATTAGACTGTATCACTTATCACATTGGAAATTATTACAATAGAACAGTGTTAAAGTCAAGTGATTATGACTTATTCCCGACTCGCTATTTGTTTGTTTGTTTCTTCATTTATTTATTTACACCAGGACTATCTAAACAATCTCTGTTTATGAAATGGGTAAACAAAAAAAGAGAATGGACTGTTCCTGTGATTAAAAAATAATAAACATTTATTTTGACCAGCAATGGTGTTGGAGTTGACTCTGTGACAGACTCCAGCCCCCCTCCCTCAGTGGTGCAGACGGGGGTCCCCACTCAGGTGGTGCAGCAGGTGCAGACAGCTCAGGTACGACCACGCACACAAGCGCACACACAAACACACACACACAGACAAAACAACACATATTGCATATTACAGATCCAAACACTATCAGAAATTATATTGCAGATTGGCAGGTTTGATCCCACACTAGTAGTAACCACTGCATGCACACACACAGGGATATGCATATTGTTAGTCTATTGTGCTATTATTTTGTTTCACGAAACAAAGGCCCACTGTAGCATTGATCTTCATTATACATCATAAAAATACAGTATAAATGTACTAAGGCTCACCCATTAACCATATAGCTTGTATTCTTTATGATGTATAATGAAGATCAATGCTACAGTGGGCCTTTGTTTCGTGAAACAAAATAATAGCACAATAGGGGTTTTTTCTTTACAGAATATCATGTGGGAACATGAGCAGCAGGAATGAGCTGTGGGACAATTGGGCAGTGGGACTGTGATGGAGTGACCATCACTAGGGTTGTGGGTGTGTTCTGACTGTCACGCCAATGAGCCTGGCTTTTTGGTGTACAAGTCAGTGGAATGCACACACACCACAAGTTTATGCAGAGTAGAAGACACTTTGGGGTTGGGGTTTTTCTTTACAGAATATCATGTGGGAACATGAGCAGCAGGAATGAGCTGTGGGACAATTGGGCAGTGGGACTGTGATGGAGTGACCATCACTAGGGTTGTGGGTGTGTTCTGACTGTCACGCCAATGAGCCTGGCTTTTTGGTGTAGCGGTCAAAGCCCCAGTTTACTAACCCAGAAGGTCTGGGTTCGAGTCCCAGCAGGGTAACTACTCCCCTTCGCCACAAATGGTGTCAAAAGTGGGATGGCTACCGTGAGGCCATCGGAAGCATACTCATTGTGTGTGAGCTGTAATTCCATGTGAGTGACCCCGGTGTGAGGGACCCCAGTGATGGGTGAAGCATTGATAATGGGGCACACTGGATGGGAGAAGCATGATGGGCAGTTGAGTGAGGGACACCATGGGTGTGTGAAGTGCTTCCTGAAGGGGAAGGCAGTGTGATGGAGTGACAATCACTTGGGTTGTGGGTGTGTTCTGACTGTCACACCAATGAGCCTGGCTCTTTGGTGTAGCGGCCAGGGCCCCAGTTTACTACCCCAGAAGGTCTGGGTTTGAGTCCCAGCAGGGTAACTACTCCCTTTCACTACAGGGACCAATGGCCTGTGGGAACACAGAGCTGACCCCATTTGTTATAAAGGTGAGTGAGTGGTCGTGGTGGTTTATAAACATTTGGTCACCATGTCATCAAACCTACATTCGTGTTGTGTACTGTCATAGGTGGGCCACCAATGACTCATAGCCACTGTACCGTAATATATTATTGGGTACTGCTGCAACTATGCTGCACAATGAAACTGCTGCCTATTAGCCTACCAAATTTGATATTTTCATGAATATTTACTAAATAATCAGTGTTGGGTATAGTTACTTTTGAAAGTAATTAGTTACGTTACTGCGTTAGTATCAATTAAAAGTAATCCGTTACGTTACTACGTTACCCATTAATAAAAATAACGCGTTAGAGTACTCCTGCGTTACCATCAAAATGCCAGTGGGGAGCGGCGCGCGGGGGGGCCGAAAGTTGCGCAATATATCTATCGATCTAAAGGAAATCATAGACAATAATTGTAGATGCCCGTTGTTTTGTAACAAGATGCAGAGGTGTGTATTACTGTTACCCAAGAGAGCAGATTCAACCTTCCACCTTTCACTTGTACAGAAGCTAGTACAAGTGAAACGGGGGGGGCGAAAGTTGCGCAATATATCTATCGATCTAAAGGAAATCATAGACAATAATTGTAGATGCCCGTTGTTTTGTAACAAGATGCAGAGGTGTGTATTACTGTTACCCAAGAGAGCAGATTCAACCTTCCACCTTTCACTTGTACAGAAGCTAGACAGGTGTTTTTTTCCCGAAATAAGAAAATGGTCACTCACATGGACCGCGGAAACGGCCGGGCCAGGGGGTCCGTGGCCCGGGTAACTTTTTGAAAAATAAATGAATGAAGGACATGAAAAATAAATCCAAGTCAAAACCCGTGGACAATATCAAACTTAAACACAACCCTCGCTGTAATAATGCAATAAAGCGTTTCCCTACACCAATATTTCCTTGACCAATATTAATATTTGACATGCGCGTGAATGTTGCAAAATCTGGAGTTCCAAGCAACAGCGCAGCACTGAAAATCGCGCGGAAGAAGTAGCCGAGGTTGAGTAAGGTCTCACCAAACCGTCCAAAACGGTTAATCATTTAATCATTTCGCTGAGCAGACAGCGATGCAAAGAAGCCAGGTTGCCGCGGGAACATAGGCTACAACAAACGTTGCCACTTATTCATCTGAAAGCGCGGGTAGGGTCGCATGCGCTTTCACCGACTTCGATCAGCATTGAATGGTGCTTCAGTGCTCCCTGCAGCGTGCCGCGGGAATGTAGAGCACACACGAAAGTTTAACAAAAGCTCTGCTTATTTTTTTATTGACAATCACCGCTGCCAAAAGAACACACAGCAAGGAATACTGCCAACCATTATCCATCGAAAGGTTTTAATAGTGGATTACCAAGAAAGTTAGAGTTATCTTTGCAACCTCCACCAATGTAAGGGGCAGTGTAGGTGAGTCATGCTGATGTGATTATTAAACACTTGGATTTGGTTGTTTTAGTTTTGTTGGCTGTTTGGACATAAGTAAAATCATCCTGGCAACTGATGTATCCGCTCTCTCTCTCTCTCGTGCGCGCGCCCAGCTCCGATAAAACAGCAAACATAGCCTATCCCCAATGCACTCATCTGACCAAGCACCACAGAAGGTTCACTTCTTTGTGTTCAGTGTTTCTCATAGCTTAAGTAGGCTACTGGTATAAGCAAGCCCAAACCAACCAGGGGTGTTTTGAGGCCAGGTGTTTTTTTAAATTCGAGGTTGAATTTTTTGCCATTGACAGGATTTTTCCACCGACACACAGATGGCACTTTACCAGTATGTTCTTGTCGTCCTTTTCGCTGTGAAACTCAAAGTAATGCGCGTACCTCCACGTATCTAAAGCTGTCTTCTCTGCCATCTTACGTAGCAAACAGGTGCGCGCGCGCACACCCACACACACCACACCCACACACAAACAGAACGAGAAGGGCCAGGAGCACAGACAGCAGCGCATCTGACGAAAGGACTTTAATAATTTTCTTTATCGAGGCCGGGACATTCTTAAAGTAACGGAGTACTAACGAGTGCTTAGTTTGGCAAGTAACGAGTTACTAATTACTGAATTAGCAAAACTAACGCGTTAAGTTACTCGTTACTGAAAAAAACCCTTAAGAGTACTCTAACGCGTTATTTGTAACGCGTTACCCCCAACACTGTAAATAATAAACCAATATTTAGTAGTATAACCAAAGTACAGTAAGTTTTGCAGCTACAAATGTCTATTGCTGGAAATTAAAAACTGCGGACCATGAAGATCCCCCTTTTCATGTATGAAAAGTGCAATTCATTGGCCTAATGAATACTTTGAATTTGGTGGTGGTGGTAAGTATTCATGAAAAGGTGAAAAGGTTTGTGAACGGGCAGCATGAATTCTGGAAATAAACAATAAGAAAATATTACACAGTGCACCTTTAAAGAAGGTGTATTTATGGCCATACGCTGTTGTTGTCAACCATAACCCAACACCAAATAGCCTAGAATATGCTTTTAAAATACTCTGCCTTGGTGTTTGAAACTCATGTATCTTTGTGACTTTTACATGTGATAGTGCCATAGTGGTCCAACACCTGCATAAATGAGTTATGAATGTTAGTCACCCTGGGGAAGGGAGTTGAGTGTGCCATGGGCCCAATGTGACCGGAGTGGAGGCCCCCTGAGCCAATAGTTCACTCATGCTTGATGGTGGTGGTAAAATATTCATGAAAAGCACATGTCTGTGAACAACTCACACATTGTTTCAACACCGTAAACAATTTAAATGTTACACATTGGTGTTGTGTACCTAATTGTTATTAAACTGCTGCCATTTTCTGTCACTGGTTTATTCATTCATTGGATTCTTCTTGCCCAAACTTTTTTTTCCCCAAGCAAACAAAGTTGTAAAGAGGCACTTGAGTGCGTGCTGCATTGTGGGTAAAGACCAGCAGTCTGTTTTCAGCAGCGCGGCGCCATTTTCGGCTGTGTGAGCACCGTGTGGGAAGTTTACTGTTTTAGTCGTGATATTGTTTGAAATAGTGACAACAGTTTAACGAAATGGGGCGAAAAAAGAAGAAGCAGATGAAACCTTGGTGTTGGTATCCTTTCAAAGAAACGTCATTCCGAGACCCATCGGAGCTCATTGGATTTTGGAGGGAACATCACTTTTAGTCCGTCACGTTTTGTGTAGCAAGCAAGCTATCAAGGAAATTAGCGTGCTAGTGGCTCTCTGTCATTTACCAGCTCCTGGTAGTAACGAGTGCCTCGATACCCCAAGTTGATGATGATCATGAATGAATTTCTCATCCCAGTCTTCCTAGTGGGTGTCTGTGTGGTGTGTGAGATGTTTTGATTCGTCCCAGTGGTATCGGAGAGGATGATCAAAAGTAGCATACACGGCTAGCCCCTCTTTCAATGAATCTGCTAGCAGCTAGCATTTCTCCCACTAGTCAGCGTCATGCTAGCACAATGCTACACCTGCTTGTAGCAATGCAGTGATCTGTTTATACAGTTGCGGATTATCCCCTCAAAATCAAGTGCGCCGCGTTACTTTGCTTTCTGAGAAACAGAATTGCATTGTGTTGTAAGGTGATGTGCAACCTTTCCCATTCAGTGGGCTCCGTCAACAAACTATATAACTATAGCACACAGGAAACCGAGTTGCTATATACAGTACTACATCCGTTTAAAGAGTCGAGTCCACTGTTGTTCATGGCTTGTACAGTTGGCCTATGCATGTCATTAATTTGCTAGACTAGTCTATAGTCTAATCAATGGCATTACCGGCTATAAAGTTTTGCTGACTTAAATGGAAGTCACTAACTCCTCACAGTCTTTTCATACTGAGGCATCTTATGGGTTTTTCTTATGGTTTTGAATTGAAGATGAAGGTTGTCAGTAATGGAATGCACTGTTCTGCATTGTGGTCTTACCTTGTAAAGAGTTAATGGTTGGTTTTGAAGAGGTGACTAGTTGTGCATACTTGTCATTGGTGATGGGTAATGCGACTATGCATCAGTCATTATAGAAGCTAAGAAATGTTTTTATTGACGTGTTGCCCAGTTTTTTTCACTTAACTCAGCTTCCCAAAAGGTATTGCAACAGAGACTTTGACGACGAGAAAATTCTTATTCAGCACCAGAAGGCGAAACACTTCAAGTGCCACATCTGCCATAAAAAGCTGTACACTGGACCTGGCTTAGCTATTCATTGTATGCAGGTATGTAATTTGTCAATTTTTTAGTTAGTCAAAATGCACCCCCCATATAAGGTCTTACTGCACAAGAACCTCTTGAGCTAGAAGCCTTATCATGGTCACATATGAAAGCTTACCTCTTGAGGTGTTATACAGTCATCTGCCATGGTTAGATATGCCTCTAGGAGCCTCTCTCTCTCTCTCTCTCTCTCTCTCTCTCTCTCTCTCTCTCTCTCTCTCTCTCTCTCTCTCTCTCTCTCTCTCTCTCTCTCTCTCTCGTCAATTTTACTGAAATAACATAAACTTTTTTTTTACTCAAGCAGATTTTTAGACGGGTACTTTTACCTGAGTAAAGATACATTTTACACATGTTCTCTGTACTTTTTCAACCTTTTGGAACCACACATGTGCGCGCTGCGTGCACACACACACACACACACACACACACACACACTGATTTTTCTGTTTTTAGCCTGTGAATTTAAACCAGCGTTTGTGTTGTTGTCACTCAGGTGCATAAAGAAACGATAGATGGCGTTCCCAACGCCATACCGGGTAGGGTGGACATCGAGCTGGAAATCTACGGCATGGAAGGCATTCCAGAGAAGGACATGCAGGACAGACGGCGGGTCCTTGAACAGAAATCACAAGGTAGTGCAAGCAAAGAGTTGAAACCAAAATAAATCCTACCACGAGTGTCACCAATGCAATCAAAGTGTGGTGAAGTCCGGTCTTCTAAATGGTTGTGACGTTCCAGTGAAATCCATTAATTCCCCTACTAGTCTCCTAAAGGAGCTGTAGGATTGCAGCTCACACCCTTGCGCCACGTGATTTCCGGAAGAAACGCCTTATGGTTCATCCCTACCTACCATATCGATCTTCTCGGGTGCTAATGAATGGCCACTTATCTGCTACTTGGTCTAAATTGGTGGCTGCAGGGCTGAAGGATCTCCATCTGGCTGAAATCATACCCATGGCCGTAGGGTAGATGTAAACATTTGCTAGTGGATAGACACACTATGAATCAAATGTTCATTCCAGGCATATAGAGTTATTTATTTCCTTCTACCGTTCAAACTTCATAATTTATCTGCTCAAAGCAACATTTAATTTGAGGTGAAATTATTTATATTCAAAAGGATAACTTTTTTCCACACTCAACATCTACAGTGGATGTGGGTGTGGTTGTTGGTCAGAAAGCTTACTCTGGTCACTGTGATCACAATGATCAATCAGTTTCACTTTTACAGTCCGTTTTGCTCTCTTCATTTAGCCTTTATAATAACTTCAAACTGATGTCAATGGAGGATAAAAGCAAATTATAATAATAATATTGGATAAATGGATTATTGTAAGTTCCGTGGTGTGTTCCGACTGTTCAGTTGACCTATCCTTTTCGATGTTGTAACCATGGTGCTATGTGTTGTGACCAGACAACCAGAAGAAGAAGAACAACCAGGACGACTCTGACGAGGAGGATGAGGATGAGGCCGGCCCCTCCACCTTCCAGCCGCCCCCAGTCGTCGCCCAGCCGCAGCCGGCCTACGCACCCCCGATGGCACAGCCGGGCATCCCCCCCGGAGCCAGGCCCCAGGGCATGCCCCCCGCTGGCTACCCAGGTAAACAACACGAGACATGTGTTTCCTCTACAACAGGGGTGTAGGTTCATTCTGAAGGGCCGCTTCAAAATTTCCCAAGGGCCATTATGAACACAAACCAGGATTCCCCCCTGCACTTTAGGCCTATATGGAAGGTGCCCACCTTCTCTAGGTCCCCTGAAATATAACGTAATTGTATTGGAAATGTGATTTGTAAGATTTCTTAAAGATCGCCTCTCAACGTTATTTCATTAATACTGCCGTGTTCCCCAATGTTATTGAATGTGTTACGCGTTGGTCCTGTTTTAAAAAACGCGCTGGTTGCTTTGTTTCAAGACGTTTTTGCAAGCTGGCAAGGTGGCTTGTGGAGAAACGAGAGAGTGTTCCGTGTTTCTCGTGGAAATGCGTCTCTGATTGGCTCACTCCTCCTGCTCTCGAAGAAACGCGTCTCTGATTGGCTCAGTCCTCCAGTCCTTGGAGGGAATGTAATGGCAAACAGAGTCGCCACTTCCCCTGGTGGTACTGCACTATAGGGGCGCCAGCGGAGGCGTGCAGGCTCCATTCAGGGCTGTGCTCTTTAGACAGCGACCCCTAGGCTTGCTGCAGGCACGGAGCAACCAGAGTGAGTTGACTTTATGTATGAGGCTTTGTGCTGTGTGTGTACCTGAGAGTAGCAACCAGCTGATAGCTAAGCTAAGCTATGTTTCGGGCCACCAGACGTTGCTTGTTTTGAAAACAAGCAGAAAAAAATTACTCGACATGTTTTTAGATAAATGGGTCGATATAAACCTTTGTGGGCAACGCCTTCTTTCGACGTGACGAAACACAGAAAGGCTTTCGTGATTCGCTCGTTTCTCTGCATTATTTATGTAAATTGGGAAACACCGGGAAACACAGCCAGGAGAGTTGACGCACCGCTATGAGAGCCTTGCAAGTGAGTTTAACTTGGGGTGACCGTCCGATCTTCGAAAGGAGTGAGTAAAACTGAGTTTTATCGGAAGTTGGCCTTTAAGAAAAAACATGCAATATGTCACGTGAAGCTGCATAACATCAAAATTATACCAGGTGCCGTATAAGGTGGCCTCAAGGGCCGTAAACGGGAGACATGGGGGTCTTTCTCAAAGCCTAGACCAGTGTCCTTCCAAGTGTATCAGCCTAATTAGTCACGCCCAGTGATTGGATACTTTTTGGTGAACTCTACAGAATATCCAATCACTGGGTGTGACTAATAAAGAGTATCCAACCAGTGGGCGTGACTAATTAGGCTGATACACTTTGAAGGACACTGGCCTAGGCTTTGAGAAAGACCCATAGGATCCCCACCCCTGCTCTTCAAATATTTTTTACGTACTCAAGGTGGGTGGGGGTTGGCCGGTGTCAGAGACATGTTTATCATCATTGGTTTGGCTATGTTGTGTGAATGTTAATGACAGATGATATGAAGGCCTTTTCTTGTTCATGACATGCCTCCGTATGCTACTGGTTGAAGTTGCAGTCGATGAGCCCACCCATTCCTTCACTCACCTGCTTACTGAACTGATGTGTCATTTCCTTAAACACCCTGTTGCCTTCAGAAATGCTCAAAATGGATTTTCTTTATCTCGTTACAATTTGAAATGTTCTAGATAGTTTACCTGGACATACCACCTTTGAGAAGCTATAGTTTGTGGAATGCCACAGGTAATGTAGGCAGGGCCATGACAAAGGGCCATAGTGCATTGGAGAGAAGGTGGAGAGGCATCATAAATAATGTTGTCTACTTTGCCGCTCCCACAACTATTTAACATTGTGGGGTTTTTTTTAGCAATTTGTGAATAGACTAATATGGATGTAGGTATAATTTGTCCCTCCTATATGAAATTGCACTAAAGCCTAGGGCTGTAATGACATTGTATCAAACCGAGAAATCCCAATACACATCACAATACTGTGTCGCAGTTCAACAAGGCGGTATCTTGATACTCCCTTTCAACGTTCTGTTACCCTTTGGTGCAGAAAGCAACCACATGATATATGTGCTTCTCAGCTTCAAGTACTTTTATTTATTTTTTTAACTTTTTTTGTTTAAATGATTAGTAGCCTCTTGTAACCTATTCTACCTATAAACTATCATCATTTTTATTTATAACTTAATGTTGGAAAATGTGGGATAAAAGATGTATTTAGAAAGATATAGTTAAATCGTGGAGTGGATCAAACCTTCCGTCAAAAACCATGATGTGAACCGAATCATGAGTTTTGTGTATATTGACAGACAGGGCTCTAAATTAACACCAGCCAAATGCTGGTGACATTTCAGTTTGGCTGTTAGAAAAGACCAACCTACTTGCCACTTTGACCCATTAGTGAGTGTGTTTTTGGCTAGTAGATTAGCATCTACTAGCCATTTTAGCTGGTGATGAAAACAGTTAATTTATAGCCCTGGTTACAGACTCTGCTAAAGAGTAATTTCTTGTTTCCCATGTCCCAAAAGGAATGCCCCCCATGATGCCCGGAATGCCACCGATGATGCCCGGAATGCCCCCTGGAATGCCAGGAATGCCGCCAGGGTGGGTGCCAGTCGTTGTTGTTGTTGTTGTGGGTTTTTGTTTGTTTGTTTGTTTGTTTTTTCGTTTGTTGGGTTGAGTTGTGTGGGAATCATTCACATAGTACCCAACAATGATATACAAGGATAGATTGGTGCGGTTTGTTGTTGCGTACAATTTAGGGTGAGGGCCCAGTCTTCTTTTCCATGTACACACGTCTTGGTTTCACACACATAGTAAATGCTGAGATGTAGTGTTGGGCAAATATTAAGACTCCTTTTGTACATTTGTAATGAATAATTCTTTAGGTTGGCTGCTGAGTCTTATGTCTTGAATTGTGTCATTGCTTTCTTTGCTTGACACCTTCATTTCCCGCTGGGATCAATAAATTATACTCTACTCTACTCATATCTGCAAGTGTTGTAGGTTATGATTATGTCCTCGATTGTTGTAAGTGGCTTTGGTGAAAAAGCGTCTGCCAAGTGCAATATAATGTAATTGTGATGAATAACAATGTTTGTCTTGTCTCCTGCCTTCCTGTGTGTAGGATGATGCCGATGGGTGGCATGATGCCGCCTGGCCATCACGGCATGCCCCCGATGATGCCCGGAATGCCTCCAGGTGAGCTGTCAGCAGATGGTAATGTGCAATAAATTAGGGGTGTAAATAATAATCGAAATGTATCGATATATCGCGCTATAATCAGACCATTGAATCGAATCACATCGTATCGTGGGGCATTCTTCAGTATCGAAAATGATCGAATCGCTGGACCCTGTCCAATGCCCTAGCATCATAACATAATAGAAGTGGAAAAGTAATTGGAAAAAAATTAAATCAAATTGTATCGTGGAGAATTCTTAATTATCAAAAGTAATCGAATCCCTGCTTTAAGAAATCGATACCGCATCGTAATGTCATGGAGGCTGTGATTTACACCCCTACAATGAATCGCTCAGCCAAAATGAAAAGATACAAAGCTTCTGATACAGTAGCATAGCGCTTCCTAGCTGTACTTTTTCTATATTAAGCATCTGCAGTACGTCGGACGGTGTGGACTCATGCACACATTTACTCTGGTCTACAGTGGCGGTTAACCGTGTCATTGACCATTTGTTGTAATCACGTTGTGACAACTCAAGACCTCCTTTTTCTCTCAGTGAGATGTAGGCTTGTATGCCTTCTACAGTTAGGGTTGGCTGTGTTGCTGGCCAGTCTTAAATGGCGTTGGGGCCCTCTCTTCAGAATAAGCTGCCAGATGGTGTATGATGTCTGTATGATATCAGTAACATGCTTTTTGGTTGTGGTTGTGGGATTGGTAGCGGTGTTTGCGAATGTAACAGCTTTTGGGGCCCTTCTCTACCAAATGTTATTGTCTTTTAAAACCTTTGTTTAGGTCCCCTCTCTTCCATATGTTGTCATTTAACCCATTTTAGCCTGGATACACATATAGGCTGCATTCAGGTTCTTGACATTTGAGGGTTTTTTATTTTAAAAATATGGGTATGTTGGAGCTGAATAAACACATTCTAATGCAAAATGAGGGTCCTAGCTTTTAAATGCACCTTATTTCATGTTTGTATGTGTTTCAGAGGCTGAGATATTTAGGTTTTAATAGGCAGAGGGCAGCCTTTCCCAAAAAGGGCTTAGGCTAAAATGGGTTAAAAAGCTTTGTGTCTCTTCCATATGTTGTCATTTAACAGCTTTTTTTGGGGGTCCCTCTTCTTGCAGGTATGCCCCCTCACGTCGTCCGCCCTGGGATGCCCCCAGGCATGGGTCCAGGTGTTCCAGGCGGTGCCCCCGGAATGCCCGCCAGGCCCGCGGTGCCCCCTGCGGCCGCCCCCTCCGCCGTCACCAAGCCCCTCTTCCCCAGCGCTGCTCAGGTACCTGGCTACAGCACAGTGGTGGGAAAAAGGAAGCTGCCGTTGGCCTTAGGCTGACTTTTGTTTGAAGCCTGTTGCAATCAGTCCAGATAGCTTTTCCTCAAGGCTTTAAATTAAACATTTTCATCACCAGCCAAAACGTCTAGTTGATAATAATCTTACTAGCCAAACACACACTCACTAATCGGTCAAAGTGGCTAGTAAGTTGGTCTTTTCTACTAGCCAAACTCAATTTTCATTTGGTCGCTTGGCTGGTGTTAATTTAGAGCCCTGCCTATCCTTGATATTGAGGATGATGACCAGTTGATAGATACATTGTAATGCATTATATTCGGATAACCCTGCTAAGGGGCCTCATGTACAAAGACTTCCACAGATTTCCTACTGAATCTTTGCGTTAAGGGAAAATATGAAATGGATCCATTTGCACCTAAAATTTCAAATGTATCAGTCTGTGCATAAACAGGTTTTCAGGCTGATTCATGTGGTATGTCCGATTTCACATGAAATTTAGTACACATGCTTTTTCATGTGAAGTCAGTTAATACATCTGAAAGTTTGTGTGAAAATTACTTACGGAGTTTTTTTGTGCATAACTAAGTTTTGTACATGAGGTCCCAGGTACCCGGATACAGGACTTGGTTAAAAGGATGCCCCTGTCTGTCTTAGACCGATTGTGGTACTTGAAGCAGCTTGTTTTCAGCCTGCTAAGAAAAGCCCAATGGCTGGCGATGGAGACCACTCGTTAGTGTTTGAGACACAACACCACCAGTGAGTTCCACTTAATCTGAGGACAGAGAGGCGTTACAACTAACGTGTCCGTTACAAATAAGCGTTTGAATTTCACAGTGATCTATTTTTTTAATTAAATGAATGTGGTTTACAGCTGCAGGTTGAACAGCCACATTTGACCACAAAGTAGGTCTGAAGTGATGCTTACCAGTGTGTCATTTTCTGGCAGGTGTACTACCATGAAAAAAAACATTGACACAAATTCCACATATGACGCAAACTTCATAGTTTTGTCAACTCATCTGAAGTGGACTTCTCAAGAAGACAGCTACTGCTAAATTGTGGCTGGTTTGGTGTGAACTCTTCTTAACAATAGGGTACCCGCTTTCCTATTAATCCTTTCCAAACAGCTTCTATAAAGATTTCTTATCTATAAACAAATGCTGGGAGAATCCATGGACCGCTGTTCTTATGTAAAATGTTTACAAATGTTAAAGTACCATAGAAAGCCCAGTGAAATCGTATTTAGTTTCAAGACTACACAAAATCAGTAATGAAATTTGGAACTGAATCTAGTAATATGCTGCTGACACACAAACATGCTGAACAGGGAAAAACATGATCTGTAGTCTTTCAGAGTGTTTTTGAATACATTGAGGAAGCAGCTTTTAGTTTTATATTCTTGCATCTAGATATAGTATGACTCTTATTTACATTTACAAATAATGCATTAAAACAACCTAAAAAAAACCCTGTAAATAACTCCAAATAGGTCAAATGTAGGGCAAAGGTGACTCTGTCTTTTCAGCCACATGCGGAACAGATCCCTCTGTGATGTGGTTTTAGTTTTGGAGCTCTCCAACGTGTAAGAGGTAGGGCTGTACAATATCAAGAAAATATGTGACATGTAATATTATCATTAAATGGTGCCATGATATAACTGCAGATTAGAGAGAACACATTGGGGAAAACTGTCTACATTCAGTGTTGTTGTTTTGTTGCTACTGCTTCAACCTCGACACTGAACAGGGGCTCATACAGTATATAGGTTGTCAAGAGCATCTGATTTGGCCAATGTCTTGCGTTGTTGAGTTCAAGGCAAGGCAAATTTATTTATATAGCGCATTTCATACACAGGTGCAACTCAATGTGCTTCACAAAGTTAACAAATGTAAATGAAAGGAAACAGGTAAGAAAGAAGGAAATTAATTAGAGTAATAAAAAAAAACATTTAAAACATTAAGATAAAACATAAGGTAAAAATAATAATAAAATGAAACATAAATAAACATAAACCTTGAAAAACATAAAAATAATAATAATAAAAAAGAATGATATGTAATTTAAGCTAGGGGAAAGCATCTGAGAACAGCTTTGTCTTGAGTCTAGATTTGAAGCTATCAATAGTGGGTGCATTTTTTACGTCATCTGGAAGCTGGTTCCAAAGCTTTGAAGCATAGAAGCTAAAGGCTGCCTCTCCACACTTTGCAAGTGCAAAGTCTTAATGATAAAAAGTCTTAATGATAAAAATGTACCACTTATTGCTGTCCAGGTCATGCTTTTCAGTTTGTGTATTTTTTGTACTATATTGTCTAATTGCAATGTTTGCAAGATGTTCAATTGCGTATATGTTGTGATTGTCCTCTGCTGCCCTCTTATTAGCCTACTTTAGTTTACCTTACTTAAAAAAAAAAGGTAGGCTACCAATTGCCTTACAAAGATAAAAAAACAGACCAAAACTGGACTTGAAAGTGGAATTGAACCTTCAAAGCTGTTACAAAGCAGTGACTGAATCAGTGGGTATACATGCACTTACAGAAATTCGAATTATTGGCTCAGTCCTACTAAAGTTGGGAGTGAAGGCGACGCATGCTTTTTTTCCCAGCTGAGCTGCTCGCAGGAAAGGAAGACGGAGGAGAAATTGCTCAAGTTTGCAGCTTCAATTGTCAATGCATGGGCTATGCTTTTAATGTGTCTTCTTAGTTAGCAAGCAATAGAGGTAGCTTGCTAGCTCATCTCAATTACTGGCAGTAACTTGACTAAGCTGTGTCAGGGGTGGGGAACCTATGTTTCGAGGGCCATTTGCGGCCCTTGAAGCGGTTTTATCCGCCCCCCGCCCTTCATAATTTTAACGTTATGCAGCTTCACATGAAATATGACATTTTGTAAAGGAATCTTAGTGTTCTTTCAAAGGGAGGTACCGCGCCTTTTCTCTTGATGCCGGGTGGGTGCGTAGGTTCCAACAGGTTAACTATAGGATCAAGGAAGGGGAACTCGCACTCGTGCGAGTTCCCCTTCCTTGATCGTAAAGGAATCTTAGAAAATACATTTGAAATACAATTAAGTTACATTCAGGGGACCTAGAGAAGGTGGGGTCTGTTTTAAAGGTGGCTGCCTTCAATATAGGCCTAAAGTGCATGGGGGGAAATCCTGCTTTGTGTTGCATAGTACGGCCCTTGGAGGACTTCTACAGCCCTTAGAGCATTTTGAAGTGGCCCTTTGAATGAGTAAGGTTCCCCACCCCAGGTGTTCATGACCTACTGATCATGATCACCTACTGAATGACTGAGCTGTGCTGTCCTTTCCTCTCCTGTCACTCCAGATGGGCTCTGGTGCTGCGGGCGTCAGCCCCGTGTCCTTGGGCTCGGACCCCACGCCCTCCTCCTCCTCCTCCTCTAAGGCCCTGTTCACTAGCTCAGCACAAGTACGCACCCCTTTAACATGTGTGCTCTAAAATGTACTGCTGCTGTACAGTGCTAAAGCATGCAATTGTTGTGGGGGGCGGTTTTGCCGGTATAGAAAGTAGTGGTGTGCATTAGCACTGCCCTCACAATTCGATTCGGTTACGATTGGAGGTAACGATTCGAATCGATTCATTCCGATTCTATGATGCATTGCAATGCATTACATTTTCTATTGAAAGCAAAGGCAAATTTTTCATCAGTCATGGGGCAATACAAGCAGTCAGATAATGAACAACATTTTATTGGCTGTTTTCTGTATCAGTCTTGCTGTTTTCAATACTTTGAAGTGGTTTAATTTAATTCAACGTTCATTCGCTCTGGAAATAGCCACAGAAGTAATTGAAACTTGAAACTAATATGCTGCATCGATTATGGCACTTGCCGAATCGATTATTGAATGTCCTGCCCCGCATTGCGATGCATTGCCGAATCGATTATTGTTGACACCACTTTCTTGTTCTTATTTTATTTTTATTTATTTACATTGGTTTAATCTCGTTCTGCTTGGTTAGTTGTTTTGGTGACACACCGTTAGTAGTGAGATTTGCTGAAATCAGTCGGAGGAGGAAGTGGCATGCAGATGGGCTCGGGTGGTGTTTGCATGCATGGTTTTGCGGTGTGTGTGTGACCTACTGCATACACTCACCTGCCACTTGATAAGGGGCACCTGACTACTGTATTGCTGTCTGTGCACAACCAAAAAAAAGTCAAGTCAAGTCAAAAGTTTCTTTGAACAAAAAGTTTGCGCTCTCCTTAGGATTTCCCTTTCGTATCCCTTTCCCTTTCGTCTTTGTATGAAGAAGAGCAGGAAAAGGGTTTTCATTCCTGTTTATGCTCACATACTGGGTGGAAGACAGACTACCGAAGTTCCTCCAGTCCTTCCCTGTTGCTTGTGTCAAGACTCAATGTCATTGATACGTTTTATTTAGTGTCTGTCAAAAGCGCAATTCAAAGGTAATTCCCTCACTTGCAATCAGGATTTTAAATGGGGGGAGAAACCCCCCCCCCCCCCCCAACACAAAAAAAAAGTTTGTTTTCTGAAACTGAGGCGACACCGGAAAGAACGGGAGGAACTGGTTTGGGTTCCACACATTGACAGGATACTGGCAGCACCTGACTTGACTAGATGACCACACTGTACCACAGTTTTTTTGTCAGGCCTGCTTTCACTGTTTCACTGTGGTATATATGCCCAATATTTGGGCCCAAGCTAGCATCGCTATGCATCTGTGATTCAGATTGTGAATGACGCATCATTTCAATTGGTCTTGTGAGTTTTTGTGACTGAGTAAGTCATGTGTTTGCATGTGTTTGCCATCATTTGAGCGTTTTGAGTAGGAAGGCTCGTGGTAGGGTTAGATCTGGTCTGTAATCACAAGAGCAAGGCGTTTCATTTCCAAGAGTAATGATCAACTCCCAATTTCGAGTCGAATACCGTAGTAGATGTCTACTGTTCCTTTTTGACACTGGCAATCTCAGAATTGTATCAAGGCCGGATTTGAGGCGTTTTTCCTTTCTTCGGTTGACGAAGCCCATGCAAATGTCCTTTCAGTTTCCTGCAGACACAGCAGTGGCACCCGTTGTGGTGTACTGTAGTAGCTCATTCTCAGCTTTCCAAAATGAATGACCTTCATATCTTCATTAGCACAGCAGAGCTGTCAAAAGGAAAAGGAAAAAAAAAAATCAGTGGCCTTCCAACATGAGTAACTTGTCTGAGTATGCAGTAAACCTGTGTACTTGTCTTGTGATCTGCTGAAGCTGCGCTGGTTGAATCAAGTTTGTGGTGGGTTCTTGTTGGGTTCGTAGTGTTTTTCCACTAACGACACAGTCTATCTACCTCATCAGGTGTATGGTGTAAGAACTATGTAATATGTGCTGGTGTTGAGTTTACCTGAGTTTAATTTTACTTTTACTTTAAACACCTCTGGCACCGCCAACCATCTTGTATTATGAAAGCCTTTTTGCCAGAAGAACTGCTGCATGATGGATTTTTTTCCCTTAATAGAAGACCTTTGTAATACTGGCCTTTTGAAGATAACAAAGAAGAATAGTGTATTCCCAACAACCATACTTCAAGAGTGCCCTTCTAATTGTCAGTATAAAGTGAGTTATCACTGTTTTCAGCAATTAATTGCTATATACACAGTTGCATAAATGAGCCATTGAACAGGTGTACCCAATTCAATGGTTGGTGAGTGTGTGCCAGTTGTGTGCCATGGGTTGTGTAGATGTGTGTAAGAGTCCTCTATCCTTGACCTGGGCAAAATTGTATCTTCACTGTATGAGCACCCAAATATGATTTTTAAATATCGTTTACCTAAAGCAGGGACGTTAGGACATTTCCAGGCCTGCATAGTGATGAGCAGAAGTCTAGGCATAATGTTACTCTAAAGCCCAATGTATACTGAGAAGCCAAATCGTCTCTGCGAAGTGTCACAGGTGCATCGCAGACACTTTGCGCGCACCTCTAGACAGCAAGCAACTATGTCCTTGTTCGAAACTTTCATCATTCTTTCCAAACCTTCTACCTTGTTCTAAACCTTAATTTATGAGGGGAAAATTAGGTTAATATTCATTAAATATGTTACCCACACTTTGTCTTAGTTCATGTAAATAAATGAAGCTACAATGTTTTAAGTTGCGACGAGTGAACCTGAAAAGCAAGAATGTTGAAGTTATATACCCGTGACAGTACTGTCGTGAACACTGTCTCCATAGGAACCTAACTGGGGCGAAATTGGTCCTCTTGACAACGAGCCACTTCCTTTTTCTAAACCACTGAGGTGGCCTCTTGTGATGTCTGCATTTTTTTTAGGGGATGAAAAAGTAGTTGCTGTTTGTAAATATGATGCGAATGTCTTGCCTGTTGTGTTTTTTGATGAGAATAACAAGATACCGTAAGGGAAAGTAAGATAACGGGCCCTGCCGTGGCCAACCAGTAGGGCACTTGCCTGCCATGCGGCTGACCCGGGTTCGATTCCCTGCCCGGGTCCTTTGCCGACCCCTCCCCGTCTCTCTCCCAATTCGCTTCCTGTCCACCTCTCACACTGTCCTATCAAATTAAGTCGAAAAAGAAAAATCTTTTTTATTTTATTATTTTTTTAACTGAAAAAAAAGTAAGATAAGTGAGCTGCAAAGCAACAAATGCTCATGCCTTTGTAATCGGTGTGTGTAGGCTGTTTTAACAACCCTCTCGTTGCCCCTAGCATTGTGACGATGAATAACATAGTGCACGGCTGAAATCCCTCCACGGCGCATAAATTAAAACGGCAAAGAGTTACCTGCATCTGCCGCGAGAGCATGCCGAGCCCTTAAGCTTGACTGCCTTATCCAGTATTCCTGGACGTGCCCTCCCTTCTCAGTACTATCCAGGCCTACGCACAGACATGCAGAAGTTAGTCTAGTCTCATTTCTCGAGTACGTTTCTCAGAATCATACTACTGGAAGCCTGGATGTTTCTTCTGACTGTGTATTGATGCGTTTCTGTTAAACTGATGTGAGTCGTTGTGACTGATGGCAGGTTTTGGTCTGTGAATGCTTTGTGAATGGATTGTGTGTTTATGCCTGAAACCAACGTTTTGGTGTGTTTCTGCCTGAGCTTGGTGACTGGTGTTTGTTGGTGAGGAGTCCGCACACTTAGAATCCTTTTTGTTGCGTTTTATTATTTCATGGCAGGATAATGTTTCGACCTCAACAGTCTTCTTCAGATTCAGATAACAAAAAGGATTCTAAGTGTGCGGCCTTCTCACTCTGAAAACTACAGTTGGCCTTCGTCCTACACCTCTCCCTGGGATTTGCTCAATCCTCTCCTTCTACTGGTGTGTGTTGGTGTCTCTTGTCTCGCCGTCATGACTGACAGACGTGTGGGTTTTTTTTATGTGCAACAGGCTCAGCAGGCAGCGTCGGGGCCTCCGGGGTCGTCAGCCCCCGCCACCTCCGCGCCACCCCCCAAACCAACATTCCCGGCCTACACCCAGGCTGCTCCCTCCTCTTCCTCCTCCTCTTCCTCCTCCGCCGCCTCCTCGGCGCCTGCTAACGCCCCTAGCAGCAGCTCCGTGGCCAAGCCCCCCGCCCCGGTCACAAGTAAGCCCGCCACCCTCACCACTTCGAGTGCAACCAGTAAGTTGATGCATCCTGATGAGGATATCTCGCTGGTAAGTTCTGGAGTTTTTGCGGTAAACCACTGTATGCCCTGCCCCCCCTTTTTGTGAGACAGACAGTAAGTAAATTAAAACTGAGAAGGACAATGTAAAAACTTAAAGTTGTTTTTTGGAAGTAAATGGATATGAATTATTGCTCAATGCAACAATACAAGTAAATTCTGTCAGCGGAGGTGATTGATATACTTGGACGATGTTATTGTGTTTTGTTGTGCCGTCTCCGTCCCCCACCCCCCTATATAAATGTCTTGGAAATGTGGTGATTGTGCGTCGTCTTCAACCTGCTGACTGATCCTCTCCCTCCCCTCCCGTCCCCTCCCCTACAGGAGGAGCGCCGGGCGCAGCTGCCTCGGTACGCTCGGCTTCTGCCGCGCGCCGCCGGCCAGGCTAGCATAGCCGCCGCTCCCACGGGGGCCGCGGCCGCAGCCGGCATGATGGCCCCTCAGCAGGCCATGCCTCCCCAGCAGCCCGCCATGAGGCACCCCATGCACGGTAAGGCACTGTCACTCGTGCACACACACACACACACTGCCATGAGGCACCCCATGCACGGTAAGGCACCGTGGCCCGTTACACACCTCTTCTGCGTTGCTGTATTCAAAATGTCAGTTACAAAAATATGGCGAGGGACCTTGCACTATTACAAGGGACTACTGTGTGTTTTTCAAATTGGTTTCATTCTGCTAAATAGATCAGTATCACAAAGCAATCACATTTTGTCTGCATACACAAGGAATTTGACTTACCTATATACGCATACGTCGACTATTAAAAATTAAATAGATAATGCTATTACAATTTAGATAATAAATAATACTATAACAAGTCAATTATAGTACTATTACAAGTCAACTATTACAGGCAATATAGTAATCAAGACAAAACATGACAGACTGACTATATAACAGGGCCACAAACTGCAAGTAGTAACGTCCTCCTCTGTTGTTTTGTGGTCCCCCTCCCCTGCAGGTCAGTATGCGGCTCCGCCACAGGGCATGCCAGGCTACATGCCAGGCGGGATGCCCCCGTACGGGCAGGGCGCCCCCATGGTGCCCCCCTACCAGGCCGGCCCACCCGGCTCCATGGCCATCAGGCCACCCGTCATGTCACCCGGTGGCCGATACTGACATAACGTGGCCGTAGCCGTAACTGTGACGTGATGTCTCACTGCTGGAAACCCCTCTTCCTTCCTCTCACACTAGGTTTGGAGGTTAAACGTATTATTTCACCCCACCACCTCTTCCTGTCAACCCAACCCAGTCCCCCTATAGATTTTTTGCTTCTTTTTTTTAAATTAGCCAATCCAACAAACTTTGTTTAGGGGAAAAGAGAGAGAAAAAAAAAAGATTTTTGTGGCGATGAAGAGGAGAGCTACGTGTGGGACTCAACATCAGCTACGGTTTAACCTCCCGAGTTTGGGAGGAGGAGGAGAAGAAGAAACAGTGGGGGCGAGACAGGAGAGCGTGGGAAGAGGAGCCTGTTCAGGTTGGCTTCACTTCTTTTTCCCCCCCTTCCAGGTTGATCAGAGACAGTGTAGTGCAAGAAGTATAAACGATAGAAAACAGTATATCACAGCCCCCACACACACCACCATCACCCCATCCTTGGAAGTAGCACCGCGCAGGTCCACCGTTGGCAAAGGCAAGTTCAACAAGTGGGATGTGTTGTGTGTGCTTGTTTTACGTATTGAGGCGAAGCCTTCACAGCGCGGTCTCCGTGCTGTTGGACTGTCACGGTCCCCAACATTACGCTTGGTGAGGGCTTCTTGCTTTCATGGTTAATTCATTTTTCTTTTGTCTTCTCCTGTAATACAGTACATTCAGGGTTTATACTACATACAAGGTTAACATGTCTTATACCTCTGTATTGTTTTTTTGTTTTTGGATAATGGATTGTAATAAAATTTGCTGAATTTTGTTTTGGCAGCGTGTCAAGTGTTTTTCTTTTCTCCAAGAGACCAGTCACACACACACACGCACACCATGTAAGATAAGAACTACCGTAACTTAGATGAGAACTGCAGCATGACAAAACAGATATGCATTCCTCAACACTTGGTACTACCAGACACAGTGGGTGCGTTCCAATATGTAACATTGCATCATCCACTTGTGCTTGTGGCCTCGTACCAGGAAGTAATATGTCGTGATGACATCACAGACAACAGCATTATATTTCAATATATCGCAAAAGCTCAATGGTAAAGTCATTTTCTCATTTTCAAACAGGATGGTAAATGAAGAATAGTCCCCCAAAAATTGTTTTGGCTAGGCTGACAGCGGGGAAACGTAATTGTTTTCTCCACGGAGGCGGGGCATCAGCAAAACATGAGGCCACAAGCCCAAGTGGAGGATGCAAGGTCCCATATTGGAATGCACTCAGTGCCCAGAGAGCTGCTAAAAATAGACACCCACCTTTTATACATGCCTATCCATCTGTGTTAATCTTTATTTTCTATATATAATATGACACTGGCTACATTTATGTGGGACATTTCATTCTGAATTAACTGACTTTAATTCTCAAAGTTTAATTCCGCTTTGAAAATGTCATGTAAACACCTCTAAATTCGGAATTAAATGAAAGGTCAAAGTGAACTCGACGGAACTATTTAATTCTGAAAGATTAATTTTGGAATTAAAAACATGTAAACGTAGCAAATGAAATACGACTACTTGCTGCAAATGTTAAAAGCCAAATATAACGGATAACCAAGTGAACAATTAAAACCCGGGATGCTTTATGGAGAAAAGGTCTAAACTCAAACATTGTTGAGTACAGTCATATTGGATGGTGTATCTATTCTAGACTGATGCCTTGGTAAGCATCTAGCCAGGGCTGGACTGGGACAGGCCGGCCATTTTCAGCCAAGACCGGTCCCGCCAGGCATTGTGAAAGACAAAGAAGGCAACACTGCCCTGCTAAGGCAAAAGGCAGTAACTTCAAATTTTTCAAAAATGAGTTTTTGTCATATTTGCAATAATAAGCATCAGTTTTATCATGTGAACAAACATGGAGTTTGAAATCAGTTGTTTTGAGGGTAAAAAAAGGTGTAAAGTAAAACAAGCTGAAAATCCTTTGGGTAAACTAAGGCAGAAGACAGTAACTTCAGTTACTGCTTTTTGCCTTCTGCTCTGGACCTGCAGAATTCTGGAACTCTGATGTTCCAAACTGAGGCAGAACACAGTAACTTCAGTTACTGTTCATCTGTTAACAGTTAAAACTCCTTTAAATTTCAGTCATGTAAATAATCAAAAAAAATATAAAATGAAACTATTATATTATGAAACATGATCAGCCTGCTAGGCAATGTGTGTAACTACTATTTGAGGTAGTATGAAATACAAATACACACACAAAACCCATTTATAATTATATTATTATTATTATTATTATTAACAATTTATATGTTAATAAACATGACATTTTGTCATAATGACTCTAATAGTGTGTATACTGCTTAAATTATATGTGAAAGTTGTATTTGTTGCTTATTATTCAGATTTAAAATGGAAGTTACTGTCTTCTGCCTTAGTATGACTAATTGTCATTCCGGGGGCAATGCTAAGGCAGAACACAGTAACTTCCAAAAAAGGGTCAAAGGTTAACTATTTGTAAAATTATTTTTTTATGAATAGATGTAGGCAGGCATACACTACAAACTGTGAAAATTACAGCTTTGTAGCTATAACCAGATTGTGGTGACATTAATTTATTTTAAGATAACTTCAACATCATTTTTCTCAGTTTCACACTCTGGTGAGTTACTGTCTTTTGCCTTAGTAGGGCAGAACAGTTGTATAATTTACATCTAGTACAAGCTATTTTGACCAACACCCAAAATGAATATTTAAATCGGACTCAGAGATCAACGAGTGCAGCATGAGGACTGACGTCACTATGATGCATATTATTGAGGGGAGGACCAAGCCAAAATATGCCAGTCCACCAGGCAAATGCCCTGTATGCCTTATGGCCAGTCCAGCCATGCATCTCTCTGTGGTTTTGTTGCAGCACTGTAGGGAAACTCCATTCTAAACCCCATAACTGATGTAGGATGTGCACCCCTTTGCAGCAGTTACATACTTGTGACAAACATTCTTTCGGAGAGGCAAGTAAACTGGCAAATTTAGGCAATTTAACCACCTATCTAGAGTGTATCGTCCATTGACAGTAGATATAAACTGCCAATGGTATTGTCACACCGGTGTGACGGGAATGTTCGGGCAGTGAAAATTCTTTAGAATTCTGGGCGCCATACAATACAATTTGGAATTTTAGAACATTGCATTTATAGAACACATTCTTTTTACAGAATGTTCAAAAACCCACACTCTTAATTAAGGTGACTTTCTATGGATATTTAGAGCCTGCCTCTTGTGGTCTCCGTTTCATGTAATGACCACATGGAGACTGCTTAACTGTCTCTGCGTGTGTTTGTGCATCACGTCTTTGTGATATTGATACTTGCTGTGAGAACCAAAACCAAAATGCATTTTTGGTTATGATTGTTCAGGCTTTTGGAAAGAAAGCACAGCCTCATGTCTGAGTAGCAGAGTTGGAGGAGAAGAGATACTTCCTTAACACCATTGATTGAATGTTAGATTTTGTTTTATTTCCCATATATAACCAATGATTCACACACCCAGTTAGTAAGTTCACAGTGTCCAGTGGCACCGAAGCATATTATCAAATATTGGGGCTTAGGCTGTGGGCAACAAACTGCAATGGATGCCCTTAATAAAGACAAAATATCCCCCCTCATGCATGGGACCCTGGGGATTCCTTCTTTCTTCAGCAGTCGTGCGGCGCCATAGGCTACACATCGCACAGATCCAACGTAAAGCACACACCTGCATTCATGCGCGTAATGCACGAACCTGTTGATCCTCATTGGTTTTCAGCTTCGAGGGTGGCTAAAGACCTGGAGACTGCTCTGGCTGGAGGTAGGCTAAGCATTCCACTCACATTGCATAGAAATAAACTTGGTTTGGTGGATTTCAAGGATATTTATTTGTCATGTACATAGAGACACTTTCGTGTCACTTGTAATGAAATGCATGGCCGGTGCAAAACAAGTGTGCAGAAGAAGGTTTTTTGGAGGTAGTTTCAAAGCCTGTGGTTGTTCCGAATCATTGGTTCTCAACCTTTTCTGAAAAAACGCCCCCTTGACCTCATCTTAAGCCTCCCCACGCTCATAACCCTGTCAACACCCCCATTGGTATTAAAAAATAAAATAGACTAATACCCTCCAATGGCAAATAAGCACTGCCCCTTCTCAGCTGTATCCTTCTCAACGCCCCCTGGGGGGCTGCATAGCCCCCATTGAGAAACACTTCTAAATATTCAATTGCTGGTCGGTTGCTCATCTACCAGGTTTATGCCTCTGCTTTGAATAAAGCCATATTCATCACCTAATCAAATGTATGGTTATAAACCCAAAATGAACACAATTATGTAGGCCTACAGTAGAAGTCGCGTTGCATACTATTCAACACTGATCTGAATGAAGTTATTGGGCAATTGCTGTGAACTTTTGTGTCGAGTTACTTGTCGGTCTGCAGGATGCACAATGGAGCAAGAGAACAAACCCCACCCATCCTCAGGGTTGCATGTGAGGTTTATTAATGAGTAACATTTCAATCGGCAGTGCTTTACAATGCTCATATTGTGTCAAAACCACCTCGCATTAGAGGTGCACCCGTGTGGTCAAATATTTTACATTACACTGACTGAGCTGACACTTTTATCCAAAGTGACTTATTTATTTTACAGGGTATTGGTTACAGTCCCTGGAGCATTGTCAAGTTAAGTGCCCTGCTAAAGGTAAGGGTGGAATTCGAACATGTAACCCTGTGATAGGACAAACTACATTAGGTCACGGGTGCCACACATACTTTTGTCTTGAGTTGATTATCAATCTGCAGGATGCACAATGGAGCAACAGATTAGTCTCCTCCCATCTCAGTGTTGCATCGACTGCGACGAGCTACGGTAAGATACTCATTTTTATATAGGCCTAGTGGTAGGGAGTCAGTAGCCTAGTCAATAGCATGTGCTCTGACCACATTTGAAGTCTCCACTTGACAGTGGGTATTGTTTGGACATCAAATGGTAACCCTAGATATTGTGTGCAAGCCTCCTCACAGCTGTCGTCATTTGACTTTACAGATTGTTTGGGTCAACAGGCTAGCTCAGATGAGCAACAACAAAAAAGTCAGTCAAACCCTCAAAAAATGTCAAAAAAAAAGAAAAATTAACAGGAAGGATCAGAAGTGCAGTCAGGCATGCGCCAGGCTGGTGGTGATGAAACCAAGCATGGGGTTGGCTTCCTCCTTTACCCTTGATGTGTGCAGGTCTGTCACAACCAGGCGGGAAAATAGGCAATCGTCTAGGGCCCCCCAGCTGAAAGTGGCCCCTGGTAGGCTAATGACTAATTATGTTCTTGCCGTCAATGACAACATTGTGTGGCAAAATCTCCCTAAATTCAATGACTAAGAAGTGCAATGATGGTGCCCCCCAAGCAGATTGTCTGAAGAAGAAAAAAGGGGGCCCCAAGCCCCTCTTTGCCTAGGGCCCCCAAACACCTTGAAACGGCCCTGGGTGTCTTTCAGGGGGCCCTGGTTTGTTTTTCAAGGTGGAGCCAGAGGAGCGTTAAGCAGTTAGGCTCCTACTCTTGTGAGCGCTATCTACAGCCAAACACCTATCTATCACACTTGCACATCACACACACACACAGATGTGTGTGTTAACTCCATTCAGCTGCCGTTAAACTTTTTCGTTTTTTTCTGTTTTTGTTTTTTGCGTGTTTTGACAGAGAAAAGTTGTACTAGAAGGAGCCATGGAGGTCCAACACACATTTTGGCTGTGTGTTTTGTGTCCATTTCTTGGTGAGTAATAGTCACTGTGATTCTTGGGTGCCAATGGTCCAATAGTCTGACTGGTGGTCAGATTAAATTCTTGTGATATTTAAAGTGAGGAAATGCCTATGGCTCAGCATAGATTTTTTTCAAATTATTGAATTATTTTGATAATTTTCGTTTCTAAACCATAAAATATTGCAAAAGATAACACATGCAAATTTGATAGTGGACCTGAAACAAGGCTCATCTAATGGCACCAGATGAATTTGTGTGTTTTTTTGCAATATTTTTTGCCTTTCTGTTGCTCATTGTTCTTGATTTTCTTGACAGTCTTGGTATGAACAAGCAGCTCAGTTTTATCTCCGTGTGGTTCCTAACCACAAGCGTCAAGTTCACAACTGTCACACTATAGCGGTCTGTTTGTTGTCTTGTTTTCCAGTGAATGGGGCGGTGGTGTACCTCAGCCGAGCGAGCAACGACTCCATCGAGCTCGCGTGTTTATCCACCGCCTCAGAGAGCAGCAGCAAACCTTACGCCTTCTACCTGCGACGCAAATGGCTGCAGAAAGACCAAGAGGTGTTGTTCGTCCACCAGGGCCATGCGCCCACCTACATCAACAACAAGGCAGACGGGGGCCGTATCCGGGTGGTGGAGGCTCTGAGTGCCGGCCAGGTGAACATCAGCATCTCCCGCCTGAGGGGCGTGGACACCGACCTGTACACCTGCGGCTTCATGGTGGCCAGCAACCCGCTGGACCGAGAGGAGCCCGGCCAAGACGAGTTCCTGCTCTACGTGGCAGATCACAGTAAGCCAAGATGAACTACTGTACTTGTACCTATTTGCAGGGTAGCCAGGGCTGGACTGGGGGTGAAATAAGGCCCAGGCACTTTTGGCTTGAAGGGCCTCCTCATAATTAGTGGCGCAGAACTGACCCGCCGGTGGGCCCCTAATTTTTACATTTCTAAAAATAGGGGCCCACGAGGGTGCAAGGCCCACCGGGAAATGCCCACTCTGCCAGATGGCCAGTCCAGCCCTGGGTGTAGCCGACGGGGGGACAAAGGGGTTAGTTGTCCCGGGCCCAGGGCGAGTTGGGCCCCAGAATTGGGTCCTCATTACATTGTATGCACAGTATTGGGTGGGGGGCCCTTTCAGATGACTTTATCCCAGGCCTGGTCAAAGCTGTCAGCCGCTCTGTGAACTGGTAGAAGTTCTATGTACAATGTTATTTACTTGTAATAACTGTAACGATTAGAACAAATAGATGGTAAAAATCCAAAAAGGTCTTTAAAAAATGTCTATTGAAGGGTTACTGCTAATTAATAAATATGTACAGTAGCCTATATCAGTGGTTCCCAACCTTATTCTTCAGGGACCCATATTTTTACCATTGTATGATTTGGTGACCCACCCGCGCGAGAGGGAGTCACATGATACTCTGTTTCCTGCGAAAACTCATTTTAGTTATCATTTTATTCCTCAATTCATCTTCAGTAAAATGTAGAATAAATGTTTAATGTAGCACTTACATGTTGTTGCTTCTAAGTATATATTAGTTTAAATGCTTTCTCATTTATTCAACAAAGGCTATATGGTATTAAAATGAAAGCCCTTAAAAGGGCTTCGCGACCCTCTGTGGATCTTTGGCGACCCATTGGTTGGGTACCGACCCATAGGTTGGGAACCACTGGCCTATATTACCCTTCAGCCTTCATCGGGATTTGATTAACTATAATGGTTTGCTGCTTATATTGTTTGAAGTTCTAGTGATATATGCCGTTTTGCATACTGCTTTTAAGGAAAACATATGTCAGACACTTGGAACTGTATTTATTGGGTTTCTAATACAATAGACTGAATGTTCCTCTTGAAGTTCTAGTTCTTCTTAGCTGCCGGTATTGTGTGGGCAGTGGGCAGGGAAGCCAACTGGCGTGGGGGTGGGGTGCAAAGAACAGAGGGGGGTCCAAGAACCATGTCCCCATTACATTGCATGTATTGAGTGGGGGGACCTTTCAGATGACTTTGTCCTGGGCCTGGTCAAGACTGTCAGCTTCCCTCAACACTAACACTTGTCGTGTGGTGGAAGGAGCATTGTCAACTAATTAGAAAAACACTGTGAGAAAACAAAGTTTGAGAAGTACGGGTCACAGTGTAAAAAACACATCTGTTTGAAGCATGAAGTGTTTATTTTCACATTTAGAGAGAGCTTCACATCTAATTTCCACAAACATTAATTATTATAACACTGAAAAACTACTAAACCTACCAGTTACTAGTTACCTTATATATATTAAAAAAAACAGAAATAGAAATGGCTACAAGATTATACAGTGCTACACATAACTAATCAGTCCTTTGAACAGCACAGCTGCTTTTGTGAGTCGTGTGATCCGATTTTTCCCTGGGTGAGTTCCTCTTTTAAACCAAATTCAGCAAGTTTGCAAGGTTGTCCTAATTTGCATACCCGTTTTTCATATGTATTTTGGAACTAATTAGGTAAATGCAGAGCCAACACTAGGGTCAGCTAGGGCCCCAAGCAAAAATTCAAAGGAATGAATAAATGTTTGGGATAAAATCGGCAAGACTGTAAAATGTGGGCTGCCATTCACCATTTGGGCTTGGGAGTCCCTTTCCTGCTGACAAGACACAAGGAAGTTTATTCTTCATACACAGAGACACTTAATGTCACATGTAATGAAATGAATGGCCGGTGCAAAAATGTGTGCTGAAGAAAGTGTAAAGGAACAGTAAAATGAGCAATAGAACAAAAAAACCATAAAAGCATGGAGAAGCAGCAGTGAAAGATGAACATTCTAACAGACTACTAGACCTGCACAGTAGTGAAACAGACAGCAATAATGAATGATCCACATACAATTTCGTTATTTAAAAGTCCACTGTGTAGGATTTTTAATTGTTTATTAGAATACCCATTCACTAATGTTACCTTTTTCATGACTACTTACCACCACCATCACATTCTAGTATTCATTATGACGGGGAAAATTGCACTTTTCACACATTAAAAGGGGGATCTTCTCCATGGTCCGCCATTTTGAATTTCCAGAAATAGACATTTTTAGCTGCAAAAATGACTGTACTTGTGCCATACTTGACAATATTACTTTATTACTTAATAACTTTGACTTTTCATAAAAAGAACAAATTTGGCAATAGGCAACTCGTTTCAATGAGCAGCATAGTTAAAGTACCCTTTTTGACCATTTCCCGCACAGTGTACCTTTAAAGTGATAATAAGTATCAACCATGAAATCATGCTTCTAAATTCCTTTTAGTGGCTCATAGTTGGGATTCAACACCTATTTGATAGTGCCGACGACGTAGACTGTAAAATTCCGTTGACGAGAAATGCCATCGTCGACCTGTCGTCTCATTTAATTGAGCACATGACTTGCTAACCTGACTCTCGCCAAATGAATGTGTCCCGCTTTGCTCCAGGAGCGTTCGTGTAACAAGTAACAGCCTTGAGTAAGTTCATGAAGCTGAGCGGAAATATACAGTACAAAGGTTTGGTGGCCCTAGTTCATACATTTCTCTTTTTTTAAAGATATTTTTTTGGTCTTTTTGACTTTATTTATGATAGTATAGTGAAGATGGTGACAGGAAGCAAGTGGGGAGAGAGAGACGGGGAAGGACTGGCAAAGGACCCGGGCCAGGAATCGAACCGCGGGTCGGCCGCATAGTGAAGGAGTGCCCTATCGTTAGGCCACGGTATGGCCAGCTCATACATTTCTAAACTTGCTTTATCACCCTCCATTCAGCTATAATCACAGTTTTGGCGAGTGACTGATGTGTCTCTCAGTGTAGCTCTCCAAGAGAGACAGTTCCACATCCACACTGTAGCGTACAGCAGAGACGAGCGATGCTGGAAAAGATGAAGGGTGAGGGATTTCTGGGCCAAGCTTCAAAAAGCTCATTGAAATCCTTCCAATAATTCATTGCTCTGATGGCAGAGGGGAAGATCCTGCCTCTTAACTTGGGGTGGGAAACCTTTTTCATTCGAGTGGCCACTTAAAATTTTATAAAGTCCTCCAAGGGCCATGCTTTGGACACAAACCAGGATTTCCCCCTGCTCCTTAGGAAGGTGAAGGTGGCCACCTTTACAACAGGCCCCTCCTTCACTAGGTCCCCTGAAAATATAGCTTGATTGTACTGCAAATGTATTTTTTCAAAGATTTTTCTACAAAACATGTCATATTCAATGTTTATTAAAAGTATATCGATGACCAGATAAGGCGGCCTTAAGGTCTGTAAATGGCCCTCGAGACATAGGTTCCCCACCCCTGCTCTAAACCAGTGGTTCCCAACCTTATTCTTCAGGGACCCATATTTTTACCATTGTATGATTTGGTGACCCGCCCGCGCGAGAGGGAATCACATGATACTCTGTTTCCTGCGAAAGCTCATTTTAGTTATCATTTTATTCCTCAATTCATCTTCAGTCAAATATAGAATAAATGTTTAATGTAGCACTTACATTTTGTTGCTTCTAAGCATATATTAGTTTAAATGCTTTGTCATTTATTCAACATAGGCTATATGGTATTAAAATGAAAGCCTTTAAAATCAAGAGGGCTTCGCGACCCTCTGGATCTTTGGCGACCCATTGGTTGGGTCCCGCCCCATTGGTTCCCCACCCCTGCTCTAAACGATGTTGTTGCACCGCGAATAGACCTGCAGTATGCTGTCTTCCAGAGGGAAGTAGCTCAAACATGATGACTTTGCAATCCCAGTTATGCTTTTCATGTTTGCCTGTTACTTACTTACTAATTGTACAGCAGCGACCAAATTTCACACCAGATTTTGGCTGCTGAGGTCGGAAAAAACACATCCTGTAGAAGTTGTGTGTTGAGAAACAGTTTTGAGAAATTTCTCGAAACAGCTTGCATGCCACGGATGCAACATTGCCTCACAGTACGGTAGTTGAGTAATTTTTTGTTACACTTTACTGGTTGCTGAGCAGGTGTTTGGTTTGGTTTTAAAGATCAGTACTGTACGTTTTCTCAGAATTACACATGACTTCGTCATCTGTGTTATCACGCTTGTTATTTGAGCTTCTACCCACCTTTTTTTCACCGGCTCTACCTACGTATAGTGCTGTCACTAGGCTTGTAATATTGTATCGAACCGAGAAATCGTGATACACACAATACTGGATCGTGGTACAAGAGGGCAGTATCGTGATACGCCATTTCAAAGTTCTGGTAGCCTTCAGTCCACACAACAATGTTGGCAAATGTGAAAAAGATACTTAAAAATTAGATATTTGAAAAATCGTGGGGTGTATCGAACCATAGGTCAAAAATCTTGATACAAAAAAATTGTGAGTTCAGTGTATCGTTACAGCCCTAGTAATTAAAGATGATGCATGATGTTCCTGCTGCTGCCAATAAGCAAATACGTCAGGTTTGACTCAACAAACACAAAGTAACGGTGTAGATGTACCTGAAGGATCTTCTCTCTCTCTCTCTCTCTCTCTCTCTCTCTCTCTCTCTCTCTCTCTCTCTCTCTCTCTCTCTCTCTCACACACACACACACACACACACACAAACACACACACACACACTCTGACAGAGAGAGAGAGAGAATGAGAATGAGTGTTTTCTGCCAAACGTGGTCAAATAAAGGTCCATTAGTATTGACCCAGTAAGATCAATATGGTTTTTTTTTCTGCTGAGCAGCACAAGTTTTGCTCTGTCACATTTCACATCCGGACCAGGGCCACTGCCACAACAAATTCAGAGTGGAATGGAGAATAGAGTATTTTATTGATCCCAAAGGCAATTAAGTAAGTTGTCCAGCATCTTATTCACAAATACAGATTATATACGTGTACATGGCACGACAGATTGAGTAGCCCATATGCACACACATAAAGGATCAGGGGTGAATTTCTCGAAACCATACTTGCTAACTATGTCGGCTACTTTGTTGTTTACAATTCAATTTACCATTGTGAACTACCCAAGTTACTAACCAGCTTACGACTACACTTTTTCGAGAACCACAATTAGTAGAACAACAACATTGTCATCTCAGTCCCCACCCCTGCCATGGCATCCTGCCAGTTTCACCATGAGCACTTTGAGGAAGTGAATATCTGAGAACAAAGTCCTGCACCAGACTACATTTTTTAATCAGAGCAAGTGAAGTGTGTCACTCACTTTTGCGGTTGAGTCTTGCTTTTGGTAATAACAATTACAGTGACCCGATTAGTCTTATTTGGCAACATTCTCCGCTTCCAAGAATTTACAATGAGCCTGGTCAACATACTACAGTATAGTAGTTACATGATGTGAAGTAGTTATATGAAGCTCACGGCCTGTGTCTGCTTTTACTCTGTATTGTGTGTGTTCCAGTTGAGGTGTCTGACCAAAGCTTTTACTCGGTATTGTGTGTGTTCCAGTTGAGGTGTCTGACAGCTTTACTCTGTATTTTGTGTGTTCCAGTTGAGGTGTCTGACCACAGCTGTACTGTGTATTGAGTGTGTTCTAGTTAGGGTTGCCAACCAAACGTCCCTTGAAATACGTATTTAGAAATAAAAGTATGGTTCTGCGTTGAGCTGAAACAGGACACAATTTGGTTACAATGCAGGAATTGCATCCAAATTTATTTATTTTTTATGGGTTATTTTTTTTGTCCACAGACAGCTGGCAACCCTAGTTTCAGTTGTGTTGTCTGACCATGGCAAGAACTGTGAATTGTGTTTTCCAGTTGACGTGTCTGCCCATAGGTGTACTGTGCAGTTTTCCAGGAGTGGTATCTGACCACAGCTTTATTGTGTTTTGTGTGTGTTCCCAGTTGAGAAGCCCTGCACCTGCTCCAGCTATCCCACCGTGCTGTACGCCATCAGCGGAGCTGTGGGCCTCCTGCTCATCATCACACTGGCACTCTCTGTGGCATACTGTGTAAGTATGCTTACATACCCATATATGGTCAAATGTATCATTACTACTGTATATACCTTGCACAGGTGAGGCATAAAATGCAATTTCATTGTGTGCAGTGTGCAGTGTTCACTTGTGTGCTGTGGAGTGCTGTGTCACAATGACAATGGGAGTTGGAGTTTCCCAATGGGCTTTCACTTTTCTTTCATATACAGTAGTTATTCCCATTGACTCACCTTCAGTGGCATACTGTGTAAGTATGCTTACATACCCATATATGGTCATATGTATCATTATACAGAGTAGCTGTCCACGTGTAGTCACCTTCAGTGGCATACTGTGTAAGTATGCTTACATACCCAGATATGGGCATATGCTTCATTACTGCGGTATATAGAGTAGTTGTCCCCATGTTGTCACGTTCAATGGTATACTGTGTAAGTATGCTTACATATCCATATATGGTCATTTGCATGATTATTACATGTGGCGTGTACATATATATATATATATATTTTTTTTATATATATATATATATACAGTGTTTATATACCTGATGTGGTTATATAGTATCAACAGGGTCTATGGTCATATAGGCTACGTAGTTATCAGTTATCTCCTGAGCTTAGTGTGAAAATATCAGCTCACTGTTCGATTAGTCATCAGCTTCCGCATACTCGCATGCCTCTTTTCGACCAACACGGTGTCGGTGCTGGTTCTGTGCTGATGCTGGACCGAAACCTGTTTGAGTACCGTACTTTGTTAACTATTCGTGAACTGGCAGTGTTTTTTTTACATGAAAATGAGAAAAACAAATCAAGGTCGCGAGGCCAATCTTCTCTTGTTGTGGTTTCACACCTTTCAGAGAACTGCTTTTGAAACCCCAGCTTAGGCGTGTGTGCGTGTGTGTGTGTGCGTGTGTGTGTGTGTGCGTGAGCGTGTGCGTGCATGCATGCGTGCGCTGCGCATGTATGCATGCGTGCGTGTGTGCGTGCATGCTTGTTCGCGTTCGTGTTCATGTTTGTATGTGCTTGTGTAACTGTGTGTTTGTGACACCGGGCTGAAAGTATATTCACACATATGGTGCTGCAAAGAGAGTTCACGAGCAGGTCTGCTCGTCAAGTACGCCTCTCCCCGTTAGTCATTTCCTTTTCCTCTCTCTCTCTCGCTTGCCCACCACACAGAGTAAGGTGTGTTGCAACGGCAGCAAACCACAGCCGCCTGCTGCTGCTGTCCCCATCTACGAGGAGATGACAGGCCTGCAGTCTGGAAAGGAAGGAAGCGACAAGAAGGCCTTCTGCGACCAGCTGGCCGGCTATGGGGAGAGCCAGTACGCCCAACCCCGCCGTGAGAACCCCTACTCCAACCCCTGATGATCAGGATGCAAAACGGAAGAAAATGCAAAAATGGAAGAAAATCCAAGGCACTTTGAAAAAGTTAAAAAGCCTTTATTGTGATGGTTTTGTCATACGAGACATTTAGAAGAACCCCAACGCGTTTTGTCAGTCATGCCTTCTTCAGGGAGTCAAACCTTGATGATAAGGGGCCGATGTGAACCCTCCCTCTTCCTCCTCCTCCTCTTCCTCCTCCTTCTCCTCCTGGCAAAACCTTGGAGACTTCTCCAACTAACGGAAGAAGTTGCACCGGTCTGTTAAATGTGATGGTAGTGTTCTATAGTGGATAGAGCTGCCCTTTTTTCTGGTTTTCAGCTGGTTGTACTTATTTGGTCAGAACATTTAGGAGAACAAAAAAAAAAACTTTTGGGTGAAACCTTCTCCAATCCTTGATGAGGGGTCTACCTGGACCTCGTCCTCTCGATTGAATGAGCTGTGGAGTTCTCTCCAACTGAAGAAGTTGCACTGCTCTGCTGAAGGTGATGGTAGTGTTCTATAGTGCATAGTGCTGCCTTTTTTCTTGTTTTCAACTGTTTGTATTCATTTCATCAGTACGTTTGGAAAAACAAAAAAAACTTTTGGGTGAAGTCTACTCTCCAACCCTTGACTCTCCAACCCTGGACCTTGTCCTCTCCCAGCCTTGAAGTTATCCCCAACTGAAGAAGTTGCACTGCTCTGTTGAAGGTGATGGTAGTGTTGTATCTATGCATACCTTGTTTTCTAATTGTATTCATTTCGTCAGTTTGTTTAGAAAAACAAAACAAAGCCTACTCCAACCCTACCTGGACCCTCCTCCTTCCTCTGGCCCACTCTTGGGAGGTTCTCCACCTGAATAAAACGAAGCCGCTGCACGGGTCTGTGGAGGGTGATGGTAGTCAAAGATTCTCAATATGGTAACCAAGATACATGTGAATTGTTGGTACTACCGAGTCACAAATGCAACAAAGTGGGATCAGTTCAGTGACTTTTTAAATTCGATACCGCATTGAGCTCCATTCATTCTGAACGCCTGCATGGAAGCTTAGAGCATTACATTATATACATTCTGGAGGACATTCCTTATAATGAGCCGTCTCCATCTCATCATTCAACTCTGATGGTAGTCCCTCACTGCATAGTGCTGCCTTTTTTCTTGTTTTTGATTGGTTATTATTTTCATTTGGTCAGCAAGAGTTTTGGGTAAAGCCTGCTCCAGCTCTTATAAACTTTAATGCAATGGTAATACAATGACAATAATCAGCTGGTGGGTCAGTGACTCAGCTTGTTAACTCTGACTAAGTGATGAGATGTTCTCGTTTAAAGGGACTGGTGGTATTACACTTGGAGTGAAAGTAAGCCACTGGAATCATCTTCTCCCTGCCAAAACAAAGGCAAGTTGGCAAGTTGAAACTGTGAAAAAAAATGTTTTTCTAAGTTGTCATACAGTACTGCTGAGTAATTTCTTGTATTATATATTTTAGCTTTCCAACTGTTGTGTAAAATGGAAAGAAAAATGTCTGCACACTTAAATCCCCTTTGTGTTCTTTTTAATAAGCCAAACTTTCGGTCTACTGACCTTCCTCAGGGCTCCTTTTAATCGAGAGTGCGGTGTGATCCGGTTGAATACAGCTTTCAAAATGTTAAAAAGAAAATGTGCACACTCACTGCACACACTGCTCATGTCTTCATCAATATCACATGTCATGTGTGTCCTTATGTTGTGAGCCATGATGCTAGTCAGGCTTATGTGTTCAGGTGACCAGACCAATGACTCTTACAACTGGACCAGACGCCCCCCAATATCCAGGGACTCTCCTAGGCTGAGACAACACATTTTTCTATTTCAAATATTTACTGAAGAAATAGGGATGTCCCCAGTTCACCGGTAAATACATGTAAATCTCCCATGTTTTCAGCTTATTCTTGTACTTCCCTTCAAGTTTTGCTCAAACTCTACAAGTCTTTCTTTTGAAACTGTGCATGTAGGCATGTTGCTGTAGCGACAGTCCATATATGTCTATCTTGACAGACAATACACGTTTGTATTTTCCTGTTCTTTTGCTTCAGGCTAGACGTGACGTTACTCAAACTTGCAAAACAACATATTACAGCAGAATAGCATGTGGCTTCCTTCGTCACGTCAATATGTGTTTTAAAAGGGAACTTTTTTTTTTCAAACCAAACTCACCGCAGGACGAGGGGGGAAAATGTCACTCCACAGCAATTGTCAAAGCACGAAATAAGTATTTTTCCCTCATCAATGTTATAAATGATAGCTGAAATGGTGAAACATAGAGGAATATAATGTGTGTGTGTGTGTGTGTGTGTGTGTGTGTGTGTGTGTGTGTGTGTGTGTGTGTGTGTGTGTGTGTGTGTGTGTGTGTGTGTGTGTGTGTGTGTGTGTGTGTGTGTGTGTGTGTGTGTGTGTGTGTGTGTGTGTGTGTTAGGATGTTTTAGCTGTTAATCTTACTGCTGACCACTTTTGCTTTTACTTCAAACATATTTGTACAAAACTTGCCTTTTGTCTTTTATGAATGACTACTTGTGTAGTCATTTTCAAGCAGATGTTGATAATTGTTAATAATTGTAGGTTTGTGTCATAGCATTATTCCTCCTGTTCAAAATGATCATTTGTATTTTCTTGAGTGTTTTTAGTTATTTAAACTTGTTAAAAAGACATTTATTTGTGTATTTTTAGTGTATATTTTCACAATACTAGTTCAGTAATAATTTAATTCTCAATTTATTGTGTTTTGTTCACTGATGTCACATTTTTTTAAATTGTATAACTCCAATAAAGGAATATCCAGAAAAAAATGGTCTATGAAAGTTTGACACACAAAAGCCTACATTACACACATATGTATCCCCACAGCAGTTACAACACAGTAGGTGTTTCAGAGCAACGCATTACGTTGTTACCGTAATTATTAATCATTCGTCTTTATAAACATTGAGAATTTGACCATGTTGTACCACACGTGACTATAGGATGACCAAGTGATTATAGGTTTGTTGATATGCAGTCCCTGACATTCAAGACTGAACAAAAACAACAACTTGAAACTTGTCAGGAAAAGGGAAGGGAGACAAGAAAGGACAACGGTAGCTGACGGTAAAGTGTCAAAACCAAAGCAGAAAGAGAACAGTTTGGGCAAAAGAGAAGTTGGAAACTTTGAGAATCTATATGACTGAGCAACGTTTACAATCTTAACAGTCCTTTTTGAGAACCTTCTTTCTTTGGAAGTAAATTAATCATGTTACTCACTCACACCCACAAGACTTGCATGGCTATAATAACTTAAAAACAACAACAATCATTAAACAAGCGCATGTGCATCTGAGTCATTGTACAATCAAATATAGGCCTACTTTACTAGCAAATATGTACGCATTAAAAAAAGTAATTCTGTATTATAGACGTAGGCCTATTTATTCATATTCATTGAATATTACTAGGCCTACTTAGAGTGTCTCTGCAGATGTGCTGGCTAATTATACAGCCTCGACAAAAATTGAGAGACCACTTCGAAATGTTCAGTTTTTCTGATTTTGTTATGGATAGGTAAAACAAACATTGTCATTTCATTCTATAAACTACCGACATTTCCTCTGAATTTCGAAAGAAAATAGACCTACTGTCATTTAGATCATTTATATGCAGAAAATCTCAAAATGGTAATGGCAAAAATAGCACATAAGATGCAATGTTTCCAAATCTCAAAAAAGGCAAATAGGACGAGATTAACTTTAAAACAGCATATTATTAATGTATTAACTTCGGAAGAATTCAGAAATCAATATTTGGTGGAATTAGCCTGATTTAAAGTCACAGCTTTCATGCGTTCTGGTATGCGTTCCATTACTCCTTCACATTGCTCTTGGATGACTCTATTCCAGGCTTGGTGCAAGAATTCAAGTAGCTGAGCTTGGGTTGATGGCTTGTGACCATCCAGATTCCTCTTGATCACATTCCAGAGGTTTTCAAGGGGGTTCGGGCCTGGAGTTTGGGCTGGCCATTTGATCTGGTGGTCCTCCATCCACACCTTGATTGGCCATGCTGAAAGGGCTTTTTTTCCAGTAGGGCAGTAGGGGCAGGTGCTTTACAACCACCTCATCCTTATGTGCATGTCTATGCATGTCAATTATCACATGTCCTGAATTATCTTCATAAATGTCTTGAAATGCATTTCCATGAAACAGTGCTGCCAATGATACACTAGGTGGCAGTAGTGTACAATTATACTTTCACCTCAGCTTTTATTATGCATTTTATATCTCAAGACATATTTTTAACCAGGGAGATTCCTTGGTAGACAGAAAGAAATTGAGGCAGGATATTCAAAAGAGCTATATACGTATCGAGCTATGTACGTATTTCAGAATCATATTGTTCATATGCATAATGTTTTGACCACCACAAAATCCTCTCCAGAAATAGGAACAAATGATTTATGTCTCATTCCAGGGTAGTGTTTGTGGGGATTTTGTTTAAGACCAGTTTGGCCCTCAGCAAGCTACTCCACATCATACAAGAAAGGTAGTCTTGAGTGCCTACGCCTAATGTCAACAGGTGGAAAGCAAATTAGTATCTTTGATCTGACCTTATGGATTAGGTCTAATATAGGTGACATCAGGTAATTTGACACAACAACACAGTATATCAATTGATTAAAAGGCCTCATAAAGATGACATCAGGTAATTTGACACAATACATCAAACAACGCACTATTTCAAATGATTGAAAGATTAAAAAAAAAAAACATCCAGGAAGCAAACAATAAAATAACATGAATAGAGAGTCGACAATCAGCTGCTAATCATCATAACCAAGTACTGGTTGCCCACACCCCTCCCATCCCATCCCCCCTAATATAGGTGACATCAGATAAACTGATACAATACATCAAACAACACAATATATCAAACGATTAAAAGAAAAAAAAACCTTCTGGGAAGTAAAATAACATAGAGACCCAATAATCGGCTGCTAATAGGCCTATGTAATAAATGTATGAAACCTAGGACTACAAGTTCCCCACACCCCTCCCCTCCCCTCTTCCCCTCCCCTCCCCTCTCTTCCCCTCATCCCCTCCCAACCCCCCCCCCCCCCACCTCTTGATAATAAAGTGAGGGAAGCAGCTCAGTGGCGTCCTGGAGAGCACCCTGAGAGCGCACCGCGGCGCATGAGCACCCACTTACAGAACATTAGTGCAGTTACTCATGCTCTCATCGCCACGCTTCCTGGGATGACGGACTTGTGCGAATGAGGCTGGGGGGGAGAGGGAGGGTGAGGAGGGAGGGAGGGGGGAGGTATATGTGGTGGTGGGGGTGCTGAGATGGTGGTGGTGGCTGATGCTGCTGCTGCTGTCGCTGCCCAATCATCCTCTTAGATAAATGAAAGGTCTGTTTGTTTCCCTCGTTGACGGCGCACGTCAGTAATTTTGTTGCCCGCCTGAAAAACGGAGGAGGGAGCGCTGACCCTGCCGTTCTCGGTTCGCCTGTTCTCTGTCGTCCGCCCTCCTCGGTCGGGCTGGGAAAGTGTCTGTGTTTCGTTGGGTGAGCTCACTCACAGCAATATGCTGTGAAAATTACAGTGTGTGCTGCCCGGCAGAAAACAACCTGTGACAAGCCATGCATGTTTTTTTCTCCCCACTCCACACACGGATATGTGCACGATGTGTTCCCGCGTCGTGAGTGTTTGCGTGCCTCTTTGCGCGGAGGCTATGTTTAAATAATAGTAGTCTAATCCATAATCCAATATACCCAGCTCTGGCCTCTCAACCTCTCGGACTTGGCTTGAGAAGAATAAACTCTTCTAGGAGGGAATCCACGTGGGAACATGGGGACCTTTAAATACAAAGTTCAGTGTCTAGGCCTACATAGGCCTACATCAACAAGAAGTGAAGAATGACAGATAAACAACAGTCCTTAGAAAAGAAAACTAGAATAAAGTTATTGTACTAGTATAAAGAATGCAGTATTAAGGCCCTGCCGTGGCCTAACGGTAGGACATTGGGTTGCTACTCCAGCCTGGCACCGGATCATTTGCCGAGCCTTCCCCGTCTTTCTCTCTCCGCTCATTTCCTGTCCCTCTGTAGGCCTAATTGTCCTGTCACAATAAAGGCATAAAAAGACTAAAACATATCTTAAGAATGCAGTATTACTGCAGCGAATGTAGCGAATGTGGACACAAAAGCACTGCAAACTGCAAAATACTTACGTGATTAGGAAGCAAACACACTGTAATCCTGTATGAAACAGCAGCACAGCAGATGGTACTCACATGGTGTTAAATTTCAGTGTTTTTCCCCGAAGTTTGGAGGTTACTACAAACACGTGACCATATGCTATTCTGAAGATGTGTAATAGTAGTAGACCCAGTGCTATAAAATTAACACCAGGCAACAGGCCAAATGCTGGTGAATTTTCAGTTTGGCTGGTTGAAAAGACCAACCTACTAGCCACTTTGACCCATTAGTGAGTGTGTTTGGCTAGTAAGAGCAACATCTACTCACCATTGCAGAGGTGTCAAAAGTAAAAGAAAGAAACACAGTTTCCTTCCCACACAAGTAACTTATCTGAGTAAACAGTAGATCTGTGCACTTGTCTGACGATCAGCTAACTGTGCACTGGTTGGATCAAGTTTGTGGTGGGTCCTTGATAGGTTTTCAGTGTTTTTTAGTAACAACACAGTCTATCTATCCCATTAGTTACAATGGAGTAAATGGTGTAACAGCTATGTAATACCACGTGCAAGTGTTAGCCTACACCACAAAAGTACTTTTACTTTTACTTTTGACACCTCTGCATTTTAGCTGGTGATGAAAAAAAATTAATTTAGAGCCCTGAGTAGGCCTATGGTCAAATCGCAAGGTTTGCAAACATGAAGCTTTTAACTCCCCTGAAAGGCCAACCCTTCATAATTTCCGCCTCCCTTTTGTTTTCCCAAAACTGACACAACGCCAGTCTTTCATTCATACTGCTCACTTTCTCCTTAATCCAAGAAAAGATGTCATGTCGTCAGGCTGACCTTCTCTCATAATGCGCTGACAGAAGGTGACTTTTAGTGTGACGTTTAATAGGGATTACATCCTTATTATTGCAAGATGGTTAGTTGGCCAAGAAAGACTAATAATAATGAGTCCAAAGAAGAGCAGCCTGTCAATAATTAATTCGAGGAGGCTTATTGGCCTAGTGGGTGATGCTCTCTCTCTGCTCCCCCTCCCCTTCTCCTTCTCCTTAAACATTTAATAAAAGATCTAATTTATTTGGCTGGTAATGAGGCTGTAAAACTGCATGTATGCATGGCTGCAGATGGGAGCTGTGTTACTGGTAATCTGGGCCACTGACAGCTGGACCCAAGACAAAGGCTACCTCCTACCCAATACATAACCTATACTAATGTTTCTCAACGGGGGCGCTACAGCCCCCCTGGGGCCGTTGGGGAGCTCTAGGGGGCTGCCTATAAGGATACAGCTGAGATGGGGTAGTGCTTAGTTGCCATTGGGGCACATTTAATTTTTTTAAAACCAATTTTAATTAATACTAATGCAAGGGGGCGTTGGGTGGCTTGTGATGAGGTCAAGGGAGCGTTTGTTCAAAAAAGGTTGAAAACCACTGGCCTCTACAATGTAAAGGGGGCCCTAATCTTTCCTCCTGCCCAGGCCTGGGACAACTGATCCCATTCACCCACCCTCCCTCCCCCCCGCCTTCCCTGGTGGTGACAGGGGCCTGCAGTGAGAGTTCTTTGAAGAACGCATCATCTGTCACCACCACCAACGCAGGATCTCTGATCAGTGTCCACTGGTCAAATGTGTCGACCGCCCGTGCATTTGGATTGGATTGGACTGGACTGGATTAGATTTGCATCCATCCTGCTGTAGCCTGGTTGTTAAATCAGTGGACCTGCAAATGCCGCATTTAATTTTATTTTTTTGAATGGGAATTTGGCCTTCATTGTGGATAGGACAGTGAAGATCACGACTGAAACACATGTATCCACAGCACCCCATCTGCTTTTTAAAAAAATATATATTGTTGTTCATCTAACTGTTAAGCACATAGAGCTGCATGTCTTGTATGAATTATTATGTGCTATACAATTATTATTATTATTATTATTATTATTATTATTATTATTATTATTATCGTTATTATTATTATTATTATTATTATTATTATTATTTTGAGATACACGTCATGGTAGCAAAATGTGTCCTCTCAAGTGTTGATATGTGACACACATTGCATGCATTGTAGGCTGTTCATGTACGCACATAGCTGTGGATTCAAGGCCCCTTGAAGGGCCAAGCATATCTTAGGCGTGAGAGGGTTATTATGTATAGGCTACGTGTGGAATGTGTCACACTGGGGACAGCAGCAGGCCTACACGTGACGAGTGTAGTCAAGACATGGTGCATTAAATGTTTTAGTAAATAGATAAACAGCAAGACAGTGCAGCTTTCTCTACTCTGGTGTGTGATGCAGGTAAAGGCGGCGTCCATGCCTAAGTCTTTTTCATTGAGTTATGCACGGAGCCTAATTTCTTTTCTTATTTATTTTATTTTATTAATTCATTTTTTTTCAGGTCATTGTACATTAATAAACATATACATGTAAAGGTGCTAGATTATAGCACAGTTGTGAATTTCCATCTTGTGTCCAAAATAGGCAGGCTAGATGTTTACAAGTTGAGAAATTAAAAGCACAGATACACTTTTATACAAATACACTGTTAGAAGAAAAGATAGACATACAAAGAAAGAGGCCGTAAA
>NC_085857.1:41201891-41206891 GCF_034702125.1 Engraulis encrasicolus | reverse complement strand
ATTCCAACTGTAAATGTGGGTCCTAAATTGGTTGACAGGGAAGGGTGCTGGAGGGAAGGGGGGGTGCTGGAGGGAAGGGGGGGTGCTGGTGCTTGCAGGGGCGGATTAACACACAGGCTGCTGAAGATATGGCTGCAATCTAGGGCCCCCCACCTGCCAGGGGGCCCCTGATTGGCCAAAAGTGGAAAATTGCATAATTGTGACAAAAATGTAATATTAAAAATTTAATCTGTCGTGTTGAGGACTGCTGGTAGACATGCTATCCTTACTTTCTAGCTTGTAATTATGTCACTGTCCATGTAAAATAGATGTTGTCTGGGTGGTGGTGGTGGTGGTGGTGGTGTGTGTGTGTGTGTGTGTGTGTGGGGGGGGGGTGTTTGGTGTGGTGATGGTGGAGAGGTGGAGGGGGGTGACCTCTATTAGGTGCATGTTTACCCACCCTGCACTCTGCTCTCCTGCTCTCTCTGTGTTCCATCCTTCCCCAGCTTCTGTTATTAGGGCTCTCTGTGGCATATCCATGCAGCTCGGCTCTCAGCACAGTAGCCTATTTATGATTACAGCCATCTCTAGATAGCTGTAGGTAACGAAAACGAAAATGGATAGAATACATTTTCTCCAAAAAAAACAAGAGAGAACTAGAAATGCACTCAGAGAGTGCAGACCTCCGCCAAGGAAGCTTGACTATGTTATATTGTTACCATGTTACACCCTATTTTATTAACTTGAGTCTTTCTTCCTTCTTTTTGTTGTCGGGAAACAAATAACCAGTAGCACACCAAAAGAGGCGGGTCAACCATGCTGTTTGGGAAATGTTAATTGTTGTGCTCTTGGTCTGACCAAGGCTCGAAGAGATTTGAAAGTCGAGGATAATCAGGCTAACGTGCTGCCACCCTGAATCTGCACGTGCAGCGTTTGAATGCCACCCCTCTGTCAAGAAGATGGAAAATGTTTTACTTTTGAAAGATGGTCTCCCAGAGGCAGAAAGACTAAGCACATCTCCTGCAGCCTTCAAGAAGCAAGTAAAGACTCTCCTCTACTATACTGTTTGAGTTGCCCTAGCCCCAGGCCAAACTCCTGATATGATGTGTATGTATGTATGTATGTATGTATGTATGTATGTATGTATGTATGTATGTATGTATGTATGTATGTATGTATGTATGTATGTATGTATGTATGTGTGTATGTGTGTATGTGTGTATGTGTGTATGTGTGTATGTGTGTGTGTGTGTGTGTGTGTGTGTGTGTGTGTGTGTGTGTGTGTGTGTGTGTGTATGTATGTATGTATGTATGTGTGTGTGTGTATGTATGTATGTATGTATGTATGTATGTATGTATGTATGTATGTATGTATGTATGTATGTATGTATATATGTATGTACAGTTGTGCTCATATGTTTACATACCCCAGCAGAATAAACGCTTTCTTCGCGATTTCTCACAAAATATGAAGGATTACACAAAACCTTTTTTTTCACTCATTGCTAGTGACTAGCTTAAGATATTTATTAGCAATGTTCTGTGTTTACTCTTTCAAAAGCATGATCACAACCCAAACTACCCAAATGACCCTGTTCAAAAGTTTACATACCCTAGTTGCTAATGCTGGATATGGCCCTGTTTAACATCAGGGACCGCTCTAAATTGTTTGTGGTAGTTGTGGATAAGGCTCTTAATGTTCTCAGATGACAGAACAGCACATTCTTCCTGGCAGAATGGTTGTTTCCTATAATATTTTTGGGTGTCTTGCTGGAACCTCACATTTGAGGTTTCCCCTGAATGGCTCAATGATGTTGAGATCAGGAGAGGGAGACGGTCGCTCAAAAACTTCATTTTATTCTTTCTGAAGCTAGTGACGGGTTGATTTGGCTTTCTGTGTTGAAATATTGTCATGTTGGCATGTCCAAACAATGGACCATGTGCAGTTTCAAGGCTGATGTGTGTCAAGTTTCCTCCAGTATTTTTCACAGGGCAATGTATTCATCATTCTGCGAGTATGGATCAAAAGTATAATGCATTTGTAACTCAAATGTCCCCATGAAATCAGTGGTCCATGACCATGTTTCACAGAAGGGTATGGTGTAACTTTCATCATAGGCTCCATTGACTGTTCTCCAAATGGTACTGTTAATAGTGGCCTAAAAAAGTTCCATATTGATCTCATTTTTCCAAATGACTTTGTCACAGGCATTTTGATGCTTCTCACTGTGCTATTTGGTGTATCATATGCAAAATAACATGTTTGCTTTTTGTGGTAATGGCTTTCTCCTGGCAACCCCCAACAGCCCATCTTTCCTCAAGTGCCAACATTTTTTCATGTTGTCCTATATTTCACCTGAAGTTATTTTTTGGTTGTCCTATGCCTCCTGAACAATTTCCCTTGCAATGATCATTGCAATGCAATGATTCCCTTGCCCATTGGCTTGATTCCAACCAAACTCCTCATATTGCATTTCTGAATTGAAATTCCAACGGTGCCAACATGACAATATTTCGACACAGAAAGCCAAATCAACCCGTCATTAGCTTCAGAAAGAATAAAATGAAGGTTTTTGAGCGACCATCTCACTCTCCTGATCTCAACATCATTGAGCCACTCAGGGGAAACCTCAAATGTGAGGTTCCAGCAAGACACCCAAAGATATTATAGGAAACAACCATTCTGCCAGGAAGAATGTGCTGTTTTTTCATCTGAGAACATTAAGAGCCTTATCCACAACTACCACAAACAATTTAGAGCGGTCCCTGATGTTAAACAGGGCCATATTCAGCATCAGAAACTAGGGTATGTAAACTTTTGAACAGGGTCATTTGGGTAGTTTGGGTTGTGATCATGCTTTTGAAAGAGTAAACACAGAATATTGCTAATAAATATCTTAAGCCAGTCACTAGCCATGCGTGAAAAAAAAGGTTTTGTGTAATCCTTCATATTTTGTGAGAAATCGCAGAGAAAGCGTTTATTCTGCTGGGGTATGTAAACATATGAGCACAACTGTATGTATGTATGTGTGTGTGTATGTGTGTATGTGTGTGTTTGTGTGTGTGTACTCTACATTAACTAACTAACCCGTCTTTGCATCTGCACTTGTTCTGTATATCTCCTGTGCACTTTGTATCTGCTAGTGATGTTGGCTATGATTATGTCCTCTTTTGAAAGTAGCTTTGGTTACAATAAAGCGTCTGCCAAATGCAATGTAATGTAATGTAATGTAATTATCCACCTCCATCAAACACACCCAGGACCGGACCGCTGACACAGGGTGAGAAACAGATCAGTTGTCCCAGGCCCACGGAGAGAGGGGCCCCAGAATTGGGTCCTCATCGCATTGTATGCTGAGGAGGGCCCTTTCTGGTGATGTTGTCCCAGACCCACTGTCAGCACCCTTGTGCACACACATCGCTGTCCTGTACTTTAGCGCAGTGTTTCTTAACTCGTGGGTCTGGACGCAAAAGTGGGTCGCGGGGGTGTGGTGGGGTGGGGGGAGTTCCTGGGAGATCGCGGAGCTGTGGTGTAAACATGTATGAATAGACCCTTTTATTGCCAGTCACAACATTGAAACAAGATGTGGCATTGAATACATGACTGTGATGTTGAAGAGAGAGTGAAACAATACTTCACTCCTAGTTGATAGACCTGTTGTATGTAAGCATACAATGCAAATGCTGATGCATTTTATCAAATGCATGGATACATTTTTGATTAATATTTGAAGTTTCTGACGCCGTAACAAAATATTGGGTCATAACGTAATAACGATGGAAAATTGTGGGTCCTCCCAAGACTATCCTTATTAAGAACCACTGCTTTAGCCAGTGGTGTAGTCTACGTAGAACGCAGGTATATGCAGTATACCTACTTAAAATTTTCAGGGATTTCGGTATACCCACCGACGGTATATTTGACTGATCCATTATTTAAAATAGCACAAATATATACAGTATACCCACCTCAAAAATGCTCAATTATACAGTATACCCACCACAAAAAAGTAGACTACACCACTGGCTTTAGTGCACACATGTGTGTGATCCTAGGGTAAGGCACTGAGTCTCCAAGTCTCCTGGGAGTCAGAAGATTTAAGCTTGACTGAGGACTAAGCAGAGCATCAGGCAAGGCACGCAGAAGTGTTGATCCTGGCACCTGGAGCGTAAGACATTTTGCAGATGGTGTTTGTGTTTTTACGACAAGTCTACATGGAATATCCTGTTGACAATCTGTCTGCTCAGACTTTTGGGGTTTTAAAAGGCTTTGAGTGTGTGCATCACACGCCCCAGTCAGCAGCAAAGTTTTTTCATATCGTATTCATGTTCACGTGCAGAGTATTTATTTCGGGGCTTTGTATTCACACGTTTTCCCCCTTCTGTCGGTGATGAGATTATTCATGGATCTTAAATCATTTCTCTTCTTTAAAAGATAGCTTACTGGGGCTGCGGTGATGCACTACACTAAGACATATACGGGCAGGGCCGCTGACAGCTTTGGCCAGGCCCAGGACAAAGTCGTCTGAAAGGGCCCCCCCAGCCCAATGCATACAATGTAAAGAGGAAACAATTTTGGGCCTCCTCTCTCCTTGGGCCCGGGACAACTGTCCACTTTGTGTCCCCCCTGTCAGCACCCCTGTATACGGGCTACGTTGCCCAGGGGAGACCCAGGTTCCAATCCAGCTCATTTCATCTCCCAAGCCTACCTCTCTCTCTCTCTCTCTCTCTCTCTTTCTCTCTCTCTCTCTCTCTCTCTCTCTCTTTCTCTCTCTCTCCCTCTCTCTCTCTCCATCTTTTCTTGTCATCTTCAGTCCTGGTGAAATAGTTGTTTGATTTTGTTTTGTTTTATTTATTTATTTATTTATTTATTCAACCTTGGGTAACATTATTATTGTTGTTGTTGTGTTGTTGTCACACAATGTCCTTGCCCTGTCACAATGTTGAATAGAAAATAGATGAAAACCCTATTTTTTATCTTTTAGCTTTTGGAGAATGGCTGATATCTGTTGTTTTGTATT
>NC_085857.1:41181891-41196891 GCF_034702125.1 Engraulis encrasicolus | reverse complement strand
ATGTCCAAAATAAATAAAATATAAAATAAATTAAGTTTCGGAAGTGGCCTTCCGACTTCAACACTCTTGTCTCTGGTTGCCGAAGCCCCTTATTCATTTTGCCTTGTTCTTGTTCATGAAGCACCCACACAAATTATGATTGATCACAATTTAATTATGCCCAGGTTTATCAAACACAGTCGAACTATTTTACTACCTGTAAAATATTTCCAAACACATTACTTTTATGTTATAGGCCTACACATCCACAATTAATGTACCTTCTTATTTTCGTTGCAGTGTCAACTGTGCTTCCATGATATTTAGGCTACACTCCCGTCTTAAAACATCAACTTGAAGCGCAAGTTTCCTCTTTTCCTATGGGTCACTGTGCCATGCCTCTCGCGTCTTAAAACAGCAATCTTATGCGCAGGTTTCTTCTTTTCCCTTCATATCCTGTGGGTGTCTCCACTGTGCCATGCTGCTACGATCAATCTTAGCGCGTTAAGACTACTCTAGACCACTCGTGGATTGCTCTTAGAGTTACGTGTCAACCTGCGATGGTTCTTTGCTAAGTTGGCTTTGGGAAACGCTCCGTGAGCTCTACGATGGTGTTACGTGTGAACTTAAGTAGCACGTAGCGTTAAGTAGTACTTAAGGCCCTTTCGGAAATGAGGCCCTGGTCCTTTACTGGCCCTTCCCCTTCTCTCCCACTCCCTTCCTATCATCTCTCCACTGTCCTGTCTACATTAAAGGCATAAAAGCCCCGAAATCATTTATGAGAGGGCATTTATTGAGGTAAATGTCTGAAACAATAAAACACAGAGGGCCTGACAGTGGAGCTAGTGGTTGTCAGACATTCATTTGTTTTTGTAGTCTCTGCTGTCTCACACCTTGGCAAAAAACAGAACATCAAGACGTATACACTTTATAAAATATGAAAGGCCTTGTAAAAACCTGTAAAGACGATACACGTCATTCTTGACAGCTAATCCAATTAGATGAGGTTCCAAGCGATAAAAAAACGACGACTTGGTCGGTAACAGATCAGTTTTTTTTGTCGTTGCCATGGTGTTCGCCGAGTCCGCACCACCGGTGAGTCTCCCCTGAAAACGTATAGCATAAATACGTCCTCTGACAGGCCGGGCATTAATAATATTTCCATTGACGCCTTCTCCGCCATGAATCCTTTTTTATGGCGGGAACCTGACGCTTAGCCCCATAAATCATGTCGTGTTTATTCGGAGTAAAACAGTCTGTTCGGCACCTGTTGGGTGGCCCATAATGACATCTCTACTCAAGGTCTACCAACCCCCAACCCCCAACGCAACACAACACACAACAAACTGGCTTGTACGTGTGTGTGTGTGTGTGTGTGTATGTGTGTGTGTATGTATGTGTGTGTGTGTGTGTGTGTGTGTGTGTGTGTGTGTGTGTGTGTGTGTGTGTGTGTGTGTGTGTGTGTGTGTGTGTGTGTGTGTGTGTGTGTGTGTGTGTGTGCGCGCATGTGCATGTGCATGTGCATGTGCATGTGTGTGTGTGTGTGCGTGCGTGTGTGCGTGTAGGGAAGACAACAAGGGGACAAAGGGGTCAGTTGTACCAGGTCCAGGGAGTAAGGGGGCCCAGAATTGGGTACTCATTGCATTGTATGTATTGGGTGGGGGGCCCTTTCAGATGACTTTGTCCTGGGCCCAGCCAAAGCTGTCAGCGGGCCTGTGTGTGTGTGTGTGTGTGTGTGTGTGTGTGTGTGTGTGTGTGTGTGTGTGTGTGTGTGTGTGTGTGTGTGTGTGTGTGTGTGTGTGTGTGTGTGTGTGTGTGTGGTGTTTAATGTACTGTCGTGTCAGCCATTAGCCTCTGGGCATGGGTGTCCCTTACATTCCTTTTTTTCTGGCTCCTTCCTCTCCTTTCCTTTCTCTTTTCTTCCCTCTATCATTTTCCTTTTCCCTTTCCCTTTTCTACCTTCTGTCCTTCCCCCCCTCCCTCTCTCTCTCTCTCTCTCTCTCTCTCTCTCTCTCTCTCTCTCTCTCTCTCTCTCTCTCTCTCTCTGGCTACTATTGTTGTGCAGATGTTGTACAAGACGCAAAATATTTCGTTATATATCAACCCTGTGTGTCATACTTGGTTGTGGAGGCAAAACAACACAACACACAACAACATCACAAACACACACACACGCACATGCACACACACACACACACACACACACACACACACACACACACACACACACACACACACACACACACACACACACACATACACACACATGCACCCACATGTACACACACGCACACACACACATGCACCCACATGTACACACACGCACACACACACACACACACACACACACACACACACACACACACACACACACACACACACACACACACACACACACACACACACAAATGTTATTGCTGCCTGGTGCCCGGGAACACTGTTGGGTTTCTCTCATTTAGAAAATGATCTGTTCAGTCATTTCAGCAATTTAGAGGCTATTCAGTGACACACACAGCAACAAACACACACACACACACACACACACACACACACACACACACACACACACACACACACACACACACACACACACACACACACACACACACACACACACACACACACACACACACACACACACACACAGATGTAACATTTATTTTTTTTGCAGGGTCTGGGTGCAACACCATTCTGGGAACTCTCTCGCTCTCTCTACCTGTAGATATTTTGTGTCCGTTTTCCCTGTTTATCTTCATTTTTTCTTTCTTTCTTTTTAACTGTTCCTGCCTTTCTACTCTCTTATACCACCTGCTCCCCCTCCTCCCTTTATATATCCCCCCCCCTTGTTCTCTCTCCCTCTTTTTCTCTCTCTCTTTCTCCATCCCCCTTTCTCTCTGTCTTTCTCTCTCTCTCTCTCTACCTATGTTCTGTCATTCTGCATTTCTTTCTTTCTTCCAATTGTTCCTGCCTTCCTTCTCTCTTATCCCACCTGCCCCCCCCTCTCTCTCTTTCTCCATCCCCCCCCCTCTCTCTCTCTACTACATGGAAAGATGAAAACTATATAGCCTACATCAACTCCCCCATCCAACCATCCAAACCTATGAACCAACCCCCCACCTCACATTCTATGCTTTTCGAGTGTGCGCGCAAACAAAATACCTCAGTCTTCAGTTTCAATCATCTATCGAAAGTGCCATTGTCATGGAAACCATTTCCCATAAGTCCACAGTGCTGAGGGTGGAATGGTAATTGCCTGGCTGACAGAGAACTCCGAGATCCTCCACGTCCACTCCGATTTCAGACTGTTAGGCTATATATCAGACGAAAACTTCCAACCGCACTGCATTATATTAAATAAAAACCCAATAGGATCTTGAGTCATTCTAATGAATTTAGTTATAGCGTCAATGCAAAAAAAGAAAAAAACGTTCCAGTTTTTCCAGTGTTGAAATGGAATTAATTTAACAGGCAGGGAAGCCGACAGGGATGGACAAAGGGGTCAATTGTCCAGGGCCCAGGGTGACAGGGGGCCCAACATTGAGTTTCCATTACATTGTATATATTGGATCGGGGGCCCTTTCAGATTACTTTGTCCTGTGTCCAGCAAAAGCTGTCAGTGGCCCTGTAAACAGCCGTTAATGCATATGGGTCTCTGATGACTGCTTTAATGTATTTGCGTTGAGATTTGGGGGAAAAGGGACCCTTTTTTTGTAATTCGTTTCGCTACTCACTCACTGAGATGAATAAATTTGTCTTTAAGCTATGACTGATTTTCTTTGTTGTCCCTTCAAGGAGAACATCAAATTAGCTCTTCTTATCAAAGGAAATGCAGGCTTATCAAGGCCCTCTTTGGTTTATCATCAAACAAAAACTCCAAATGAAAGCAGAGGTCTTACCGTCAGTCCTCGGATGAATCTCTATCAGGATGCAGATGAACTCAGCTGTCTTACCAAGAGTTTTTAGTGTTTTTAGTAGTGTATGAATGAGTGAATGAATGAATATATAAAACATATTTTTCCAGGGAAAATGTTTCACCTTTAACTTGTTGTTCAGGGCTCTGAAACATAATGTAATGAAAAGTGAAAGTGAAAGCCCATTGGGAAACTCCAACTCCCATTGTCATTGTGACACAGCACTCCACAGCACACAAGTGAACACTGCACACAACGAAACTGCATTTATGCCTCACCCGTGCAAGGGGGCAGCCCTCAGTGGCGCCCCATGGGGAGCAGTGCGGTGGGACGGTACCATGCTCAGGGTACCTCAGTCATGGAGGAGGATGGGGGAGAGCACTGGTTGATTACTCCCCCCACCAACCTGGCGGGTCGGGAGTCGAACCGGCAACCTCTGGGATGCAAGTCTGACGCCCTACCCGCTCACCCATGACTGCCCGTGTCATGTATCATGCAATCATGCATTGTAAATTGACTTGTTGTATCAACTCCAATAGAGTTAAACTCAACACTTTCCCAAGGTTTATCATTCTCACTGATTCAGAGTGAAACTTCATGAACAACAATTTGTCTCTTTTACAATTCGTGTGGGTCGGGGGGTGACACATGAAAGAAAGGTGCGTGAGTTGAATTCTGGCTGCAACAGCTTGGAACAACCTCACCTCTTTCCGCTCGCTGAAAACAAGGCACGAGATGTGAGATGCAAATAGGGTCCCCAGAACATGACTGGAAACTCTGATGAACGAGGGATGATGAACTGATACGGTAGATGATGAACTGATACACTCACATCCTGAATGATGGGGCAGGCTGTAGAGAGAGAGAAAGAGTGAGTGAGTGAGTGTGTGTGCGTGTGTGTGTGTGTGTGTGTGTGTGTGTGTGTGTGTGTGTGTGTGTGTGTGTGTGAGAGAGAGAGCGAGAGAGAGAGAGAGAGAGAGAGAGAGAGAGAGAGAGAGAGAGAGAGAGAGAGATTTTTTATCTTTCAAGCTAAAGCGCCTCCCATAATAACAGCCATTCCCCCAAAAATGAATTCAATGAAGGCATGATTCCACAGACTTATGCTATTCATTAATGACCCCATTAGGGGTGGACTGGAGAGTCGGATTTGTAAGCTTCAATGCATGCATAAAAAGCACTATTAGCTAGCGCACAATGAAACATTTATGAAAACTATTCATTAGTTTACAGATGTTTTACAAAAAAAGAATTTTATTCAATCTCATTCACAGTGTGTGTGTGTGTGTGTGTGTGTGTGTGTGTGTGTGCGTGCGTGCGTGCGTGCGTGCGTGCGTGCGTGCCTGCGTGCCTGCGTGCGTGCGTGCCTGCGTGCGTGCGTGTGTGTGTGTGTGTGTGTGTGTGTGTGCGCATGTGTTTGTGCATCTGGGAGTAAATTTCAGCAATTTGAATAAAAACGCTAACACACGCCACCATTAATGCATTTGGTGAATATGTATGAAGGCATGCAAAGGAGTGAAAGGGGCAAAAAAAAGAAGAAGAAAAAAGGAACTAACAGTTCAAAAGATTATTCTTATTTGTCTGTTTTTCGTAGATAGAGAATTGTGAGCAGAAGAACAACGTGTACTGTGAGGTGGACAACTAGCAACAGTGGCGAGATGATTGAGGACCAAGATGACGCAATGGAGAGACCACTCTCCCCCTCTCACTTACTCAGGCCTGGACTGGGGGAGAAATAGGACCCGGGCACTTTTGGCCTAAAGGGGCCCCTCATAATTAGCGGCGCAGAACTGACTCACCGGTGGGCCCCGTACCCTTGCTGGCCCCTATATTCAGAAACGTTAAAAAAAACATTTTTTTTTTTAAATTTCTGAAAATAGGGGCCCACAAGGGTGCAGGGCCCAATGGGAAATGCCCGCTATGCCAGATGGCCAGTCCAGCCCTGCACTTACTGGACGTCAGTGGCCCTCACTGAAGTAATTAAGGGGCGCATGTTCGTGCAACATCTCTGGATGCATGGACCACTCTTGCAAAGTACCATTATACAGCACTTAGAACACGTATAACAATACCAGGAGTGTTAAATTTGACTCTTGTTGACATCTATTTATTCCACGTGGGGGAACGCCTCTGGAGATGCATAGCACCTTATTCTCAACAGGGTCCCCTTGAATTAACACTGCAAGGTTCTACTGTGGCCTAATGTTAGGGCACTCGTCTACTATGCGGCTGGCCCGGGTCCTTTGCCATCCCTTCCAGGTCTCTCTCTCTGGTGTCGTTTGGTCCTACATGAGGCTCGTTGGAGGGGGGGCTTTCTTGTTGTCTGGTCCAGGGGCCCATGGAGTTGTACTCCGTCCCTGGTTGTAGCCATGTTTAGCCTCAGGCTACTCACAACTACCCCCACCAACAACCTCTCTGAGATCTGACATCGAGTAACAAATGAACGCAGCTGGTGGGATATACGTCACTCCATACACGTTCGTACAGATGCCTTGGAGGCTGAATTTATTCCCCGTTTGTTGAGTTTCATATGCATTATTCCGTCAAGCTTTATGACTTTCTGTAATGTTTTCTGTTTTTTTTTTCTTTTCCCTTTAATCTGTTTCACTCTTTCTTTTACTTTCTTTCTTTCTTGTAATTGCATGAATGACGGCTTCTATTTTTCATGTCGTATCACTTTGGTTATATTCTTGTCAGATCTGAAAAAAAAATTGGAGCCACAGGCTTGTTGCACGACGTGAGTGTGCTTTGGGGATCGTGAGGGCTGTTAGATTCGGGATGTGATAATTAAACCTCTGTGACATTTTTGTCCCTTTAGGCATCCAGAGAAATAACGATAATGTTGGTGGGGGAACAGACAGACAGACAAACAGACAGACAGACAGATAGACAGACAGACAGACAGACAGATACACAGATACACAGACATAGACAGACGGATACACAGACACAGAGGCATTTTGTTAAATTTATGGGGGAACGGCAGACAGACAGATAGCCAGACAGACAGGCAGACACACAGACAGACAGACACACACACACACACACACACAGACACACACAGACACAGGGGCATTTTGTAAAATGTATGGGGGAGCGGCAGACAGACAGACACACAGACACACAGACAGACATTTTGTTAAATTTATCAAGCAGAGAACGTAAGGCCGAGCCAGTGAGGCATGGCAGAGCCCATCTCCCATCTCCCAACTCTGATTACTCTCTTACTCGGCAGAGTAAACAAACAGGTGTTTTTGTCCCCAACGCACCATGTAGCCGTCACCGCATGAATGGATGAACAAGCTCTTTTTTCTGAAGGAAGGGGGGCCGATGGTGGTGGGCGGTGGGGGGCTGGTTGGGTAGTGCAGGGGCACGAAACAACATCAGAATCCTATATTTTTTTCTGAACAGAGGGGGGCGCTGAGGGGGGTGGGTTGTGGGTGGTGCAGGGGCACGAAAATAAAATCAGAATCCTTTTTTTCTGAAGGGAGGGGCTGATGAAGGGGGGTGGGGGGCTGGGTGGTGCAGGGGCACGAGATTAAAATCAGAATCCTTTTGTTCTGACGGGAGGGGACCATTTAGGGGGGGTTGATGGTAGTTGGGGGTGGGGGTGGTAATGCAGGGGCATGAGAATAAAATCAGAATCCTTTTTTTCTGACGGGAAGGGGGCAGATGAAGGGTGCGGGTTGGCACGCAGTGGCTTGTGGCTAGTGCAGAGCCATGAGAATGAAATCAGAATCCTGTTTTTCTGAAGGGAGGGGGCCGATGATGGGGGTGGGGGGTGGTTTTTGGGTAGTGAGAATAACATGAGAATCCTATTTTCCAGTGGTGAAACACACAAAACGGCACCTAATCATCGGCCCCCTGTTTTACTCCCCCACCCCATACTACTGTCCACCACAACACATCTCTCCCATTCCCCTCGTCCCCCATTCCCCTCGTCCCCCGTTCCCATTCCACGCTCGTCCTTTCTGAATCAATTTGAAAGCTCTCAGGACAGACAGCTCTCTCAGCATGCCCTCTGCCTGTGACCCACTCCACACTCCACACTCCACACTCGCTCACACCCAGGGAAGTCCACAGGAGGGGGACAAAGGGGTCACTTGTCGCGGGCCCAGAAGAGAGGAGGCTCACAATTGGATCCTCAATATATTGTATGAACTGGGTTTGTTTGGGGCCCTTTCAGATGTCTTTGTCCCGGGCCCAGTCAAACCTGTCAGCGGCACTCGCTCACATCACGACACCACAGTGGGGCCGTCCACTCAACTCCACTCCACTCCATTCCAAAGCCCCCCATCCAGCCAAAACAGCCCACCTGCCAGTGTCAGCCTTTGCCCTCTCATCCAACCAGGGCCGGATTAAAAAGGCCTGGGGCCCCTTGGCTACAGGTTGCTGTAGGCCCCCAGGGAAAGAAAATTTCATGACAAAATTGCATAAACGGTGTCATAATTCCAACCCAACAAGGAGTATTAATACGATTTAAAACTCTACCTGACATGGCAGACTAAAGCCTGGCTCAAACTACACGATTGTCGGCTCGATTCTCGGCTGAAAACCCCCCTTACGACAATCGCTGGAACGTTATCCCCCAGGACCATCGCAAGCGATTGTCGGGAAAGATTTCCTCGTCGTGAGCGACGTTCTAAGATAGAACTTTGGCAGCTCAAAGAGTCGCCGATCGCAAGTCGTAGAAATCAAACAGTGTTTGATATTTGCGACTGGAAATAGAACGTCGGGCATTGTCTCGGTGGCTGCGAGTAGAGACAAGATTGACAACTGTGATTCTCTTCTAGTGTGCGGTGCACCCCGACGCCAAAATCGGACACACAATCGCTAGTCGTGTAGTTTGAGCCTGGCTTAAAGGTTCTTTTCCACTGCTGGTTTCCTACCCAGTACAGCTCGACACAGTGCGACTCGGCAGCCATTTTTTTGCTTTTGGACTGGACACGACATAGCTCAACTCAGCTCGAAAACCAGCCAGCCAGCTGAAGCGAGCTAAGGAGGTCTTTCACAGCATACTAGCGGGTATCCTCGGCAGCTCGTCCTCTACGGTGAATCAAAAAATAATCATGGCGGCCACCAGATCAACTCTCTTGGAATGCTCTTTAGTCTGAAACTGTATTACTTCGATATTTAAGATCGAAGGCAGGATTTAACATTGTAGTAGCCAAAACTGAAACTATTTATAGCCTACTTCAATAGCTGAGATATCTGTCGGCCTTACGTTATGTCAACTAGACTATGTAAAGTAATGCTACGTGACAACACCAAAAATGTTACTCCAACCATACTCCTGGTAACACAGTTTGTAATGAAAACACAAACCGGGCTGGTTTGATAGCACCATCCAGCACCACTCAGCTCAACACAACACATCAATACCGCACCTTGTGACATTTCTCCAATTATTTGGATTTTCTTCCCCCTTTGGCTAACTGGGGCCCACCTGGCAGTCCCCTAGGCTGCAGCCACACCTAGCCTGTGCATTAATCCGGCCCTGCATCCAAACCCTCCCTCCACTCCTTTTGCCTCCCTACCAGCCATCACACCTCTCCCTCTTCTACCCCCCCCCCCCATTCCCTCCCCTCCTACTTGCCTCACAGTGGGGACCTCCAGTCCACTCCCCAGCCTGCCATCAGCCACACACACCCCCAACTGTCCTACCCCCATGCTTACCTTGCTCACAGTGTATGGTGTTTATTTTGTAGCAATACATTGAAAGAAGACTTTTATAAGAGCAAGCAAAATATGTCAATTCAAAAGAACAAATGAAATAAATCAAACCAAGCAAAAAAAAAAGAAAAACATTTGTGAAATAGTGTGAAATACTTGCAGTGGGGTCCTCCAGTCCACCCCCCCACCCCCTCCAGTCTACTCTCCATCCAGCCCCTCAACCCCCCCCCCCCCCCCGCCCCCAACAAAAAAACCTGCTCTCTTCTTTGACCACTCCCTCCACTCATCCTTGCCTTCACCCCTACATCGTGTTCTCCTGTCAGCCTATCAGTCAGCCCCCCAACCTCTCCTGCCCCCACTGCACTCTTGTCTTTTCTCCCCACTGTAAAGTGCCCCCCTACCTCTCCCACACGCCCACCTGCCAGCCCTTCTGCCCTCCTGCCCTCCTGCTTGCCCTCCTGCCTGCATCCTGTGGTGCAATGCCAGCCTTAACATGTTACCCTCTCTGCCCGACAGCCAGCCCCCCTGGTTCTCCCACCTTTCTTCTTTCTTCTGTCCTTCTCTTCTCTTCTCTTCTCTTCTCTTCTCTTCTCTTCTCTTCTCTTCTCTTCTCTTCTCTTCTCTTCTCTTCTCTTTCCATCTCTTCTCTTCTCTTCTCTTCTCTTCTCTTCTCTTCTCTTCTCTTCTCTTCTCTTCTCTTCTCTTCTCTTCTCTCCGCTCCTGCTCCACTCTCCTCCCTGCTAATAGTCATGGTGCGGGGCCGGCTGATGTGCCAGGCTGAGAGCAAGACGAGAGCAGTGTAATAATCAGTATAATCCCTCTTCTGCACCCCCGCCCCACACACACACACACACACACTCTAGACGCCCCTCTCCTATCCCCCCCCCCCCCCCCAACATCCCCCTCACTCTAGACCCCCAGCGCCCTCTTCTCCACTCCCCGCTGCCTACCTCCAGTGGTACAGCAGGGACCACCACCCCCACTGCCCTCCTCCACTCACCCCTGCCTGCCTGCCTGCCTGCCTGCCTGTAGTAGTGGTAGTGCGGTGCCGACTGCTGTGCGAGAGAGAAAGAGAGAGAGAGAGAGAGAGAGAGAGAGAGAGAGAGAGAGAGAGAGAGAGAGAGAGAGAGAGAGAGAGAGAGAGAGAGAGAGAGAAAGAGGGAGAGAGAAAGACAGAAAGAGGGAGAGAGAGAGAGAGAGCGGTAATGGCCCCGGGGTCTGCCATTACCCGCATTACTGAGGTATCACGGCGGCCTTTAGTGGCCCAGCCATTTTCTCCCCATGCAGCGCAGCGCAGCGCAGCGCAGCGCAACGCAACGCAACGCAATGCAACGCAACGCAGCACAGACAGTGGCGGAACCAGACATTTAGTTCTTACTCAAAGAAAAAAAAACCCTCAAACACTATAGAATAGATAAAGAGAATGATTTTCTTGGGTTCTTATGACAACCGTCAGTGTTACCAGATTGAGCGGTTTCCGATGGTCATCTATGGGTTAAAAAGGGCTTTGGGCAGGTACGTATTCTGTAGATTTGTGGTCATATAAATCAAGACTTCTGTTTAATTCTGGCAGGATTTTAGTCTTAAGGCGTTCTTTTTAATATTTTTGGGTTGGCAATCATTGGTCACATTTGGCAACCCTAACACCTGCTGTAAGGCACTGTCACTGAATCCCTTCTAAAGTGCACCCTATAACTGCACCCTTAAGTTTTAGGTCTCCTATTATGTGTTTTATGAATCTATTTATTTATCACATGGGCAATAGAGCATTATAGTACTGAAAAATCTTAAATGGCACACAGCTAACTTTTCAAAAGGAAAATGAAATTAGTCTGGACTGAAATAAGCTGGGGTTTTTTCTAAGGCTTTTCTTGTTCAGGATGGAAAAGCACACATCTGCTTCTATGAGTCATTACCGTCAGACCATGAAACACAGAGAGTTCCCATGCATACCACATGATAGAGGGGGTTATAAGCTTTCGAATGGTACCCCATATGCCCAAATTCACGAGGGTGGTGTGTACCGATTTATGTGCTTCCTGTAACGCTAGTAGGCGTAGCCACTGTCCATTTTCTGGGGGAGCACCTGGGGTAGCCAATCAGATTTCAGGGGGGTCAAATGCTACCCTAGCCACCCCTGTAGCTCCGCCCCTGAGCACAGAGGGTTGGGACAGGGGCACAGAGGGTAGCCTGATAATCATCGACTTTCAAATCTCTTCGAGACTTGGTCTGACCAAGAGCAGAACAATTACAGTTTTTCTCGATTGCTTACACACATTTTTCGGAATCAGTTCTCGAATTCTCAAAACTCTACACACAAATCTCCAAACCTCACACACAATGGGCAAAACTCCTCACTACCTCTGAAAAATGCACGTCTTGTCTCAAAACAATGTACTCTCTTCTAAAAAGGTCATTTTGTTCTCAAATGACACACACAAGCAGTCATTTTAATACACTCTTATGTGAACCATTGAACAATAATATGCACAAGGTAAAACTCTATACTCAACTTGAAACACAGTAGAAACTTATTTTCTTCAGTGTTCTACTTACTAAAGAGGGTATTTTTCTGTAGTAAAATACTGAAATCTTGTTTTTAGACTCGGCGTACACATATGTGTATAAATTTTACATATTTTCTGACATTTAAAAAATTGCACTAATTTTTGGTAAAATATTGGGTAACCACATGAAAGTGATGTCTTGTATATCATATTTTTGAGTTCAAAAACTAAACAAATGTGTTTTCTCCTTGCATCCACTCATTTTTCATCAATATGACATGCAATGTGTGTCCTTATGGGGTGATGATTTCAGATTGTAAACCGGTATGAAGAGAGTTTGCTCATGTGATGAGGAAGTGAACTTAGTATGGCAGTTGATTTTAGTATTTTGAATGACAGTGTGTTCAATGCGACAACCAGGGTTTTTCTTCATGGAAATTGTGTGTAATCCAGAGAATTGTGTGTAGTGGTTTGAAAAGTGTTTTAAAACTGAAATGTGAGTGTAAAGAAGGAATTGTGTTTAGTGTTCAGTGACATTGGTTAGGGGAGTTGGGAAATGGGTGAGATGTTCCGAGAATTGTGTGTGAAGTACCAGAAATTGTGTGTAAGCAATCGAGAAAAACTGTAACATTGCCCAAATGGTATGGTTGACCCGCCTCCCTTGGTTTGCTAATGGTTGTTTGCTTCCCGACAAAGTGGGAGGAGTTCCCGATTTTTTCGAGCTTGCAATGCTCTTGACCTGGGCCTCGTTTCCGAAAGGGCCTTAAGTACTACTTAACGCTACGTGCTACTTAAGTTCACACGTAACACCATCGTAGAGCTCATGGAGCGTTTCCCAAAGCCAACTTAGCAAAGAACCATCGCAGGTTGACACGTAACTCTAAAAGAAATCTAAGAGTGATCTGGAGTAGTCTTAACGCGCTAAGATTGATCGTAACGGCATGGCACAGTGGAGACACCCACAGGATATGAAGGGAAAAGAAGAAACTTGCGCATAAGATTGCTGTTTTAAGACGCGAGTGGCATGGCACAGTGGAGACACCCACAGGAAAAGAGGAAACTTGCGCTTCAAGTTGATGTTTTAAAACGGGAGTGTAAATATCATGGCACCACAGTTGACACTGTAACGAAAATAAGAAGGTAACATTAATTGTGTAAGTGTATAAAACAAAATATTTGGAAAATATTTTACAGGCAGTAAAATAGTTCAGCTGTGTTTGATAAATCAGGGCATTATTAAACTGTGATCAATCATAATTTGTGTGGGTGCTTCGTGAACAAGAACAAGGCATCCACATGAAAAATCAATAGGGGGCTTCGGCGACCAGAGACAAGAGTGGTGATGTCGGAAGGTCACCCAGAAACATTACAAAAAAAAAAAAATGAAAAACGGTCAGCGAGTCGTTGCGCCCTCTTTCATTTTCAAGTACCCTAAGAAATGGAAGGCGACGCAGAAAAGACACGATAGTTGTAGGCTAAGGGTAAACTGTGACATTAAAAAGGCAGCGATGGGGATTCGTGAAGATTTTTTTGTTTTAATAACAGCAGACTGTCGTTCAAAATGTTCCTCACAGTTAAAGCCTTGAGTGCGCGGTAGGCCTACTTTGCGCGCCGCTCCCCAAATGTGCAGTCCAATTTGGAACTACTAGGTCTACTTGTCTTCTTAAATATTAAGCACGGTAGCCAACTGCACGCGCTTTGCCTGGTTTAACGGCGTAGCTCGTGGTTTTGCATGATTTCATTGTGTGTGTGCATTTTATTTCATTTGCCAACAATAACTCCTGTCGATAGTTGCAAACTGCTACAAATGTAGTCCCACCCTTATAGAAAACAACTTTTGATACTGACACACGCCTTACATTTTGTAAATGGTTTAGCAGCATGATGGCGCAGTTCACTCCGAGGACACTTCAGCACCACATATGTGGACAGCGATCCTTAAGAGCGACGCTACGAATGATCTTAGAGGCTGTGCACGCGCGTTCATGTACGAGTGTCTTTGGGAAACAGTCGTAGGAAATCTAAGAACATTCGTAGGATCACTGGTTAACGACACACGTAAGGCTAAGAACCATCGTTATTGGGAAACGAGGCCCTGACTAGTAGCAACGCTGAAGGTGTTGTATGCTGGCTACACAGAGGGGTGGTTAGGGTGTCTAATGAATACACTCACAGGTGGGCAGATTGGTGTCCTCAGCTAAACACACAGCACACATACAAGTACATACTGTATGCTGCTCACGTTTACACATGTGCACACAAGCAAATCCACGGTCACAGTCACTCACTCACTTTCACACACAGACATGTATACACACACTTGTATGCTCACACACTTGTATGCTCACATCCATGTATGCGCAAGCAAGCAAGCAAAAACACACACACAGACACACAGACACAGACACAGACACAGACACAGACACACACACACACACACACACACACACACACACACACACACACACACACACACACACACACACACACTGGGTAGGGATTTTATATGACAGGCAAAGTCCACAGTCGGCAATCAAGTGTTATTGCCATGCATACGAGACAGGGTAACACCTTGGTCATTTCTTATGTTTTATGTTTTTTATGTGTGCATGATGGACATCACTGGTACTAGCGTCAATGATGCTAGTACTGTGGCTAAAACACAGCGAAAGTGTCCCGTCTTTATTTAAAAACTCATTCTCTTTTGTCAGTTTTATGTTATTGTTTTACACTTTTTATTTTTGGGTGGGAGACGTGACGCCTTGTTTTTTCGTAACATTGGTTAAAAACCTACAAAACGGTTGTTCTCCTTTAAAAAACAAATGTCAATGAAAGAAGATGTGGTACATTATGTTTCATATTAGTCTTAGATGAGAAGAAACATTTTTGTTAAGATTTATGTAGAGGTTTATATGTCAAATTTCCTGCGGTGT
>NC_085857.1:41156891-41176891 GCF_034702125.1 Engraulis encrasicolus | reverse complement strand
AAGCTGCTGGTAACTACCATCATGAGAAAATGAGTTGAAACTCAAAACTGGTTGCAAAACCTTTCTTTTTTTTTAAATGGTCACACTTAATGTGACGCCGTTGTCATACGTGTGATATTACAGTGACATAACAGTGACATGATACAGTCACATAGTACATGTGATGAACATTATGTCAATGTCATTAATGTTTTAGGAGAGACATCCTAAACGATGTCAACTTTTCATGACCTTAAAACATTTATGACATGGACATAATGTTTAGGCCTATGACTGTTTTGAAACTGAAGAGTTCAGATGCAAAACCCCCTAACTCCATTTCTGAAGACCTGCACTTCTATATTTTTAGAGAACCCCGTTGTTGGTTTGGTTTACATTCATGTACTTGATAATACATATAAATAGTTACATTACATAAATAAAATAAAAAAGAATGCAATTTTTATAGATTTGTATTAAATAAAAATTAATTAAGATTATTTTCTGAAAAGGCACTTTTTTTGCATCTGAACTCTTCAACTGTTTTGACACTGTTGTTTAATGCACATGATGCCGGCATCAAGTAATGTGTTACCATCTTTTCCCTTTATTGTGGATAGGATGATGAAGACCATAAAAGGAAGATAGTTGGAGAGAGAGACGAGGCCGGGTTAGGAAATGATGCCAGGGCCGACGCAAACCTCCAACCATGGGAAGCAAGCCCAGCCCATTCATGGTAAAGTGCATTAGCTCGATGTATCACTTCACCCACGCAAAACCTTAGATTGAACTCATTTCCTACCTTTTAACACATCTGTGAGAAATGCTCTCCTCACATTCTCTGTCTACAGTAGTCAGTGGTGTATCTGGACTGTTTTATTTATTTTTAATGACAATATTAAATGCCAGTCAACACCCTTAAGGGCGCATTATGGCTTCTTACTGCTAGTGTTATGCAAATCACATTTAAGTTCATTAAAATTTAAAAAAAGCAATTTAATGGTGCGACAAACAGTTAAAATATATATATTCTAAGGGGAGCAAAAAAAGGACCTGCTAGCTACGACTCTCTCTCAAATTAAAAAATGCTAATGCGGCCTAATGTTCCATCAAATAATGTAGCGGAAAATCAACAGAGAGTATGAAATGGAAGAGGAGAAAGAAAAAAAACACCCTTTCCCAGAAACAGTGAGAGGAAAATGAAAGAGTTGCAATAATAGTCAGCTCGGGCGTTTTCACACACTTGTGCTCAATTAGATCATAACATCCAAGTCTGTCTGCCTGGGCCACTGCCTAGGGACTCCCTCCAGAAGAGTGCTGATCTCATTAGCCCCTCCAAACGAACGGGAGATGCGTCTCGAGTGCGGAGGAGAACTCGACTAAAGGGGGCTGAACGGAACGGAACGGAGAGTGGCATTGAGATGGATAGAGATGATCGGCTAAGCATCACAAGAACATTTCGAGGGTTTGTCAAGAGCCCAGGGGAGATAGAGCAGAGGGGGGAAAAGTCTTTACTTCTTTTGAGAAGTGTACACTCTCCGAAATAAAGGTACAGAACTCGTCGCTTGGGTGGTACCTCAAAAAAGAGTTGACAGATGCACATTGGTCGACATTGCAAGAAACTGAACGCACCTCTTTTTTGGGGTACCAGTCAAGCGACACAATGGTACTCCCCTTGAGGTACTGCCACAGCGACGAGTTCTGGACCTTTATTTCTGAGAGTGTATATGGCCAGGAGAGCTTAACTATGTCACCCGGATCTTCCGTTCCCTTGTCAACCTTTGGTTCATAATTTCTTTAGTTTGTATAGTGCCCCATTTTTATGCAAGTTCATTTCTATGTGAGCACTGGAGAATGTTTAACCAGAGGTGTCGAAAGTAAAAGTAAAACCTACAAAAAGACCGTTTCCATCCAACACAGGTAACTTATCTGAGTGACCAGTAAACCTGTGAACTTGTTTTACAATCAGCTGACTGGTTGGTTCAAGTTTGAGGTGCGGGTCCTTATTAAGTTTTTAGTGTTTTTCTGTAACAACAGACTATGTACTGTCTCTCATTAGGTACAATCGAGTAAATGGCGTACCAGCTAGTAATAGCATGTGCTAGTCGTGTTGTACTTACACCTTGCCCTTTTACCATATGTTTACTTTTGACACCTCTGTGTCTAACTGTGCCTAGACCATCATAGGCCTGCCAACATACCCCTTTTAAAAAATAAAATGGACCATGTGCGCCCCATTCTCAACGGTATTTTTTTCAATGCACCCCCGGGGCTTTCTAATGCTCCATAGGGGGCAGTAGAGCCCCCTTTAAGAAACACTAGTCTAGACCAAACATAAGGATGCCCCCCTCCCCACCTAATACTGTAATTTCGAGGTCTGTCAGCTAGCCCTGTGGCAATGAGCCGTCGTGAGCCGACATGGAGAATCCTATAAGCATTTAACTGCTGTGCTGTGCTCGCCCTCTGACGAGCTGTAGCCTACCTCTCTGGCCGCTAATGCACCTCCCGCTAACCCGAGTGCTAATTACCCAGGGGCTTTCATTTCAACGCCCAGCCAGTCGGCACAGAGGTGATCTCTCTCTCCAGACCTCCATCACTGACCTGCGGTGACCGCTGACAGCCACCTCCTCCTCCTCCAGCCCCCCAAACACATATCCCCACACACAGGGGAGCCGACAGGGGTGGGGGGATGGGGGACAAAGGGGTCACTTGTTCCGGGCACAGGTAGAGAGGGGGTCCATTACATTGTATGTATTATATACTAGGGGGCGCTTTCAGCGGCCCTACCCACACACATAGCAGTCATCGACAACCCCCCCCCCCCAACACACACACACATACACACACACACACACACACACACACACACACACACACACACACACACACACACACACACACACACACTTAACACACACATATCAGCCATCAACAGACCGCCATTCCACCCCCCCCCCCCCCCCACACACACACACACATAGCAATCATCGACAACCCACCCCGAACCTATCAATTCCCCCCACACATACGATACAGCACACAACAGACTACCACCCACACACCCCCACACACATAGCAGTCATTGACAACCCACCCCCTAACCTAGTGTTTCTCAACAGGTACTCTACAGCCCCCCAGGGGACGTTAGGGTACAACTGAGAGGGGGTGGTGCCTAGTTGCGATTTTGCAGACATTAGCCTGTTTTTAGTAGTAAAGCAGACTTATGGCAGACCTATGATGAGGACAACAGGGCGTTGGGAGGTGTATAATGAGGTTGAGGGGGTGTTTGTTCAAAAAAGGTTGTGAACCACTGCCCTACCGCATCAATTCCCCCCACACAACACATACTATACAGCACACAGCAGCCTCCAAAACAGCCTCCCACCCCCTCTCGGCCCAGTGCTTATGGGGGCTCTAATGAATTGATGGTGTTTGTTACCGCCACTGCCCACGCTCCGTCACTCCCATTCATTTCAGGGGAGGCAGGTCAGGGCAGGGGCCAGAGACGTCAGGAAACAAAGCGCCTGGCCGACAGACGCAGGCTGCAAGGATGATGAGAGCGTCGCAGCTGTGCTTTGCTAGGTATCTCAAGCTAGGGCACAGCAGCACAGTTCACTGATGGGGATTGCGTGCAGTTGCAGAGAGTCAGGTCTGCCCAGGGCTGGCCTGTGGGGAGAAATAGGGCCCGGGCACTTTTGGCTTAAAGGGGCCCCTCATAATTAGCAGAGCAGAACTGACTCACCAGTGGGGCTTTTTTAAAATATATTTCTAAAAATAGGGGCCCTTGAGGGTGCAGGGCCCACCAAAAAATGCCTTCTATGCCAGATGGCCAGTCCAGCCCTGGGTTATAATGCAAACCTAATGACATCTCATCAGTGTTTGCTGCCCAACTTCAACTAAATCTGTACTCATCCACTCCTCAATTCCCTGGAACGGGAAGAAACAGGGTGGGCACAGTGACAGGCCAAGTGTAATATCACCATGACTCCATGGAGGAATATTGCAAAAGCTAATGGCAATCATATAGACAATGATGGACATAATGATGGACATAGACAATTAGACATATACTGTCTATGTCTAATTGTCTATGTCCACATCTAGAGTCTAGAGTCTATGTCTGTCTGCACGGGGAAGTAAGAAATGTAATTTTAATTATTTGCATGACCAGCGCATGTAAAGAAATTGACAATAAAACCGACTTGACTTGACTTGATGTAAAAACAAATATGTTCATCAGAGGGTCACACAGATGTGTAATCAACCAATGTTACAGAGGTGTTACCTTCTTGACAAACAAAAGAAAGCTACTGACTTGATTTAATGGGATTACATGATGAATGCGGTCATCTACAATGAGCTGTACGTAGGCCTATGTTTGGCAAGTATGCCACCACAAACTCAGTGAAAGCCAGAACAAGACAGGCCCACACAGCAAGAAAAGCTCAAGATGTAGGATACAAAATACACGATTCCACTCCAATGAAAGACTTTAAATCTTTCATGGCATCTAAGGAAACTAAAGCCAACCTTGTCCTTTGTGCCTTGTCCTGTTGGGCAAAGTACCACATATTTACTGATGTGACACCAATATCTGGGTGCTTGCTTGCCCTCCGCACGGTAACAGACCTCAATAAAGACTATGTCATTATCATGAGCAGCGAAGACAGGCTATGAAAAATAAAACTCCAACCAATTGACACAGCCCTCGGTCCAGAGCATGTAGCAGCGTTGCCTTGGTGTCTCACTGGTTGTGACACCACCGACCATATAAGAGGAGAGAGAAAGCCATAGGCTGTCATGGAGAAAGATGAAGTGGTCATTTAGTGCCCTTTGTACACTTGGTGAAGAGCCACATCCATTGTCTGAAGTCTTGGCTGGATGTGAAAAGTTTATCTGTCAGCTCTTTAAAACTAGGTATGTTTCGATTAACACCTGGAAGTGCACAGTAGTGGAAGAAATGAAATCTACGAGGCTTGCGTGGGACAGTGTCCAGAGTAGACCAGAGTGGAGAGCTTTTGTTGCTGCCCTACTTGCTAGGAGGCTAAATGGGCAGTAAGTGAGCAAGCAAGTAAACAAGTCCATTAAAGCCCTTCGGTGGAATATGTTCAAGACTTTAAACTCTATTAGGGTGTTGCAAAACTACTGTATTGTAGTGCTGAGGCCCCCTGCACGGAACCGTGTGTGATGTTTCCCCATATGATTCCCTCATATGTCTGTGTCTGGGTGTGAATGTGGTGTGCCTTTGTTGTCTGTGCGAGTGAATGTTGTTTCCCACTCCCTCGTATGTCTTCTAGAACTATGTGAGTATGCCAATCAGTTTTGGGATGGGTTTTGATTGGAAGGGGAGCTGTCCAGGCGGGAATAATTAAAGGGTTTATGAAACGAAAACAAACGGTCATTCCCATTAAGGACTTGTTTTTTCTGATAGCATCGATGAGACTTTGAACCCAATCATCCCAGAGGAACTTGTGAAAATGGCAACTCAAAGTGTGAATTCTGTGAAATTTGGTGTGACTAATGAGCTGGGCTGTGACATCAAAGAGGAGAGTCCCTGGTTTGCTAGTATGGCGATCTGAGAAAACAACACACATTTGATGGACCCACATCTTATAAAGGAACCAAAATTCTGATACAAACATCAGCGTGTCGAAAAACCACACATCCAACCTCATGAGAAAAAAAAAACAGCAGCACAAATCTATTTCAGAGGCACTGATACATCTGCAGAAAGTGACATGTCTGTCAGGCGAAGTGAAGATTGTTGACATAGCCTGACAGTTCGTTTTGTTTATGGTTACGGTTGCTAAGGGCGCTTTGCCATGACCCAAAGATGACATGGCGTGTGTGTTTGTTGACAAATGGGGGGCATTTTGATTCAATTGCGCGATATAGTGTGATTGAAATGCATGTAGGCTACATGCAAAAATATCATCAACTAGAGAAAAAACGGAGGTATTAGGCTGTTGGAAAAATACCCTAGATAGCCTAAGTCCTCAGCATATTTTTAGCGTTTATCATTATTATTATTTTTTGTGCTCAAAGTCACAGGCGTCGCATGTCCCTCAGCCTGACTCTGAGGACGAGGTGTGTCCAAACGTCAGCCACACGTGCACCACAATACTAAAAACAAACAATCAACGCTTCAAAGTAGGCCTACGCTATGTGCATCTCCGTTTATTCGCTAAGCAGTAGCCCAGTCTGTGAGTTGGCTGTCCTCGACCGAGAGCACCACGCTGATGCGCGGATATCCTCCCAAAACCAATTTATTGACCAGTTGAATGGCAATCAACAAAAAGTGCATATTCCGAGAGCATTCGCATCGGTTTGGCATGTAATGTGCATTACCCTTTCCTGAAAACAACATACAAAGCAGATGGACAAGGTAAAACGAGTAGCCTAAAGCAAAGCAGTGCACTCACCTGTCTTCGTGCCCGAGCAGTTACAGGGGCAGTTTCAGTCTGCACGCCGGCGATGTCAATTCTTGGAACTGCTTGAGGCAATAGCATTCCCTTCAGTCCAACCATGCCCGCGATCTCCACATTTGTGGTGAAGCTTGCTTCAAAACCACGCATTGGATCCACAGAGCCCTAGCTTGTTTTAGCCTTCTCCTTATCGGCCACAGTTCCATCATTCTTCACAGAAGGGAACTTGTGCAAAGATATTCCTTCTGTCAAGTAGCCATTTTTGCAGCTGGCACCGTTCGGCCCTCCAGCAACACACTGCCTGACACTGCGCTTTGTTTTGGTACTAGCCGCCATTGATCTGAACAAGGTGGAATGAGGTGAACTCTCCCCTTCTATGTCACGCATATAATTTGCATAAAATTTGCATGTCACGAAAAAAAGTAAACATAACACTTTTTGGGAACGTTTTAACATGACTTTTAGGACAAAATATCACCCAGACAATATCCCATTTTATTCACAAGGCTTAGAACTTTCAGAATCTGTCCTGGAAATGGTCAAATTCCTTTACTTTGTTTTCGTTTCATAAACCCTTTAAGGGATTAGATAGGACAGATAAGGGGTGGAGTTATTGATAAGGGTTCTAAGACGTTTACTAAGACGTTTTTAATCAGAGCTGAGGGGAACTTAAAAAAGGGTGGACATGTGATAGTGGTGTGAGGTTTAGTTTAGTAATGTTTAGTTTAGTTTAGTTTTTCTTGCAGGACACCTCATCAGTGCTTTTAACAATATAACCATTACAAGACAAATCTAGAATGCACTCAGAGAGTGCAGACCTCTGCCAAGGAAGCTCTATGAAAGAACATTTGTCTATGCTACAGCCTAATTTTTAAAAAGTCTTCCTGCCTTCTTTTTGTGGAGTTGGAAACTGGAATGTCAAAATTCGCCCTGCCCTGTTGGCAGTCTAGATTTCTAGGTGAAAATTGAATCCCAAAATTGAATCACTTGTTCCTCATTTCCAACAACTGCACAAAGTTTCATCCAAATCCATTCAAAACTTTTTGAGGTATCCTACTGACAGACAGACAGATGGCCAGCCCAGCCCTGGGTCTACCTGCTTGTGCAGTAAAAGACTAGGCTCATCTCTCTCAACCTTCAAGAAGCAAGTAAAGACTCTAATAATCTCGTCTTTTCAGTAATGTAAATCGGAAGTACTAATGGTGACCCGGTGATACTAAATTTTGTAGTTTTCAGTGTTAAAACTACAAAAATGCGCCCTCTTGCGGCTTTAGAATGTCCGAAATACTGTTACCTTTAACAAATCTTTTTGTGACTATTTACTGCACTAATGCTTGAGCTGCCCCGGTCCTAGGGTAGACTTAAAGGACCAGTTCAGTCAATTTCAACATGCAGTTGTAATGCTCACACTACTCTGGACTTGTCAGTACCTGAGTTGTTTTTTTTTTCTTCTTCAGCCTTTTCAGAGATCTTGGTCATTGTAATGGGGGCAGCGCTTTGTTTACATTTCAAAAAAACGTTTTTATTTATTTCCAAAAACATCCGAAAGGTTATACAACATCAGCAGACAACTAGCAAACAGCGGTACCTTTTGGGAAAATATTTGGAGTAGGCCTATGTTAAATTAAAAAAAAAAATGTAAACAAAACGCTGCCCCCATTAGAGTAGCTCATATCTCGGAAAGGGCTTAGCCGAAAAATGTGGCATCACCGGGTACTGACAAGTCAAGGGTAGTGTGAGCAATACAACTCCATATTGAAATTGACTGAACTGGTCCTTTAACAGCATGTTGTGAGTGTATGCACTTTACTTAACCCTGTGCTAATGTAGGCTTACTTTAAAAAACCCTACATGACATCTGCACTTATTGTTCTGTATATTTCCTGTGCTCTTTGTATCTGCAAGTGTTGTAGGCTATGATTATGTACTCGATCGTAAGTTGCTTTGGTTAAAAAGCATCTGTCAAATGCAATGTAAATGTAAAAGATACTCATACAGATGCTGCAACAGGCTAGGGTGTCTGGCAGACACATCTGTGGACAATTCGAGATGTCTGATGGCCCTACCGTGGTGCAAATGATAGGGCACTCATCTGCTGCGCGGCCGACCCAGGTTCGATTCCCGGCCCGGGTCCTTTGCTGACCCTTCCCTGTCTCTCTCTCCCCACTCACTTCCTGTCATACCTTCACTGCACTGTCATAAAGGCAAAAAGCCCCAAAACAAGTCCGTCAGGCGGACAAAGGTGCACTGCCGCCTTGTGGACATAACAATTTAATTAGAAAAATGCGTTTCAGACTACAGACGGACAGACCGACGGACGGACATACCCTCTTATACAGATGCTAGGACGCATCTAAAAATATTTTAAAAAAGAGATGTCTGACACATTTCTGTGGATAATTACACACCTTGGGCAACCAATCAATTGCAACTGGCAATTGTGAAATCGATCACAACGAGCACCATATTCTATGGGTGCCACAAGGACAAGGTGAGTTTATCTTTTTCCTTTTTCACCAGAGGCACTGAGCTCCTGGATGTGCAACAAAGACAGGAAACACCAAATTAGCCTCACACATACACACACCCACATACTACACACACACAATCACCTACACACTCCCCTACGCAAAATAGTCATAAAATAACACAAAGACAAAACACAAACACGCGCACAAACAGGATCAACTGAGGCCTTCAGCTGCCCCTCAGTACGGACGGACACCAAGAATCCACCACAGACATATAGTATAGATTCATAAGACTATTCCAATTCCAGCCAGACTATTCCATAATGTCTTCATAGCTCGGCCATCTTACCTGAGTACAACCAGACATAGCAAATATAGGCCTACATTTAAAATGTTTTTTTTTGTGGTCGTTTAGACTTTTTTAGTGACATGACAGTTTGAGAGGGAGACAGGAAATGTTTGGTAGAGAAAGACATGGAAGGGGGGTTGGCAAAGAACCCGAATTAGAATTGAACCCGGGTTAGCCGCGTAGCAGACAAGTGCTCTACCGTTACAGCCACGGATATACAGTACCAACTACATCAGAAGAGATGACAGAGATGACTTCTGCAATAGATCCTGGAAGATGCTGGAATAGAAGAGGTTTACATGGTAAGTGATCTAAGTCCAGATGATGCTGTCGGACCAAAAGCAGGAAGGAGGAATGGGAGAGTTTAAGTGAATCAATGATAATAATATAATATAGTTGTTCACCACTATGCAGTATCATAAATATACACATCTGTTTGCTTTTGTAATGCTGTGTAACAAACCAAATACGTAAATTGAAAACCGGTTGCAATTTGAGGAAGTTACGGTCATCTGAAAAGTATATCACTACGAACCCAATGTAATGGGTAAGCCAGCTGTCTGAGGTAAGATGGCCGCCATGTGCGCATGTTCGACTTTGTTAAAGGGCAATGTGGACAAGGCATCTAGTTTTATATAGCCTATGTAGATCTATGCTCATAACCACATTCACTTACACAACACGGCAACTGGTCTGTCACACAGTGAGAATCACTACCTGAAGGACGTTGTCCCGTCCAGAAGCGCTCAACTCCTGGACGTGCAACAAAGACAGGAAACACACAATTAGTAACCCACACCTACACACCTACACCCCCCCCCCACACACACACACACACACAGGTCAAAAGACCCAAAGAACAAAACAAAACAAAATAACAGAGGAGATCAACAGCAACAACATGGAGCTCGTAGCAAGGCAAATGCAGGTCAAGTAGTCATGCATTAATCGTGCGACACACATAGTGGGCTTACCAAACTGCTGGCCTAATAAACCTATTCCGTGGATGGATTGGAACCAATTTATGGTAGCAGGTAGTGGACACCGAACACCTTCGGCGTTGTTTCTAGTCAGGCTATGAGCAATATGTGTACATATACTATAGTGTCTGAGATCCGGAACAATAGGGAACTCCACCTACTTTGTCAGGAACCAATAAACTTTGAGCAGCTACAACGGCCGTGTGTAGAGGCGTGTTCAAGGCAGTGATGTAGTTTAGTAAGCAGAAACGTTCTATTGGGACTAAGAAAATGTTTGGTTTAAACTTTGACATAGCCTTTTCTGGCCTTGACCAGTAGCAAAACGAGGGAGGTGGTCAACCATACTGTTTGGGAGACATTAATCGTTATGCAAGAGGTCAGACCAAGTCTCCAAGAAAGTCGATGATAATCAGACTAGCAAAGCATACACCACCAAGTATGCCAAATCACCAGAAGGCATTTGCCAAGATGGCTGCCGATTGAGGTAACTTTAACCATGAGAACTTTGTGTGTGTTCCAATATGTGACCTTGCGTCCTCCACTTGTGCTTGTGGCCTCGTACCAGGAAGTAATATGTTGTGATGTCGTGATCATTAACAACAGCATTATATTTCAATATCTCCCAAAAGTTCAATTGTAAAGTCATTTTCTCATTTTCAAACAGGATGGTAAATGAAGAATAGTCCTCCAAAAAATGTTTTGGCTAGGCTGACAGCAGGGAATCTTCATTGTTTTCTCCACAGAGGCGGGGCATCAGCAAAACGTGAGGCCACAAGCCCAAGTGGAGGACGCAAGGTCACATATTGGAATGCAACCTTTGGGTAAGTCCCCTCTCTGAGCATCTGGTTCCACCCAGTCCCCCTCTCCTGCTAGCCTCGCGAGCCATCCTACGTACTTCCGCCAAAGGATTGGCTCCACTACTGTAGTCTGGCCGTGCTTCTCTGTGGAGTGCTTGCAGCAGTAGAATTTTGATTGCAACGCCCCCCCAGAAAACAGCCAATAATCGAATACGCCCCCCACGTGGGGACGAAGGGGGGAGAACGCTCGTGACAATGACGTACACATCTGCGCCAGAGCCATTGGTCTGCGCTATGTTGTTGTTGAGTAACTGCCAGCGATTGGGTGAGAGGTGTCCAATAATTTCAAACTATAACTGAGTGCAAACTTCCTGCTTTCTACAATCGCTTCAGAGCAAACAAATGCCAGACCATAAATACGAAATGAAATGGTAGTATTATGGGATGGTCAGGACCAGGCTACTCTCCTGCAGCGCTCTCTCCATACTCTCACCACAGCTGTGTTTCCTCTCCTCTCCGCCGTTCGCTGCACTGCTCCTTGCCTGCAAATAAACAGCCCTAAACCACCCATGTATCCCAATCATAGTCCAACCATACAACACACGTTATGTAATGTCTTTGTGCCTTCTTCTGTATTTACGTATGTATGCTACTGGACACCTTAATTTCCCTCTGGATTAATAAATGATACTCTACTCTACTCTACTCTACCTGTACACATTCCTCTTAATTAGTGTGCACATTAAAAGCAATCAGTACTTCCCTTTGTGTTTCCTTCCCTGCAGTCTGTCACTAAAATATCTCCCCTGTAAAAACAATTTTCTCTTTCCCCCTCTACCAATCTCGGTAAGCCCCGTGACATCCTCCCTCACCAAATAGGTTCTTGTCCGGGGAACCCAAGTCCAGTCGCCACTGACGGCCTTGGACGAAGATATCTGAAAGGGCCCCAAATCCAATCAATACAATGTAATGAGGATCCAATTCTGGGCCCCCTCTCTCCCTGGGCCCAGGACAAGTGACCCCTTCGTCCCCCGTTGCCGGCTTCCGTGCCAGTCGCTGTCCACCCCAGGGTCATTCACTGGGACCAGTGCGGATTTAGGGTCTCTAACTTAAGGGTAAAGAAAGCATTTTTAGTGTGTTACCATAATGTATATCTCCTGTTAAAACACAGACAGTAACGCCAAATAGGAGTAACGCCAAATGTAGCAGGTAGGGGACACAACCTTGTTAACAACACCCCTCTGATACCAACAATCACCTTGCGGAGCAAACTGTACACCACCAAATATGCCAAGACACCAGGATGAGGTTTGTGTTTGTGTGTGTGCGTGCGTGTGCGTGTGCGTGTGCGTGTGCGTGTGCGTGTGCGTGTGCGCATGCCTCACGCTGGCAAGACGCCGGCAGGCCGCACTCCTGACATGCCACCCAAACACAGGAAAAAATAAGATCTACACCCGTCGTAACTGCTGTCGGAAACGCAGAAAGTGCAAATTGTGTTGATAAAACATAGAGGCTGGAAATGTGCTTGGTCTCAAGCCTAAAATCAGCGACTAGAACTGCGCGAACAAGTGGCAAGATCCTCCGCCTAGGATGGCATATCCACGAACCAACGCCTTGCTTGGCAGACAATCAGAACGCATGGATAAACTTCGCAGGATTCAATCGTAAACTCTCTGACGCAGAATGGCAGCAATTCCAAGAAAAGGAGAGACTTTTTCGAAAAGCACTGGATGTAAAACTAATTAACGACAAACAAACAATTGGATTTACCGGAAGTAACCCTCGTCATTGGATTAAACTTATAACCATCTTAAACGGAGTATTCTATCGCAACGGAGTCTTTACACCAACCCACAGAGACGGGAGACCACTAGGATTACCCCTGTTAAAATATATCGCCAGAATTCTACAAAAATTCCCCATCTGCAACGCATTACCACCAAGGCCCAACCCAGAGACACTTACCGAATGGATAGACCAGCAGCTTCGCTTCGTACGAGGAACCATCCAACCTGCGCTCAGAAGAGCGTTCCAGCCACAGCGCTCGAGGGAACCCAGAGTGGTAAGCGAACAAGAACTAGCGAAGCTCTGGCAGAACCAAAGAGGCAAGGCCATAAACATCATTCTCAATGACAGCAAATATCCAGAGCAACCCCCCACAACAACTGACGTGACCCAGGTCCACCAGTACTACACCAGAAAATGCCAGCCGACGCAGACGCACCAACCAACAGGCTGCCCCCCATGGCATGGTGCCCTCGACCCAGAAAACGCAACTAACCCCCCACCACCACATCTGACTTCAGCGTAGAGGAGATCTCCAAAGTCCTCTCCAGCCTCCCTAACAACAAGGCATGTGGTGCAGACGGCGTCTCATACGAGGTGCTTAAAGCAACAAAACAATTCTCAACAGTGGCACTCACGGAGATATTTAATGTATGTCTAAACAATCGCAAAGTACCCGACTCCTGGAAGGGTGCCATCATCTATAGAATACCCAAAAAGAATAACATTCCAGACGACCCATCCACATGGAGGGACATATCCCTCCTCCCTACCATATACAAGATCTTTATGAAGTGCATTTTAAACAGAATCCTGCCATGCTGGTGGAATCCGGAACGCTGTCACCAAAACAAAAAGCATACATCCAAAGACGGGGAATGGATGAGCATGTCTTTTGCTTAAAGACTGCCATCGACGACTTTAAACACCAGTCATCCCGCTTTTACGCAGTTGTTCCTCGAATTTAAAGACGCAATTTGGTTCCCTGCCCCATGGCGTAATGCTCCAGTCCCTATCGGAAATTAAGTACCAGAACAGTACATCGAAATAGTAAAGGACGTGTATGATAACTCATTTCTGCAAGTCATATGCGGACATCAGTTGACGCAACCGGTCAAACTTGAGGTTGGGATTAAAACCGGGTGCCCTTGGAGCGCCGTGAACTTCATTGTGGCGTTAAACCAATGGCTGAAATGGCTATGCCCCCTCGCCCCACCTGGAATTACATCTCCAAATCCCGTCCAGGCCTTTGCAGATGATGTCCTCATAACATCGAGGGAAGAAAACGTCCAACATGCTCTCAAGAACGGAACTTTTCCTGCAATGGTCTGGGCTTGAGGTCAAGGCCAGCAAATGTGCAGTGTTCTATGAACGGCGCAGCGGCGGCAACAGGTGGTACAGGGCTAAGCACGACCACCCTCCCTCATTTACCATAGCTGGGAACGAGATAAGAGTGTATTCAAGACATGAATCATACCGGTACCTGGGCCACATGTTCAATGTAGCTGGAGAGTGGCAAGAACAACTTGGAGAGATCCGCGACGAATACTTGGAGAGGCTACATCAGATAGACCAATGCCCTCTGCCTGTCTGCATGAAACTCCAGGCAGTGCGTGATGTAGCCCTATGCAAAATCCAACATTTATTTGCCAACATTCACATAACAAAGAAAATACTGAACGAACTGAACAACAAAACCGTGGAACTGGTGCGGAAATGGTTATCACTTAACTCACACACAACCAGAAGCATTATCTTTCTGAAAAAGGCAGATGGAGGACTTGGAGTCCCAAACATCATATGGACATACACGGCCACCCGGATAAACCACCTGTTACGCATGCTGAACAGTGATGATGTGACAGTTCGGGACATGGCTCGGGGCTCTCTTCTCCTGGACATGAAAAAGCGCAACATCCCCTTTGCTCCTACTGGCGAACCAAGTTTCCTTGGCTTCAAAAGGAAAACAAGCGGCAAATTAGACAGCCACGCCAGGGGTTTTGGCGTACGGTCTGATTGGCCAGATCTGAATGATCTATGCGTAAACAACAACGTGGAGCTGAGATGGGTAAACGGGAGTGGAGAGCAAGTCAGCGTCAGTGAGGAGCTTCTAATGGACCCAGACATTCAGGCAGAAGCGACTCTACACCTCGACGACACCACCAAGGTCCTTAGCAGCAGGATGTGCAGGTATGAAATTATGCATTACCTCCATTCACAAGAACGCGCCCATTGTCTGAACTTCCAACTTCAGGGCAAACTTGCGTGCTTCCAGTGTGCTGATCACACGGTCTCTCACTGCGCTACATAATCCAGCTGTCAATACAGGCATTCTTAAATTTGTCATTAAAGCTAGGCTCCAAGTTCTCCCTACTCAATATAACCTTTCTCTCTGGTACCCAATGCGCCATAAACCATTCTGCCTGTTACATACTGACGAGACTATAGAATCTACAGCGCACATCATGAATGCCTGTATTGCTTTTAAAGGCCTGTACACCGCCCGTCACAACCGCATTGTGGACATTACTGCAACAGAACTGCGCAAACTACATGGACCAACACATGTACACACAGACAGAAAAATCAACCCAAACTGGTTTTCCCATTTGACCACCAATGATGTTCTGGACAATGTTCTTAAAGACTGCCCTAACACCCCTGACATTGTTGTAGTGGATGAGACTCTAAAAACCATCACAGATAGGATGCTGCTTTGATGCATATATGGACCTGTGGTTAGCTGAAAATGTGCTAAGTATCAACCAGTCATTCATGCATTGACAGTAAGTGGCTACTAAACATCCAACAAGTGGCACTGATCTATGGTAGCCTTGGACATGTTCATAAATTGTGCGTCAGAGGTTTGCAAATAGCTGGACTAAATAAAAATAAAGCAAAAACAAGTATTTATCAATATCTGCAGTTATAGGCAGTCTGCCTATTTGGAGGAGATGACACTTGTACCCCTCAATAGGTTTCAGACCAGTATAACTTTTTTTTGCATTTATGTAGAAGACACATTATTGCTACTTTAATATTGTTTGGGGCGCTGTATTGTTTCTCAATAATTATTGGTCCTCCCAAATAAAATAATCAAACTGTGTGCATGTGTGTGTGTGTGCTTCTAACTGTGTCTGACGGTGTTGACAAAACCAAGTAGTAGCCTATTTTATGAAAAAAATACATAAAAAAAACACATTGCTGCACAGTCAAGACCTTCATCTATGACAATACACCTCTATATTTTGGATTTGAACAACTCAACTCAAAGAAATTTCTCTCAAAATTAAAACCTGTTTTTGACACACTCTCCAGAATCAGTGACCGGTATGTCAGGCTGTTAGAGTATGTCAAGTCCCTTCACGTGTCAGTCCAGCAGATATCAAACTTGCATGTCTGAGGAGATGGTGGGGGAATCTCATGATAAAAACAACAATATTTTGACCAACATGGGAAACAATATAACGTCCCTTTCCCAAATATCACCCAGGCCTATTTATGGGAATTCCATTCCATGGAAGTAAGATTATTTAGTCATTTTCTTAGTTAATTTATAGTCAATTTATCGTTTGCCAAGAGAATAGGCGTACTATAATGTGGTTTTATTTGAAGGTTAAGAACTATTACTCTTGAGAATGCAGTTTGGTCAAAGATCCTCTGTCTGTGGTGGTGAGTCACATCCTGGAACTGCAACAGCAGCATCACGAGAGGGGAGGGGGGGAGGGTATTTTATTTAATCCCCTTTTATTAAGGGCAGAGTCACGCTCGCTCTGTGACATTGTGGTCTGAAGGAGTCTGAGGCATACACTACACCCTGCTATTACACAGACTATTAAAGGCCTTACTTTTGTTAGATTAGATGTACATTTTGGATGAGGTATCAATGTCAGATCCCTATGCAGGGCCGCTGACATGGCCGCTTTTGCTGGGCCCAGGACAAAGTCATCTGAAAGGCCCCCCTCATCCAATGTACTGAAAACCCAATTTTGCCCCCCCTCTCCCAGGACAACTGACCCCTTTGTCCCTCCCTGTCGGATTCCCTGCCCTATGACAGGAAACGTGATTGTATGCCTCAGTGTACACTCAGTCTGCTATCCTTGAGAAATGGCAAATGGACTGCATTTATATATGTATATTATATAAGTGCCGTTCCACTGCTTCGAGCACTCAAAGCGCTTTACATTGTATGCCTCACACATTCACACTCACCGGTGGCAGTGGCTACCATGTAGGGTGCCTATCTTCCACCAGGAGCAACTCGGTTAAGTATCTTGCTCAAGGCTCCTCTACCACCTACGAAAGGCTCCCGGTTCTCCAAGGAAACCCTAAAAGTTCTCTGAAGGACATTCTGGGAGGAACCCAAAGATTCTTCAAAGAGCCAGCCTCTGGTTCTTTGAGGAACCCTGTAATAAAACATCAGGCTTCCTCTTGGATGAGTTTATAACATCCCTTCCTCAAATATCACTCAGGCCTATTTATGGGTATTCCATGGAAGACAATAGTTAATTTATAGTCAATTGTGTTTTGCCAAGAGAATGAACATATAATGCCATTTTATTTAAAGGTTAAGAACTTACATCAGGAGAGGGGAGAGGGTGCTTTTTAATCCCCTTTTGTTCAGTGCAGAGTCACTCTCTCAGTGGGAGACTGTGGTCTTAGGAGTCAGAGGCAGAAACCCTGCAATCATGGCTGGATTGGCCAAAAGGCATACAGGGCATTTGCCCGGTGGACTGTTGATGATTTTGGCCTGCTCCTCCCCTCAATGTTTAGTGGTATCAGTTCTCATGCCACTACAGTAGACCTCTCCGAGTCAAATTTAAGTCCCATTCATTTTGGCTGCCGTGGTCAAAATAGCCCGTAATACAGTAGATTCCTAAAATTTTCACAGGCTTCATTGTTTCTCTCGATGGGTGTCGTACCGGTCTTGGCTTAAAATGCCAGGCCTGATATTTCATATCAGTCCATCTCTGCCTGCAATTAGCCTTTTTCACCATGATGTTGGACAAGTTCTGATTGGAAGCAAAGAAGATACGTATACAGTATGCTAACCTGGCTCTGGTCAGACCCTTGTGTATTTCTTCTCAGCTTTGTGAGCTTAGTACACGAGGGTCTGGGAAAAAAGTACAGATTTGCCCTGCTCTCGATGTTTGTTACATTAACAGTGTATCATATATACAGGCAGGGGGTGGGAGTGCAGGGGGCAGGGACAAAATATGGTGTTATGCCGTACTGTATGCCGTAATGTACTGTATGTCTATGCCACCAGATGCAACGTTTACCTGCTTGAAATGCATTGAGATGTTCAGTGTTCATAGGCATCATGTGAAACACAAATTAATTACACAGAATATTAAAGGCTTTTTTAGCAATGGATGTACCATACAGAATACATGAGAGGGATTGGGTGAGGTAGGGGTAGGGGTCTGGATGATTATTTCAATTTATTTGTATGTCTGTATTTGTATTTATTTGTTTGTTTTTTATGCTTTTCATATCCTGGGGACTACAGATGTAAATCAGCCTGAGGCTATCTCTGGTACGATGCATGAAATGGCAACATTTATAGTTTTCATTTTACATGGTCCAAAATGAAAATAAACCTAAACAGAGTCTCCTCACTCCAGAGAAATCCACTTTAATTCAGACATGCCCCAAATATACATATTTTGGTATACACTTTATTTTAATGGTACAGTGGATCTACCACATTAGGTACAGTGTAATAACCAGTGTAACAATATTTAATACCATGTAATAACAGTAACACCATGTACCAATTTTGTACGTACATATAGGGTTAGGGTTAGGGTTGGTACATGGTATTATACTGGTATTCCATGGTATTAAATATTGTTACACTGGTTATTACACTGTACCTAATGTGGTAGATTAAAGGGTTAGGGCTAGTGTCAGTGAACCATTAAAATAAAGTGTTACCTATTTTGTGCGTGTGTGCTAGCTAGTATATAGCTACTCAGACCACATCAATGACTAGCAAGACTGCTTTTACAACCCAAACCTCACCTCCCACTGTGTTCCAATAGTTTTGAATTACCAATAACTATCTTGGCATATCTACACCGTAACTTTCAACACTCAAGCTGATGATACACAGGGCAACTTTTGGAGCAATGTTGCTGGGCAATGACACGATTGTCTCCTAATTTTCTGGTAAAATGATTGGGGAAATGTGTCTACTGCTGAAGTTCTCCTGCTAAAGGTGTGGTAGTGATAAACTGTCCAATTAAATCTTATACAAGTAGTAGCATTGCCCAAAAATGTTGCTCAAATAGTTGCCTTAGTGTGTCATCATTGATTACATTACTGTACGTCGACTGCTACTCCTCTAATTGGTCCTTCTCTCTGAGTGTTGAATTAACACTGCAAAATGTGTGGTGTGCCAATATTTGTTACGTTCATAGTGCTACATACATGGCCGTACTGCCCACACATGGGTTGAGAGTAAATAGAATAGCTATTATTGTACAACCTATGGTTGTGAACACTAATTGTCTGTGCATCCATAGTCTTGGTCTGCTAGTCAGTGCCCCACTGGGATATAGGCTATATACTAATGGTAGTAATGTTCAGAGAGGAATTATATTATTATAATGCAGTTCTTAACTATTGGGAATATTGTTGAGCTTATTTCTTATTTTATTAGTTTATTTTATATTGGTGTTACATTAGTTGTTTAATTTTTTAGATTTTATTTTGTTGTGCTTTTTCCTGCCAACCTGCCGCGGCCCCCCTGGCACCCCCCTCGCGACCCCCCAGGGGTCCCCTGCCCCCCACTTTGAGAACCACTGGTTTAGGGAACATGGCCACATGCAGGGCCGGATTAATGCACAGGCTAGATATGACTGCAACCTAGGGGCCCCACCTGCCAGGGGGACCAAAAGTACAAAAAATGACAGAATTGTGACACAATGCAATATTGGAAAATATATCTGTCATATTAAACACAGTTGGTAGACATGTTATGCTTAATTCCTAACTTGTATTAATGTAAATTTGTCGCAAAACTTGCCTTTCTGGGGGGCCCACAGCTACCTTGAGCCTAGGGGGCCCCAGGACATCTTAATCCGGCCCTGGCCACATGGCACACTCTGAACAGCACACGTGATGTGGAGTGCACACTGGTACACACTGATGTTAATGAAGAGTCATTAAATATAATTGCGTTTGGTACTCGTCTATGGAAATGAGTC
>NC_085857.1:41014391-41144391 GCF_034702125.1 Engraulis encrasicolus | reverse complement strand
AGATGGTTCCAAGCATGTGTGGTGGTAAACAAGTGAGTTTTACAAAAAAGTTTATCATCTCGATAGTCAAGCATGGTAGTGGGACTGACATGGTTTGGGGATGAATGGATGGCGTCAACATTGGAAATCTGAATTACAGCTAAAAAAAACATGCATGTCAACATGCACTGTGATTACTGAAGCAAATCATGATACTCTCCATAGGATTTCATTAAAATATCACACCAACATATTTAAGCCAGGTGCAGACTCAAAATGTAAAAGTTTAATGTAATGAAAGGTTGAAACGCACACCGATGACCTCCCTTTTAATCGCTTTTTATTTCGAGACGATTCAGGCCAACACGGCCCTTCTCTACCGGATATTATTCTGGGGTGTACTCACTTTTGTGGGTACATGTTCAAACATTAATGGCTGTATTTCGATTTTTTTGTGAGTGATCAACAAATTGAAGCGGTTATGTTGTTAACAGGACACTAATCATTGTGTCAAAGTGAAGTTTCTTTAATGTTGTCCTATGAAAAGATATACTTACAAATCTGCAAAAATGTGAGGGATGTACTCACTTATGAGACATACTGCACGTACAACACTACACATAATAATACATGAGGCTAAATACGTAAGGGTTAACGTTCGGCGAGAAGGTCGCTACCGTGGAATAGCAGCACGACAGAGAGAATCTTTAGACCCCGACGCGGAGCGGAGGGGTCTTGTTCTCTCTGAAGTGCTGCTATTCCACAAAGCGACCGACTCGCCGAAAGTTAACCCGCTTATTATATGGATATACTTAAATGATTCACACATGCGGGGACATTTCTTTAGACCTATTTAATGTTAAGATTGTTGCTGCGCAAAACAAAACAGTGCCGTTGTGGAACACCGCTAGGCAACAGCTAGGTAGGCTAGCCAGGACAACAGGTGTTGTCTATCACAGCAGCTGATTAGAGTGACAAAAGACCGGACCCCCTGCGGAGTGATATGAAACATTCGCTTTAGCCACTGACTTGTATACAAGCCAATGGCTTTAGCAGTGAACGTCTTGTTGCCATTGACAGCGGTAGCCAGGACAACGGGTGCTGTCTATCACAGCAGCTGATTAGAGTCTTGTTGAAAAGTCGCTTTAGCAGTGAAAAGTCTTGTTGCCATTGACAGCGGTCTGTTATAGACCAACCCGTCCGTTATCGAAAAATAACAGACGTCCGAACGTTGGGGAGCCCCGTTGAAATGAATGGAGCATTCGACAGATGACGTCACAACCATATAATAAAGTAAAATAACACTCTGCTAGGTGGTCCCACTTCCCAAAGTGTTGAATCATCACTGCACAGTAGCCTATCACAGCGGATTCTTCCTACAGTAGCATTTTGACGGCTCCCTCCCACACTCTCCAGTCTAACTGCTACTGATTCCACCGTATCGATGCATCGATCCTACGGCCGAGGATTGAATTGAATCGCATCGTATCGTGGGACATTCTTAAGTATCGAAAATAATCAAATCACTGGCCCCTGTCCAATGCCCTAGCTCCATAACATAGAAGTGGAAAAGTAATCGAAAAAATCGAATCGAATCGAATCGTATTGTGGGGAAGTCTTAAGTATCGAAAATAATGAAATCCCTGCTTTAAGAAATCGATACTGTATCGTATCGTCATGGAGGCTGTGATTTACACGTATCAATGAGCATACTACAAAGCAAAATGCGCAGCCTTAATTTACCACTTGCGCAGTCAAATTGAACCACTTTTCCCCTGCACCATAACCAGTAGGCCTAGTGTTCCCACAGTTTCACTCTCTAGTTTAAGTTCGTATGACCTTAATACTTCCATGTTATTGCTCTCTGTATGCTTTGACAACACGGATACATGCTGGCATGCTAATAAAGCAAATTTGGATGCAATTCCGAATCTGAATCCTAGTATCACTGAGGATGACTCAGTAGGCTACAACAACCTCCCTAAACAGTCCCATGCCATTGACCAAGCAGCACCAGCACGCAGCTCTAACCACCACAGTACAATTTGACGCCACAATAACAACAAGTGATCTATCAATGATATTGGAACGCCTCGGCCCTGCCGTCGCCTGCCTGCGTTTGCGTGAGCTAAGCTTGCTTTAAAAACCTCATCATTTGTGTGTCGGTGCCACCTGACAATAATTACAGCAGGAACTCATATTATCATCATTCATCATAATTACGGAAGCCACTGAATGCCCACTTGTGCATATAAATTAGAAGTTAGCGTGTTTATAGAAGGGAGAGAGAGAGAGGAGAGAGCAGGAGAGAGAGAGAGAGAGAGAGAGAGAGAGAGAGAGAGAGAGAGAGAAAGAGAGATAGAGAGAGAGAGATCACTAGAGGCTTTTTAGCTCCACAGCTATTTTCAAGTTTGTGCGTGTGGTGGGGTGAACACGGGGAAAGGGAGAGAGAGAGAGAAAGAGAGAGAGAGAAAGAGAGAGAGTGAGAGAGATGCATTAACCGAGAACTCTAGTTGTTAATGTTTCTCTCCAGCAAATGAGAGAAATGAGAGACAGGTAAAAAAAAAGCTATTCACAAAATAGTAGCTATGTTCCCTTTTTATGAGTAGAAATACATGAACTGACTAATCTCCGAGGACATACAGTGACGTAAAATGGGCCAATGATTTTCATAACTATTTAGCAGAATAAAGGATTTTTAATGGCCCTATAACCACAAAGATGTTTTTTATCTATTGTAATGACTCAACGGTTTCAAAGTAGTGCAAACCTTGCAATGAGATTTGTTTAGGAAATTTTACATCTTTATAAAATATACACGTAGTGTCTGTGCCACCGCATTTCAGCGCATACTGTACACCCCATTAACTTTGCCTGATAAATTGCCTTGTATGCAGAAGTGTTGAAAATTCTTGCCACATTTTCCCTCCAACGCAGGTGACTTCACCTGAGTAATGGTCCATATGTCTTCAGTACTCTTTAAAATCAGCTGATTCAGAGCTGGTGGGATGACATTTAAACCCGGGATAAGGGATTGACACCTGACCCTGTGTGAAATATTTCTCCCGAGTCCTTGTCGTGAGCAACACACCCCCTTTTCAATTCTCTTTATGGTGCGCCATGAAACAAGAGGAGCGACCAAAGCACAGTCAACACTATTTTAACTCAATGTTCATTTATGGGAAGTAGGGTGCATCAGTTGCCCCCTATGAAAAGATATTGCCTTGGCCCTATAGTAAAAATGTTCTACACCCAGTAAAAACACACTGTGTAAAATATTTTGAAATTTGGATGAAGTCTCCACCAGCCCCATGAAAATAGAAAATAATGGTGATAGTCAGAATCTTGGAATAGAAATGGACATTTTGCTGCATAAAGCTACCCAATAAAAACATATTGTCTCAGCTGTGTGATAAAAATGTTCTATGGACAGTAAAATCACTCTGTGTAAAATATGTTGAAATTTAGATGAATTCTACCGGGTCCACCAGGCCCATGAAAATACAAAATAATGGTGATGGTGATGGGCAACCTGGATTCCAAAGCTGAAGTCCAGTGCCAGAGATTCCAAATGACATACCTAGTTTTACCTTTCCAGTTAGGGCAATTGGACAGGTAAAACCAGGTAATTTGAAATCTGTGGCACTGGATTTTAGCTTTTGAATCTAGGTTTGCCATTGTCTTAAAACAGAGGTGGACAAACCCTGTGACACATTTGCCCCTGCCAATATAATGGACCAGCTGATCCTAATTACCACTTAAGCCAGGTTGATGAGGTAATTAGTGAGATCACCTGTATTGGGAGCACAAACAGAAGGAATATCTAAGCAGGTTGTGTATTCAGTCGATCCACTTACACAGACTTCAGTCTCAGAACAGACTGATGGTCAAACTGCTATATTTAGGCAAATTTGCTCTTTTGCTACACAATATCAATTCCTTGCTGCCTTGGACCACTGCTAGTATCAAGCAAGAAATTGCAAAGCTGCATGACTGTTATATTTGTGTGTTTCACCTGTGGGCCTACAATTCATGGAGGAACATCTGTACTAAAGCTGTGAATGTTCCTTTGAATGCCTAGGCTACAAGGCAGTCAATACAACTGTATTGAAGAGTGCCATTACTTCTTTATCCCATCGCCTGTGGTAGTATTTCACTTTACTCCATCAGATGAGTACCATAACTTACCTGAGAGGCCCTTGGCAATGGACTCTGGACCTGGTGATACCCATGACATACCTAGAAGCCACTTGGGAAGCCACTCTTTCCAACATCACATACAGTTGTATTGTATGTACTCTATTGAACTACTGCAGGGATTTCTTGAAAAAACATGTCATTCCAAGGAGCATTCACAGCTTTAGTACAGATGTTCCACCAGGTATTAACAGTTGCCTGTACAATCCTGTAGGCCCACAGGTGAAGCACACAAAAGTCATACAACTTCGCAATCTCTTGCTTGATACTGGCAGTGGGTCAGCTGGTTCATTATATTGGCTATATTTGGAATATGTGTCACTGGACTTTGGAATCCAGGTTGCCCATCACTATCACCATTGTTTTGTATTTTCGTGGGCCTGGTGGACCCAGTAGAATTTCAACACATTTTCCCCAGAGTGATTTTACTGTGCATAGAACACTTTTTTTTATCACACAGCTGAGGCAATATGTTTTTATTGGGTAGCTTTATGCAGCAAAATGTCCATTTTTATTCAGGGCTGGACTGGACAATAAATAAGGCCCGGTCACTTTTCGATTTAAGGGGGCCCCCTCATTGTTATTAGTGGCGGAGAACTGACTCACCGGTGGGCCTCGCACCCTCATGGGCCCCTATTTTCAGTAATGTAAAAAAAAAAAAATGGGGGCCCACGAGGGTGCGGGGCTCACCGGGAAATGCCCGCCATGCCAGATGGCCAGTCCAGCCCTGTTTCTATCCAAGATTTTGACTATCACCATTATTTTCTATTTTCATGGGGCTGGTGGACCCGGTAGACTTCATCCAAATTTCAAAATATTTTACACAGTGTGTTTTTACTGGGTGTAGAACATTTTTACTATAGGGCCAAGGCGATATCTTTTCATAGGGGGCAACTGAGGCACCCTAATGGGAAGCCATAGGTAAGCAGTAGGGCCGCTGACAGCTTTGTCCGGGCCTGGGACAACTATGAAAGGGGCCCCCTGCCCAATAGATGCAATGTAATGAGGAACCAATTCTCTCCCTGGGCCAGGGACAACTGTCCGGTTTGATTCCACACCCGCCAGGTTGGTGGGCCGACTAATTATCAAAGGTATCAAAACTACAAGTAAAAGTAAATTCATGGTGTAAGTACAACACATGATATTACATAGCTGTTACACCATTTACTCCATTGTAACTAATGACATAGATGGGCTGTGTTGTTACTGAAAAACTACTCAGATAAGTTAAGCCACTACTTTTTATGTACCTAAATTGCGTTTTAACACTTTTTTAAGTGTCCTATTATTTTATGCTTCATCTTCTTTTGCCATGTGTTGGACAATGCTGTCAGCGTTGCAACTGTACACTGCGCCTAGATGTCTTTGTTTATTATCTAAATTTTGCTTCTAATTTGCTTTATTGTTTTTGCTCATGTATCTATTCTGATTTTTCCCTCTAGCCAGTCACTGTACATAATTTTGGCCAGTTTTGCACTGTTTTTAAATGTGCTCTTTAAATAAAAAATGACTTACTTCCTCTAATCATGGCTACTAACCTACACTACATCTAGGTCCTCCTCCAGTCTTCTGTGATCTATCCATTCTACAATACTTGTATACTGCTGTACTCTGTGCTGCAGGGCTTGACACTGGCACCTGCCAACCGGCCAAATGCTGGTAAAACTTGGCTGTGGCTAGTAATACTTTCAGTGTCACTAGCCAATTTGGCTGGCAGCTTATTCCTTTGTATGACATATTCATAGTAGCCTATATTCTGTTGTTTGCCCCTTGTGCATCAATTGTTTGTATGTAAGTTCAAGAAAAAGCTCAGTAACTCAGTTTCTATTTGCTTGATAAACTTCCATGTAGAAAGCTACACTCATCTTGCTTTAGCATCTCATCTTCTGAGGTTCGACGAGCACAATCATAATAAAAAAAAGAAAAAAAGAAACAACATAAAATCTGTGGCTAGTGGAATACCTGAATGGCTAGTGACTCGGGAAAACCACTAGCCACAGTGGCCGGTGGAGAAAAAAGTTAATGTCAAGCCCTGCTGTGCTGACAACTTACTCTGTCCTTGCTTGAATTTCCTACTTGTAAGTCGCTATGCTCAAAAGCGTCCGCTAAATGTAATGTAAAACACTTGAGAAAGGCCACACTGGCCGAAACGTTTCTGTACATAAAATTCAGCATGATGCACGGTATCTTCCTCCTTGAAAGTAACCACTGGTCATTAACCAGTGCTCTCCCCATCCTCCTCCATGACTGAGGTACCCTCAGTGTCGAGTGCACTCCTCAAGCACTCCACACCAGTAAATTGCATCTATGCCTCACCCGTGTAAGGGCTCGCTCCAAAACTGAGGGTGCCTCAGTCATGGCAGAGGATAAGGAAACCACTGGTTAATCCCGGACCCACCAAGCTGGCAGGTCGGGAATCAAAGGGTTAAGTTGATAAGTTCCTACGAGAGAACAAATTAATCTCTAGGGGGAGTTTGGATGGTCTTGCAGGCCCGGGTGGTTGCTTCGCTGCCCTGAGTGTCTTGTCGATATGGCCTACTACTACACTCCATCTAACTGAGCTACAATGCCAATACAAAAGTGATACATTAGCACCCCTTGGGGTTACTCTGTCGCTTAGCGCTATGCAGTAGCTTAGTATTTCTCAACGGGGGCGGTACAGCGCGGTGGGGAGCCCTAGGGGGGGCATTGAGAAGGATATAGTTGAGAGGGTGCAGTGCTTAGTTGTCATTGGGGTAATACTGGGTTCAGTACTATGGGGGGCACTGGCAGGCTTATGATGAGGTCAAGGGGCTGTTGGCAGGCTTAGGATGAGATCCAGGGAGCGTTTGTTCAAAAAAGGTTGAGAACCACTGCAGTGGCTCATTTTGACAAAGGAGCCCATTTCGACAGGAACACCGTTACTGTCTGTCTGGATGGATGGGAGGCATGCAGGGAGTTTAGTTAAGTTGGCCCGCTGCCTTGTTGTGTGTTCAGTTGCCATCTGACCGTATCAAGGTACGGCTACCTTCACAGAGCACGTACAGGGTGCCGCAGTGTGTTTTGTTTGCACTGAAAACTTGACCCAAAGTCTACTGCAGTGTGACACAGACATGAACGGAGGAGGAAAATTCCCACCAAAGTAATCTAATATAGCCTGTGTCGTGTTGTAATTATACTTGTATGTTTGGCTGTATTTTTCCATTCGTGTTAAAACTGAAAGTCTGGATAAAAGTAGACGTCTTGTATTGATTGAAGAGAAAGAAACTCTGCTGTGTTAAAAGGTGGGGTGTTTTTTATGTGTTCGGGCATACCATTTTTCTATTCATGTTAAAAATGATAAAACTGTGTCTTGTATTAACCAATTGATGCCTAAAGCGCCTGCAAAAAATGCCTGCTGAATTCCTAAGCCCTTATTGGGAAAGTTGCCATCAGCCTATAAAATCCTAAATATTTCAGCCTCTTATGCACATAAAAACATGAAATGTGTTGCATTTCCAACCCCAGGAACCTCATATTGCATTAGAATGTGTTCATGCAGCTGTAACATACCCACATTTTTATTTATAAAAAAGCTAAAATCTCAAGAGCCTGAATTCAGCTTATATGTCCCTCCAGGCACCAAAGGTCAAACAACATACACGAGTCATCAGGCTAAAATGGGTTAATTGAGAGGGAAAAAAAACTCTTTTGTGAGAAGACAGGTGCGCGCGTGTGTGTGGGCGTATTGTAGGGTGCTAGAGACCCATGGAGTACCGGTCAAATAAGATCCACTCACTTCCTGTCACTACCTTCACTGTCCTGTCAAATAAAGGCAATAAAAAGCCCCCACAAAATATATATATATATAAAGAAAATCCTGATAAAACCATGTCTTGTATTAATTGACCAGAGAGGTAAAAAAAAAACCTGTTATGTGAAAAGACAGGTGTGCGTGTGTGTGTGTGGGCGTATGGCAGGGTGCTAGAGACCCGTGGAGTACTGGTCAAACAAGATCCACATCCCCTGGTTAATGGGGCATGGCGCAGTACTTAGCACTTTAAACGAGCTGTGTCCTATAAAGGAGACACACAGCATAAACAGAGGAGCACGCAGGAGAACATCTCTATCTATCTCTCTCTCTCTCTCTCTCTCTCTCTCTCTCTCTCCTTCAGAGCAGGGAAGACACATTGTACTAAGCTGCACTCTTTTATGGTCGGCACAAATCCGTCTAGCGTTTACGGAGCTTTCATTTTAAACACCTGAGCAGAGTCTGTCACAGAGTTTTACCGTACATTAAAGCCACTTTGATAACAGAACATTAAAAGCTTGTGAAAAGACATGTTTCCAACCGGAGATTGGGATGTCTTCTAAAATGTGGTAGCACATTTCAGGGATTGTGCCCAACTAACTCTACAAGCACATTTCATTGACTCATGTCAATGATTGCCCAAAAAGCATTTTTTCCCCCGTCACACTATTTTCACAGAATAACCATTTCAGTCAAATAGATAAACGATAATAGCCTAGTTTAACATGTTTAAGAGAAATACATTTTAATAATACAATGAAAATAGCTCACTTCTTACACACACATACACACACACACACACATGAAAAGCATCTGTGTGACTCAACACATTTACACAACAGTTGAAAAAAATGTAATACATTACACCACATGAACAGTGATCCAAAAATGTGCTTTTGATAAAGATTCATCTTATACCACAGACCACAAACATGTCAACATCCCACCCACGCACACACACACACAAGCACACGCACACACACACACACGCGCACACACACACACACACGGACACGGACACACACACACCAATGCTTACAGCAAACACAGTCCCACAACTCCTTGTAAGATATTAAACTGTCATGTCACAGCAGTGGTACTAAAGCCATTCACATAATATGCCACAGTAAGACGGACAGCCCATGTCGATATGCAGAGTATCAAACTGTTCACTAAACAATACATCATCTTTGAGATATGAACAGCACACAACAGCCTGAGTGTGGGTATGGGAAAACATACAAAACAAATGTCAGTTCTGCTTTTGAGGCGATCACACCACCCGCCTGTCGCTGTTCCCCTGGACACAAGATCTTCTTGAAGGACCTCCTGAAGGTGTTGTTTAATGTCGTATAGATGATGGAGGTTTCAGAGTATCGTTGCAGTAGCCAAACAACATGTCGGGTCAGAAGTTCGATTTTGTAGAATTCTTCCACAACTCCTTTGGCCAAGTGTGTAGGAGTGTAACCCCTGGGTCACCAACGTTAGAAACAAGAAAGCTCCCTCAGACTCTTCACATTTGTAGTGCTAACTTGCGACGTTTCAGTCTATTGACCTTCTTCGGTCAATTATGTCGCAAGTAAACGCTGCAAATGTGAACTGTGTGTGAGAGCTTTCTTGCTTATACTGTAACATTTTTAACCAAACAACGACGACAACAACAAAAAACCCCATCTGTTCTGCTTTTGTTTTGTGTCCCTTCACACGACCCGCCTGCCTCTGTCTCCTCGGCACAGGATCTTCTTGAAGGACCTCCGGAAGTCGTTGTTGAAGATGGTGTGGAAGATGATGGGGTTTGAGAGCATTGTTGTAGTAACCACACAACAACAACGACAACAACAATAATTTTGCATCCCGTCACACGACCCGCCTGCTTCTGTCCCTTCGACACAGGATCTTCTTAAAGGACCTCCGGAAGTCGTTGTTGAAGATGGTGTAGATGATGGGGTTGAGGGCGCTGTTGCAGTAGCCGAACCAGAAGAAGAACTTGAAGAGCGTGTCGGGCACGCAGCAGGAGTCGCAGAGCGCCGTCAGCGTGTAGGTGAAGAAGAAGGGGAACCAGCACACCATGAACACCCCGATGACCACCGCCAGCACGAAGGTGAAGCGCTTCTCCCGGTTCTGCCGGCCCTTCCAGCGGCTGGCCGCCGCTGCCCCCTTGCCGCTGCGCCTGCAGGACTCCTGCCTGTTGGGGAGGCGCGGCGAGGCGGAGGCGGCAATGTTAATGTCCGCGTCGGCGTTGGCCGTGGTGGGGTCACCCGGTTTGATCTGACACAGCTTGGTCTTGGCCGCTTTGGCTCGTTTCTTCTTGAGGGAGGAGCAGGGGTTGTGGAGCTTGTGGTCTGAGGAGGAGGACTCCTCCATGTCCACCCCGTTGACCTCCTCGCCTCCTCCCCTCCTCCTCACCTGCTCTGGACTCCTCATGGCCACCACCTCCTCCTCCCCTTCCACCTCCCCGTGTCCCTCCTCGGGCCTCTTTTGCTGCCCGTTCAGTTTATGCTCCTCACCTCCTCCAGCGGCCTGAACGCCTCCTCCAACACCACCTCCTCCACCACCACCACCACTACCACCTCCCGCGACAACAGCCCCGTTGTTGTTCTTCTTGTAGGCCTCGTTCTTGTTGTTGTTCGTCGCCGCCGCCGGTCTCCTCCTCCCTCGTCCGTCGCCCGGCGGCGCTCGCGTCCTCCTCTTGGCGATCTGGTAGATGCGCACGTACACCAGCACCATGATGACGCAGGGCGCGAAGAAGGAACCGATGCTCGAGGAGATGATGTACCACTTGTCGTCGTTGATCTGGCAGACGGGGCCCTGCTCGCCCACGCTCTCCTTCTCCATGGTGATGAGCGGCGGGAAGGAGATGACGGCGGCGATCACCCAGACCACCACGATGATGCCCTTGATGCGGCGCGGCGTGCGCTTCAGGTTGTACTCGATGGCCTGCGTGATGGACCAGTAGCGGTCCAGGCTGATGGCGCACAGGTGGGCGATGGAGGCGGTGCAGAAGAGCACGTCCAGCGCCAGGTAGATCTCGCACCACACGGGGCCAAAGTACCAGTAGCCCATCAGCTCGTTGGCCAGGGAGAAGGGCATGACCAGCGTGGCCACCAGGATGTCCGCCGAGGCCAGCGAGACCAGGAAGAGGTTCTGGGGCGCCCGCAGGGCACGGCTGGTGAACACGGCGATGACCACCAGGACGTTGCCGAAGACGATGAGGAGGATGAGCAGGGCCACCAGGATGGTGAGGGGCACGTGGGCGCTGTGGGGCAGGCCGCCCCCGCCACCGCCACCACCGTCGCCGGGGGAACTTCCGTTGGTCACGTTGTTGTCGTCGTCACACCCCATTGTTGTGGTGGTGGTGGTGGTGGACCATGGATCGTGGTCGGTCTGTGTTTTCCCCCCCTCAAGGGAAAATCATCATGTGACCGTTTTATTCAAAGTGGTGGTGGCCCATAGTTGCCTCCTCACAGGTTGGTAAGGACACGGTGGTGTGTTTTAATGGCAGGAAGCATAAAAAACCTCCCTCTCAGTAATTACGCCAGTTGGATAAAGCACAGGTTGAATCGGCTGTCATTTTTTCACCCCTCCTGAAAGAATATACACGGAGAGACTACATGAGAAGGATCCTCTTTATGATTTCAATATGCAATAAAGCTGACACCAAATAAAAAAAACAAAGAACTTATTTTCCAATCACAAATAGGCTAGGGGTGGGTAAGTAGTCCAAAGCTACCACTCTTGTTTTTGGAGAACACATTGTTTTAAGAGTAATGTAAAATGCTTACCTCACCAATCCGGACTGTCCATGAACTCCATTTATCCTCCATTTATTTATTTATTCCTCCCAAAAGTCAAGACTAACCAGATAATCACTTCTTCGTTCTAGGGAAAGGCTGGGCAAACTGGTGCGTCAAAACGGATCTCATGGCGCATTCATTGCTTTCCAAAAACTGCACGAATGAAGCCTCCCTCAGCCTGCCTGTCGCGCGACCTCCCTCCAGAGTTGCCCACAGTCTATCTGCGACTGCCGCCTGTATCGAGCTAATAGCGCAATAATCATATTAGGCTGCTGCGCCGCTGTCTGTGGAAACACACCCCTTGTGCTGTGTGTGTGTGTGTGCGTGTGTGACTGCCGCCACTCCCTAGCTTTACAATACCAGCCTCCAACTTGGCGTTGCTTAGCACCCACACTGATGAAACACGTGGAAATGCAGAAAACTGTGTCTCATCATTTTTTTTCTTTCAGATTGTTGTTGTCATAGTCTCAGATCAATGTCGAGCTATTGTTCTCACAAGCAACCTATACGTTAATTAACTTGTTAATGTTAACACAGTGTGACTTTGATGCGTTGGTTGGAATACACATTGGACTGTGCGCCGTTTTAAAACTGCATGCGGCCACATTTGAGGAAAGGATGTAGGCTAGCCTAATCAGCGAAAAGAAATCTCCATGCGCGTGCATGAGAAATGATATAATTCATATTTACCATAAATGTACACCTTTAGAATGAGTCATCTGTACACTTTTGTAGAAGTTCATTCAAATAACTTTCTTAAGAAGCACTCACTCCTTCTGCCTGCAGGTGTTCACTCAACATCGAGCGCGTGGGTATATAGCGACGCCTGTCGATTGAAAAGGAGAGCGCGTGCCTTCCTATGGAACTTGCCCAAATGCGTAACATACAGACTGAAGTACTAGCCAGGCCCAGGCACGGGCGTTGTCTGCTATATCATGTTTTCCCACGATTTCATTATTTGCCTGACATTCTTATCTTTTTTGTCTACGTTTATTTAACACATAGGCCTATAAAATTATATCAATAGGTATACTGACCAACAAAGATGGATCACTGCACAGTGAATGTCATGGCGAGTTGCATGACATGACTGATGTATTCAAAGTAATCCACCACGTCACCAATTAACATCCACTTTAAAATGGTATATATATAGCCTATATTGCAATTTATGAACTTTATCACCTACTCCACTCCTGTCATTCCCCAATCTCCCATTCCCCATGCAGTAGGCCTACGCTTGTAAAAAGAAATTCTACAGCATGTGTGGCTTTCTTTATCCTTTATCTCAGTGGGTGCAGGTGGCAAATAAGCATCCTTGTGTATCTAAAAAACAATTAGGCCTATGGGTTATTATACCTCTTGTGTGTTTTAGTGAACTGTTGAGAACACTTCATGAATGAATAACCTATTGACCTGTGGGATGTTCAGAGTAAGCTTAATTAAGTGTCTGATCCATCTCGTCTTCATCTGCGTCATTGGTTGGCATCAGACAAGTTGTCAGTCAAACACTACACAAAAACGCTTTTTTACACCAGAAGGGAAAATGCAGTGTGACTCAATCATGAGGTGTATGTCTTCGCATTAATATTGATAAATTATGTCTAATTAACATTGACACAAAGGTCAGTTCCTGTTAACCCAAAACAGTATGTCTTTCATATTAAAGTTGATAAATGACCATCCGTACACTGGATAATAAATCAAGACAAGGCAATAATTTCTTTATATTGATGTAACATGAACAGAACATTACAATTACTTGGATTTAAAAGTACAGTTATTACATATTCAGAAAGCCCACCACATCATGTCCAGTCAGCCTTCAAAACATGTCAACATAAAAAAAACCCTAGAATGCAATGTGCACGCATGACAGAAAGGTACAAAATGTCCAAAATGATAGTGTGAGAACTTCTGTACTTGACACCAAGAAGGTAGGTCTATATTACTCTGCAATGCTGTGAAAGAAAAATAAGCATAAAAGTAGCCCACTTATCTGTTTTTTTAAATATATATCTTTAAAGGCACAGTACAAGGAGGCGAATAACATGTCAAGAGGTTGAGTGGCTGAACGTTGTTGTTGGGGCCAGGCATACAAATGGTAGCCTAGTGAACATTAGGGTTGTCACATAATGCAATGGCTGAAGGATCACAACAAAGAAACTAAGAACAGAAAAAAGACACCCCAACAGAGCGTTCTCTCTCTCTCTCTCTCTCTCTCTCTCTCTCTCTCTCTCTCTCTCTCTCTCTCTCTCTCTCTCTCTCTCTCTCTCTGTCTCTCTCGCTCTCTCTCTCTCTCAGTTTTGGGCAATTGAAAAATTATGTACATTCATGAGTGATCACCAGTATTATTTAGTACAACTGTGTCCAACAGACTCTCTGCATGTGCAAATTATTGCAAACTTGGCTTAATTTTGCTTCCTTTTTTGAGCAATTTAAATAAAAGTACAAATTAACTGCCTGGATTTGAAGTAGGCCGCCATTTTTTTTTTTTTTTTTTTTTTTAAACATTAAAACCTGCACGTCCTTTGTTTTGAGGTCATGGAGGCGATAAGACGTTTGTCCAGGCTGGTGCAACACTTGGAAAATAATCTGAGATGACAATGTGTTTATCTGTGAATGTTTATTATAATTAAAATGTTGTAAATGGCATAATTTGGTAGTTGGGACTACAGAAGGGTTTTTTTTGTTTAAAAAAAAATGACAAGGATGCTGGCTGTTGTTTCACAGCTGAAAATAATTTCGAAAGCAATTCGATTTGTTGATACATCCTGTACATAATGTTGTTGTGTGAAGAATTTGCACATCATCATACAGAGAAGCACAAAAAAAGAGAAGACTAAAAAAAATATCCCCTCAGGAGCATCGCCATTAGTTTCCAATTCCTCAGAGCCAAACAGGAAGTGCACATTGTTATGATACAACAGCAAGTACAGTATTGCCTCTTTTCCACTGCCGGTTTTCTGGTAGGCCTACAGCGCGACTTGACCACTGTCTTGACCTGTGTGTGGTGCCTATTCGAAAAGCAAAAAGTGGTGGCCAAGTCGCGCTGTGTCGAGCTGTAGGCCTGCCAGAAAACCATTAGTGGAAAGAGGCAGAAGTGTCAAAATCCTTTCCCCCCAGCATCAAAACCAAGGGGTAGCTGTGCCTGAACATTTCACCCACAATACAGAGTCCTTTTGTCAGTGTGAAGACAAAGGATTTTCTACCTACAAAACCGTTCACTCCACTCCGGGCCTAGTTTGGTGGACGCAGGTCAGCTGAGAGAGAGAGAGAGAGAGAGAGAGAGAGAGAGAGAGAGAGAGAGAGAGAGAGAGAGAGAGAGAGAGAGAGAACAGAATATACAAGGATCAACAAACAGACGGAGCGGGGTCAAATAACAAAGAGAGGGGACAGGGCCAGTGTTGGGGTACAGTCCAATATGAGGACTTCCATCCTCCCTTGCCTGCTTGAGACCTCATGATGACATCACTGACAACAGAAAATGAATTCAATATCTTGCAAAAGCACAATTCTAATGACATTTTCATCGGGATGGTGAATGAAGAACAGTCCACCAAAAATTGTTGTAGCTAGGCTGACAGTGAGGAAACTTTATTGTTTTCTCCACAGAGGCGGGGCGTCAGCAAAACGTGAGGCCACAAGCAAAAGCGGAGGACGCAAGGTCGCATATTGGAATGCAACCTTGGTGTTACACATAGCTGCCAGCCACTCCCGATCTGACCTGACCTCTGTTCAATATACAGTCTACCACTCAACTGGTGACAGAAAGGTGCAGGGCCGCAGACAGCTTTGGCTGGGCCCAGGACAAAGTCCCCCTCCCAGGAAAGGGCCCCCCTCCCAATACATACAATGTAATGAGAACCCAATATTGGGCCCCCTCTGTCATTGGGCCCGGGACAAGTGTCCCCTTTGTCCCCCCGTCAGCTTCCTTGGATAGGTGAATGACAAGATAAGAAGGCATGGCACAGGTAATGCATGGCGAGATATAAGGCAGTCCCAAAAAGAATGCTTATTTCTAGAGGGCCTGGGGGCAGAGAAGCTGACAGTGGGGACAAAAAAAGGGGTCACTTGTCCCGTGCCCGGTGAGACAGGGGGCCCAGAAATGGGTCCTCAATACATTGTTTGTATCAGATTTGGGGCCCTTTCAAGATGACTTTGTCCTGGGCCCAGCCAAAGCTGTCAGCGGCCCTGCCTGGGGGTGTAGTAAGAAGCTGGTTCAGTAGTAAACCAGATTGAGTGAACCTTGCGGTCAAGGTAAATCCTCTAATAGAAGAGCCTGGAGTCCTGATTTTCTTAACTAAGTGATGCCTGCAGATACATCTATCAGCAGGTTTACCACTTTCCTGTAGGTTAACTTAAGATGGTTTATCACTCAACCTTGTTCTTAGTATACCCCCCTGGACATAAGAAAGCCAGAGGCAGGACACTGGATTGATAAAGTTGAAGTGCTTGAATTGGGCCCTCATTACATTGAATGTATTGAGCAGGGGGTGCCCTTTCATAGGATTTCATCCAGGGCCCAGCCAAAGCTGTCAGCAGGCCTGCAGTTGAGTTCAACGTGTCTACCGAGGGGATCTGGCTGAGCTGAGTGATTTGGCCGGAACAGATATGTGGCAGGCCTTTTACTTTCTGAATTGCCCATGTCCACCCCAGAACTGATTGAAAAATAAATTATGTGGGAGTGCTGGGGATCCGGGTTCAGGTCCAACCTGGGGCAATTCTCAACCCGGGGCAATTCTCAACCGGGGGCAACTCTCAACCCGGGGCAACTCTCAACTCCATGTTCTTTCCCATATGCGGACCCCAGTCCTCGGCCTGTGCCTGTGGCCTGGCGTGACGCCCTGCCTCTGTGGAGAGAACAAATCAGTTTCTCCGCTGTCAGCCAAGCCACAAGAACTTTTGGGGGACTATTCTTCCTTCACCATCTCGATTGCATTGGCATTGACATTGACATTAACATTGCACTTTTGCCAGATATTGAAATACACTTATGTTGTCATCAGTGACGTCATCACGAGGCCACAAGCAGGCACGGGAGCAATGGAGGACGTCATCTCCCCCGTCATCTCTTTCTTCCCTTCATCTATCCAACTGCCCTGTCAAAATAAAAGCACTCCCCCCCTAAAAAAAAACCACCCAACAACTATGCGTACAGACAGTTAGAGTGTCACAAAAAACATCTAAAGAGCACAGGTCTCGTACTCAGCACTATTGTAAAATATACAGTATTTCCCCTGAACAAAAAAATGATGGATACAACAGATTGTGGAGAGAAAGGCTGGGTGAATTAAGTCAGAGGACCAATGGCCATGATTTTGACATGTCTTTCTACGACCTAAAATCATAGATGACAGAACACACCCTTGCCCTATGAATACCACCATCTTGATGTGTGCACACACACAAGAGGAAAGGACATCACCTTGACTGGGCATCTTCAGTACAAATAGCTTCACCAAGTTGTTTATAACTGTTGGGAGGGAATAATCACCACTCGAAAGAGCATGGGCCTTGTACTCAGCACACTTGTAAAATACACAGTACTTCCCCTGAACAAAAAAATGATGGATACAACAGATTGTGGTGATGATTTTGACATGTCTCTCTACAACCTAAAATCATAGGTGACAGAACACACCCTTGCCCTATGATCGACACATGAGAGAAGAGGACATCATCTTGACTGGGCATCTTAAGTATTTATACTTACTTAAGATGCCCAGTCAAGAAATACTTAAGATGCCCAGTCAAGACAATGTCCTCTTCTCTCGTGTGTGCATTCATAGGGCAAAATAGCTTCACCAAAGCTTCACTAAAATAGCTTCACCAAGTTGTTTATAACTGTTGGGGAGGGAATAATCACCACTCGAAAACATACAAACAAAGCACATGTTTTTTATTGAATTACATTCCTGGTTTTTGATAAATGCCTCCTCAAAGATGACACATCCCCTCACCAACCCCCAACCCCCACCCCAAAATATGACCAAGTCTTGTTGGTCGTTATATAACCCCTTCTCCACTCTTCAATGGCACGTAGATTTAAGGAAAGGAAAAAGGAAACACAAAAACACGGAGAGCGCGAGAGAGAAACGGAAGGAGGAAAGAGGAGGAAAAAAACAAAAACAAAAAGAAACCACACATGGCCGAGTGAGTTCACAGCGTCCAAAAAACGCTGGAGAACCCCAATGCACATCTTTTGCTTTTGACGGTTCTTGTTAAAGGCATTTATTTTTTGTATTTTATTATTTTTTTTTATTTATAGAATATCCATTTGTTATGAACAGCTAAATGGTAAATTACACACAAAAAATTCTAATGTACATTTTTTTCCCGAAGCTTTTATACAAAACCAGGAATGCAATGTCTCTGGTGTAACTGTATAGCAGGAAGAGAGAAAGCCCTTTTTACATGGTTGTGTGTGCGAATGAGTACATGTGTGTGTGTGTGTGTACTTGTTGTATGTGTGTCTGTGTGTATTCGGTGTGGTTCATGTCCTTTTTAAATGCTCTATTGAGTCTTGTCATGTACTGTAACTTTAGGCTCAATGATGCACCTTTGTTGTTTTTCTTTTTCTTTTAAACCGTAAAGGTCCAAATGATTTGATCACATGATTTTGGAGACCAGCCTCTTCTGTGTCTCATATCCAACTCATCACGTCAGAATAATCGATCGATCGTCCCCAGACTCAAAAAGTCAAGCCTGCATATCATAAACTGGTGGTCCAGTAAAGAAGGAAAAAAAATAATCAACATCTTTTTTCGTATTGTTTTGTTTTATCTTCATTTGTTGTTTTTTTGTGTGTGTTTTTTTGTTTGTTTTTTTTACAGCATATGTTTTTTTCTTCTTCTGAGTCCATGAAAAGCAGCAAATGGGTTTTCTGCTGGTACAATAAGAAGCAGCGGTCATGTCGGTCAACTTCTTACCAATAGGGGGCGCTTGGGGTTTGGAGTTGGGGGTGGCGTGGACTGGACTGGAGGGTGGAGGGGCGGGGGTAGGTATGGGTGGATGTGTGGATGGGGGGGGGGGGGGGGGGAGTGAGCTCAGGATGTAATGTCCTGGTCACACAAGGCTCCATGAAAGAAAGAAAGAAAAATCAGAGCGAGAGAAGTGCCTTTACATGAGCCGGCCAGTGACCTGACAGACATACTCTCAAAACCCATCATATGCTGCTGCCAGTACAATAGAAAAAACAGGGGAGAGAGAGAGAGAGAGAGAGAGAGAGAGAGAGAGAGAGAGAGAGAGAGAGAGAGAGAGAGAGAGAGAGAGAGAGAGAGAGAGAGAGAGAGAGAGATGTGTGGAGAGAAAGAGAGAGATGTGTAGAGAGAGAGGGAGAGGGAGAGAGAGAGAGAGATGTGTGGAGAGAGAGAGAGAGAGAGAGAGAGAGAGAGAGAGAGAGAGAGAGAGAGAGAGAGAGAGAGAGAGAGAGAGAGAACGTTACTGAATACAAATTCTGGATGTAACACCTTTACAAAACATTTGTTTTTGACAAACTAAAATGGGATTTCTTTTTAATGTACAGTCTTTTGATATAATACTAACTGAGGACATACATTTTTGTCATTAGAAAAAGGGAAACAATAATTACAAAAACAATTAAAATATCGGGAATCTGAATAACAATACTTAGAAAAAAAACTTAAGAGTACACGAGAAGATATGTTTTTTTTCTCATGGTATATAAACATATGTGACCACTTCAGAGCAAAGCTGAAGTTTACATTTGTAAATCAACGAATATTAAGTCCCCCAATCTGACCCTCCCCCAAATTAAAATTAAGCTCTAGAACATAATTTTAAAAAATTGAATCTGTTGAGGAAAATTATATATTCTTTGACATAAAAATTTACATAACAGCTCATAAACAAAAAAAGAGAGAAAACACTTCAGGACAAAAAAAAAAAAAAAAAAATCCCCCCACCCCCTTCTGAGACAAGCGTGACGTGTGGTGTGAGACATGGTGCACAAATCAATTCACCAAAACTCGAACTTCAGCCTCGATCCTCAGTGTCAACTTGGGGTGAAGCCAGTTTCATAGTGGACATTCATTTATCATTCAAAATACAAATGTGATATATCTGAGAAGTCACCCTTACTGTCAAGCCCAACACTTAAAGATGGAGGAATGTGGCCACGGCCTTGGCTCAAAAGGTTAGGGCACTGACTGGTATGCCAGGGGGACCAGGGTTCGATTCCGGCCCGAGGTCATTTCCCGATCCTCCCCCATCTCAAAGCTTTGAAAATGGGGTCTGACAGACTACACATTTCGATACCGTCATAGTCTGGCCTGCCAGGCTAGATTGATCATGTTTGTATTTTAAAATGTTACATGAATATCCAATACAAAAAAGGACTTCACTCAAGTCAACGGGCTCGTTTTTGATGGAGCAGTGCTGCTCTTTCTATGCAGCGAGCATGTGCACTTTGCCATTTTGGTTAAATGCGCATGCACGCTGCATAGCTGAAGCGACACTGCTCCATCCAAAAACCCACCCAACGAGGACAGATGAGCCAGGGGGAGGACAGAGGAAAGAGGGGTGAGTTTAGGGAAATTGATTCACAACCATATACTGAAGGTTAAAAGAAGGAAGAGGAGGAGGAGGAGGAGGAGGAGGAGGAGGTGGAGGAGGATGCCAACGATTGTTAAAAAAGTGCATTAGAGCAGCAGCATCATGGGACAGTGTGGAACAAAAACAAAACAAAAAAAAGAAAAACAAAATAAAACTGACGAAGGAGGTGGAGGAAAAAAGCTGCAAAAAAGCGCCCATTCGAAGCATGCATTGACTGAGGCTTTAACTCTCTGGGGTCGAAAAAATTAGCCTGATTATCATCGACTTTCAAATCTCTTCGAGACTTGGTCTGACCAAGAGCATAACAATTAACATTTCCCAAACGGCGTGGTCGACCTGCCTCCTTTGGTTTGCAAATACTTGTATGCTTCCTGACAGAGTGGGAGGAGTTCCCGATTTTTCGGGAGCTCAGAAACAATGTTGTATTGCTCTTGGCCTGACTAGAAGCAACACTGAAGGAGTTGCTCACTAGGAGGGCACGGCCTGGCTACGAAAAAATAACCTGACTAATAAAAAAACTGAACAAAAAAAAGGAATCAACACAAATATGAACGACAAAAAAATTGACAACCTGAATGAATTATATGACCCCACTTAGTGACCAGGGGCAAAAAGATCAGGCAATTGGAATCACTTTGTCATTTAATTTTGTTTTGGCATAGCCTACCTCACTTTAATTGCTTTTCTGTATTTTAACGGCAATCCTCCTTTATCTGTGGCGGATATGTTTAGAGTTAACACTCCAAAAAACGTGTATTTCAAAAAGAAAAGGAAAAGAAACAAAAAATGGTGACATAGCTGTAAGCTAAACACTGAAGATATGGCAGGTGTGGGGTTTGGGTGGGGATTGGCGTAAACATTAGGAGCACTGTGCACTTGGAGAAAAAAACAAAAAAACAAAAAAACAAAACAAAAGCAAAACAATAACAATCATCGGCGTGCGTGAGCGCAGAAACACACATGTATGTTTGCCACCTCATCCAGTCTCTTGGTCTCTTGTCCTTCACTTCTCGCTGCTCTACCAGAGTTCAGGAGTAAACAAAGTTAAGAGGTAATAGAAGAGCCTGGAGTCCTCATTTCTTAACCTGGTTTACTCCTGAACCAGCTTCTTAGTATAGGCCCCAGAGCTGCTAGGCTAGGCTAGGCTAGGCTAGGCTAGGCTAGGCATTCATTATGGGAGACCAGCCCACACGGCACACTACACTAACTCCTTCATGCGGCTGCCACTCACTTTCAGAGAGGCATAGGGCCACATCTCCAGGATGTAACGTTCACATTAGCCCGTGTGTAAACAGAGACATAATGAGAGTTGTCACATTTCTGCCCGTCCATCGTCCAGACACTAACTAAGCCCGTTGTTATCACGCTCTGAAACCATGATGCAGAATAAATTTGAGGTAAAAAATGAAAAACGAAAATTTGATTGTGAAACGGACTTATGTGAACGCAGCCTGACTAGCTTGTAGTCTATTCAACCCAGAAATGACAATAGAAAAATGAGTTTCTCCCGCTGGACAAGAGCGGTGTTTTGTACAATGGTGCGCGACTCACGCTAACTCTGTTAACCAGCCTGTGAGAAGGGAATGAATATTGGAAAAAAAACAAGATTAAAAGACATAACAAAACAAACAAACCAACACAGAAGTATGAAACAATAATTAAAAACACAATATAGGAAAAACAACAACGCTGAATAAATTATACTTGTGTGTATAATCATAGCTTTGTAACCACTGACAATTATGTTTTAAGAAATTAACCAGTTAACTATACTGGATAGGCACATTTTTTTTCAATGTAAAAATCTTAACACCAACAATGATATTTGTTCTGAACAGTCCAACAATTCATCTGGACTCGAAAGCAAACAAATAAAAGTCAAGAGGTGATTGTACAAAAACTGGGACTAAAAATATATATAATGGTAAGAAAAACGTGAAAACAGTATGGGTTATGGCAGCAGCAGCAAACAAAAAGAAAAGGAAAAAAAAACAGTATTTTTTGTTTTTGCATACAGTTGTACTTCTTGTTCATTCATTATACCACTGTAATTACTGTTAAATATATTGGCAATATGTTTCATATCCATTTTTTATAGCATATAAACGACGGCCTCTAAACTAAAACATACCACTGTACATTTAAATTTTGGCAAAGGGTTGTTGTCGTCAATTTACCGAGGTTGGCGCGAGTTGGTTGGTTGGTTGGCATGGAGAAGGTTCTGGAGGGTGGACACTGAAAAAACTAAAATGGCTGTCAATCCTCACTCAAGAGCAAGACTGTGTGCTATACAACCACAGCCTCTGTAAAAAGTAGACCTCTTTTTTTCTTTCTTTCTCTTGTTTTAGGGCACTGAATTGGGTAGGACCATTTTCATTCCCCCTCACGACATTCTGTGTGTTTTTTTTTTTCCTTCGTCCTCAGTTGGTCTGAATAAGATACTTTTTTTTTCTTTTAGAAGTTGTTTTTCGTTCGCTCTTGGTGTGTACAGTGTCAGACAGTGTTGATGGGGTTGTTGGCGGGTGCTGTAGGCGAGGGGGGGGGGCACAGTCGGTCCAAGTTGGGTCTCTAGACCTAAACCATGGCCTAGTATGGAACCGGTTGGCTCGGGTCTCGAGACCTAGACCATGGCACCCCGCTATGGGGGGGGCGCTTTGGGTCTCGGTCTTCAGACCTCCTTTAAACCACGCTAGGGTTAAGGAACCCATCGTTCTCAAGACCCTAGACCCACAACACGCTTTAGAGGTCTAGATGAGTCTCTAGACTAGACCATAGCGCCGCACAGGCAGGGTTCTGGTCCTTGTCCAGTCTGCGCCCCTCCAAACCCTTAGATCATAACCCGATAGGTAGGGGGGGCCCCAAGGCCGGTCCCCTGGGAAGGGGGGGGGGGCCCTTAGACCATGGCGCGGTAGGGGCCCTGCATCTTGAGGAACTGGATGATGAAGGAGGGCCCCCCGACCACGATCTGGGGGGGCAGGTGGCTGAGGGGGCAGTTCTCGATGCTCATGATGGACAGCTTGCTGCAGAGGGCCAGCTCGAAGGGCAGGCTGTGCAGGTTGGGGTTGTCGTTCAGGTACAGCTCCTCCAGGTTCTCCAGAGTACCTGGAAGACAACACCACAAACACACACATGTATTTATCATGCCAGTTATTCAGCCAACAAGCTTATCTACTTAAAATAAAAAATTGTCCGTCTATAACCTATACGCTATAAAAGCTTGGCACCTATTTCAAAGGATCTGATCAACTGCAACCGCCCCAAATATCATTAAAAAAAACCAGGGTGCCCGCTGAGTTTGGCCATCAGTGGTGTGTGTGTGTGTATGTGTATGTGTATGTGTATGTGTATGTGTATGTGTATGTGTGCGTGCGTATGTGTGTGTGTTGCGTAGCGATTTCCTCTGGTAGGTGTTGCAGGAGGTGTGTGTGTGTGTGTGTGTGTGTGTGTGTGTGTGTGTGTGTGTGTGTGTGCGCGCGCGCGCGTGTATGTGTGTGTGTATGTGTCTGTATGTGGTACATTTGTGTCTATGGAAACTCAATTTTGAATTGCGGGCACAAATAAAGAAGTAAAGTGTGTGCGTACCGATCTCCTCTGGAAGGTGTTGCAGGAGGTTCTCCCCGAGGCCCAGGTGGGTCAGGTTGGTCAGGTGGCCGATGCCACGCGGTAGCGTCGTCAGCTGATTATTAGTCAACACCAGTTTCTGCCGAAGGGAAGGAGGACACACATCATACGGTACGTCAACATGCATCACAAAAGGGGCCAGTGGTGGGTGTCCTTTGTGTGTTTTTACGATACGATACGATTATACTTTGTCAGTTTGCACTGAAATCCATTTTGCGTCCCTGAGTAACCCTCGCTTAAGACAGGACGTACACATAACATCACATCACAAGACTATTGACAAAAAACACCTCCCCCCATGTTCATTTGTTTTGCTGATGTTTTTGTTGTTGCTATACTTGGTTGTAAGTTCTAACAAAAAAAGGAAACTTTTTAAGTAATTAGGAGATGTCTTCTCGTGCAGTTTCCTTTTGTTTAATCTTTGTGACTGTGTGACTGTGGCTGAAATGGCTAAGGCACCGTACTGTCACACCACGGATGACCCAGGTTCGATTCCAGCCCCAGGTCATTCCCTGATTCTCCCCCATCTCTCTCTCCCACGCATTTCCTGTCATCTCTTCACCTTCACTACCGTTGTGATAGGCCACCACTCGTCTGTTTAGAAGGGGCAGGATTCAGTTGAAATTTCTGCGTAAAAAGGAGACAATCCGCACACTTCAGATCTTTTTTTTCGCACAAAGAAGCTTTACTTGACTTGCAAGCTTTCGGTCCTTAGACCTTCATCAGACAGGCTGCACACCGAAAGCTTGCGAGTCAAGTAAAGCTTCTTTGTGCAAAAAAAAGACCTGAAGTGTGCGGATTGTCTCCTTTTTATACAGAAATTTCACTGTCACTACCGAAATAAAGATATAAAAGCACAAAAACACTTAAAAAAGAGGGGTAGTGCCTCCTGTAGTGGCTTAACTCCATGTTTTGTCAGAGTAGCTTCCCAGAAGTTTCTGCTTCAGTGACTAATCAGAGAAATGATACAGCTCAGCTGACAGCAATGGCATCAAACTTCAGCATCAAGTTTGAGAACTCGTAATGCATGAAGGCACGTCGTTTTAATCGTATGAAATTTGAAGCTCTTGAGCCTGCGTTCAGCTTAAAGCTCGCTCTTATTCCACGAATACACCAAACGCAACTGGAGCGACTTTGTATCGAATCACTGGCGACTGAAGAGACGAAAGCAATTTGGGCGACGAGGGGCAATTTGAGCGACTTGAGCAACAGTTTGTAGTTGGACTTCAGAGAATGTTATGCAAATGAGCTACGATGCGGTTCAGCGACAGCCACCACAGACAATGAGAATGTCGGAATGCTTTCATTCCTCTTTTAACGGACACACTCTGACGCTTCTAGCGCTCTTATCGCTCTTGTCCAGCACAGTCCAGCGATTCTCTGTCGCTTCATCTTGTCGCCGCCGGTGTGTTCGCCTGCTAAGGCATGGCTTAAATATCTGTCGCATCCAGAAGCGTACTGTATAACTGCAGCATGTAGAACAGTCATTTCATGTCAAAGTTGTAGCGTACCTGTAAATCTTTCAGGTAGGCGATCTCATTGGGCAAAGACTCCAACTTGTTTTCCTCCAAATCTAGCTCACGGAGCTTGTGCAAGTTTCGGATGCCGATGGGCAACTTCTTTAGGAGATTGTTGGACAACGTAAGGACCTGTGGAAAATAAATAAATAAATAAGTAAATACGTAAATGAATTTAAGTCAGATATGACAGTTGAATTTTAAAAGCCATCATTCTAGAACAAATCCGCAATAATGGATGGACAATCTGCGGATCGGGTGAACTACTTAGCCTAATAGCAGGCAAAGGGCTTTCATCAAATGCATCAATACCGCACTAAGCCAGCAAGCCAATAAAGCATATTTCCAAAAAAAAAAAAATGAAGTCCATTATGTCGGTCTGATTTCAGTATCACTGTGCACTATAACATGTGTCACAGAGAGAGAGAGAGAGAGAGAGAGAGAGAGAGAGAGAGAGAGAGAGAGAGAGAAAGAGGGATAGAGGGAGGGAGAGATAGAGAGAGAGCAATCCCTTGTTTGAAGTCACAGTCAAGCATAAAAAGAGAAAAGGAAGGCATTTTCAGCACTCATTCAAATCTGCAAACAGTCCAACACCAGAGTCATATTCCACACGGACACAAAATCGAGAGGATGGGAAACTTACTAATGAGTGCCAACACACACCAGACACTCAATAGCAAATTATTATTTCATGTGTGGAATCTACCACAAAGCAGCATATATACTGATACTTCCCATCTCTGTGCGCGCACACGCACGCACACGCACACACACACGCGCACACACACACACACACACACACACACACACACACACACACACACACACACACACACACACACACACACACACACACACACACACACACACACGCGCACACACACACACACACCAGGGGACTTCACTTAAGTCATCTACATTCATCCACTTAAATACTTCAATATAGGTCATCTGCCAACCTAAGTAGTCCTGTTTATTAGAGTCAGATGATGTTGTGAATTTGTGGTTTGAACAGTGACTGATTATTCCATCTGGGGTCTGACCATCTCCTCTCCGTAAGATTATTGAACTAAATGGACTGCATCTATATATCGCCTTTCCACTCCTTTGAGCACTCAAAGCCCTTCACATTGTATGCCTCACATTCATCCATTCACACTCACATTCACACACCAGTGGCAGTGGCTGCCAAGCAGGGTACCACCCTGCCACCTGGAGCAACTTGGGGTTAAGTATCTTGCTCAAGGACACATCGATGGGGTCAGGCAGAGCGGGCTCGAACCTGCAACCCTCATCTATCTATCTATTCATCAGTTACCGGTAGTTAGTCAGAAACTTTAATGTTCCCAATGGGTAAATTTTTGACAGCAGGTAAGGTAGGACAGCACAATTAATCGAAAATAATCGAAAATCGTGAAATCGAAGTCGTGATTTCAATGGTGATTTAATCGTGGCAATAGTGACCTACCTTTGAGAGCGTCTTTGAAGGCAGAACATACGGACAGGCTGGTGTTTCTGGCCAGAAATCTGTCCACATAAGTTTTATGCTATTGCCTTCACATACACGTAATTATTACAATTCATTTTATTTTGCTCATCCCGTATATAATTCATTCTTGGTTATACCATATCTGCAAAAAATCAATAATCGTGATTAATAATCGTGATTACGATTTTGACCAAAATAATCGTGATTATGATTTTTCCCATAATCGTGCAGCCCTAAGGTAAGGTACACACCAGGCAGGTTGTATTGCCTATGACAGTGTTTCTCAAACTTTTTCAGAATGAGGACCACTTTGTCCCCCCCAAAAATGTTCAGGGACCACCTGTCAACTGAATTGACAGTTGAGGGGTGCTAATTTGACGATGCTAATTTCGATGCAGACCACTCAGTTTTAAGCTTTGTAAATATGTTACAAATATAGCCTACTGCTAGCTCGTCTTGGAAAAGTAGAAATCCCCTTGCAGACCACCTGAGCTCTGTCGCAGACCACCAGTGGTCCCCGGACCACACTTTGAGAATCACTGGCCTATGACATGGTAAAAACAAACAGTCATCTTACCTCCAGCGAGACGAGGCCGCCGATGTCCTCTGGGATCTTGGTGAGCTGATTGGTGGCCAGGTTCAGCTCCACCATACTCGTCCAGGTGCCGAAGTCAAGAGGGAGCGACGTCAACTGGTTGTCCTGGGAAACACACACACATGCGCGCACGCAAGCACGCGCACACACAGTACAGCAGTCAGTGATGCCCATTTGATGCCCGCCTGAGAACTTCTGAAGTCTCAAAATCTGAAGTCGGAAAAGGGTGTTTATATGTTCAAATGTAAATACACGATACTTTAATATCCTGATCATATTTCAGATACTGAATTGCATAAAAACGCACTCAATTGTCAATGTGCATTGATTACCTTACCGAATACAATTTATTTCACTAACCATTTACTTGTGTTTGAACATTCTCTGTATTTATTTGTTTATTATGTGTTCTTTTAGTCTATGATCCTCCTTTATGATGTTAGTTTCATAGCTCTTGCCATTAGATTGTTTATTCAAATAAATTGCTCAATAGCTCAGAAGCCTATATGGAGACCACAGCAAACAATAACCAAATGTTAGGGATTTGCTATTATCTAGGTACCTAAACATAGTTTGAGTGCATATGTCGGTTTAACCTGAAAATGTGCCCTTTATGGTCCTTCACTATTAAGCTATTATCCACATACTGCTCTGGGGTGCATTTCTCAAAAGCATAATTGCTAGCCAGCTAGCGACTTGGGAAGTTATCAATGGGAAATTGCATTGCAAACAACAAAGAAGCTAATGTAGTTAAGAGAAATTTTGAGAAATGTACCCCTGACCAACTAATGGTGCACTGCCACATGATGGGTGTATTTAGGGCTATAGTCAATTAGTCCATCATTTATTTGCTACTAAACTTATGATATATTTATTTTTTTAATGGTTGTGTGTGGTTTCTTAAATGGGTTTCTGTGAGTCTAAAGCAACCTTGTTGACATTTTACAGTACCACAACTTGTCATACCACTCCACACTGTATACACTCCACCTCATACACACGCGCACACAATCACACACACCCCTAAAACCACACACACCATTCGCACAGCCTACTCTACACACACATACCAACCACACCACTGAAAATAGACACACCCAAACCTTCCCACACAATCACACCACCACACACGCGCACACACGCACACGCGCACACACACGCACAGACCCCTACCTTCATGTTGAGTTTGCTCAGCACTTTGGCGCGGGAGAAGATGCCGAAGGGGATCTTGTTGATGCGGTTGTGCTCCATGTTGAGCGAGTAGATGGTGGAGAACTGCGAGGGCCCACCCACCGGGTAGGACTGGAAACAGTTGCGGGCCAGCGTCAGGCTGGTCAGGTTCACCAGGCTGGACAGCAGACCCTACAGAGCAGGAGGAGAGGAGAGGAGAGGAGAGGAAGACAATGGTCAATGGTAAATGGACTGCATTTATAGTGCCTTTCCACTCCTTTGAGCACTCAAAAGCGCTTCACATTGTATGTCTCACATTCACCCATTCACTTTCACATTCACACAACAGTGGCAGTGGCTGCCAAGCAGGGTACCACCCTACCACCAGGAGCAACTTGGGGTTAAGTATCTTACTCAAGGACACATCGATGGGGTCAGGCAGAGTGGGGCTCGAACCTTCAACCTTCTGGGCCAGAAGAATTGAGAGAACTGGCTAAATTGTCTTTCATAATAATATCTCCTTCAAACTACAGATGGGTTGGATCACTTTTGGGAACTTGCGTAGAGTGGGGTTACAGCTCCTGGAAGAGCCCGATGGGAACTAGAGCAAAGGGGCATAAAGGGAGGCCATAACAGGATATGACATCACCACAGACGCACAGTGGATTGCACTCCAAGGCCACACAATAACATCCAATAACATCACCAAGATTATGACTATCTACTGAGCAACGCGGTTCCCAAACTGGGGGTCGCGGAGGGACTTGCAGGGGGTCACAGAGAGAAAGGCAATGAAACCTATACACATGGATACATGTCTATGGCACCACAAAAAAATACTGACTTGTACACTTAATGTACATTCTTTTCCTATGGTGAATTTCAAATTAAAATTTAGCAATATCAATGAACAAACAACGTTTGACATTATGAATATGACAAGGGAGAGGGGTTGAGGTATTCATAGGTCCATAAGGGGGTCCAAGCAGAAAAAAAAGGTTTACCACGGTACTAGTAAATGTTAAAGGGACAGTGTGCAGGAAGTGGTCAAACAAGGTACTGCAACTATGCTGCTCATTGAAACTGGGCTGCCTATTGCCAAATTTGATTCATGAAAGTTTACGAAATAATAAACTATTATTTTCGAGTATGGCCCAAGTACAGTCATTTTTGCAGCTAAAAATGGCTATTTCTGGAAATTCAAAATGGCGGACCATGGAGAAGATCCCCCTTTTCATGTATGAAAATTGCTTTTTCAGTCATAATGAATACTTAAAATTTGATGGTGGTGGTAAGTATTCATGAAAAAGGTAATATTAGTGAATGGGTAGCATGAATTCTGGAAATAAACAACAAAAAATCTCAAACAGTGTCCCTTTAAATGTACCCAGCTCCCCCCGCACCTGATTTCATACCCCATCTACTGCACTTCCCTAATAAGAAAGAAAGAAAGAAAGAAAGAAAGAAAGAAAGAAAGAAAGAAAGAAAGAAAGAAAGAAAAGAAAGAAAAGAAAGAAAGCAGCACTCTGGAACATCTCGTAACTCTTAAGATTGGCTATGGAGCTAGACTGAAGGCTATACCACACAATATTGCATGGAGCATTAAAGCAATACAACTAACCAGGGCACTATCAAACCACTTGCTGCCACCAGGGTTGTGGTTGATATTGCTATGAAAAAAACCTCTCCCTCATTAAAAACTCAAAAAGCAAAACAAGTTGTGTGGCAGTGTGGTCTATGCAGGGAGAGGCTTGGAGTGGTCATCTGGCATACAGGGCATGTCCTGGTGGGCCAACAGTCCCCAGGAGCTAATCCTGTATATGTTTTTTTTGCATTTTCACTGGCCCACAATTTGGAGGGGGTCATGAAAACTGCCAGGCTTTTTTGGTGTGTGGGGTCCACCACCACGATTATCTTTTCTCTGTCTGCTGACAAGTCGTCAGACAAAAAATGGGGCATGCAAGGCCAACTGTCTTTATCCGGAGAAGGCAGGCTAGGTTTTGACAGGGCGAGATGTTTTTGCAAGATGGTTACTGGTAAAAACCACAAAGACTAGCCGTGCCAGGATCATTGTGAAAAACAGCTTGGACGTACGACGTATTCAGAGATCAGGAAAACAAACTGTGTGTCAGAGATAACAGCAAAACAATGCAGCGTCTTGAAGGTTTGGCGAAAACAAGCATGTTTCACTTCACACATCGCTTCATGTATGGGAGGCATGCTGTGTAACATTTTTTTAAGATTTAATTTCTGTTCTAGCTTTGTTCTAATTTGCCTTTTTATATATAATGTGCCTTTCAGTCAAAACTATTTTTTCAGCTCACAGACCCTACTAAAGTGCGTTCCCAGCTGGCAAGAAGTGGCATAGATAGTAACGCACAGCTTGTCTGTACATTTTACAGCTGCACAGTTGAAGTCAAAGTCATGTACTAATTTTAGACTACCAAATTCTCATGCCACATGTATAAGGATCCATGACAGGCCCTGGACTACTTTGACCTGATGTCTAAATGGTGGTTGGAGTGGCATCCTCTTAGACCAGTGGTTCAAAGGCCCCGTCTTAGATCAGTGAACAAACGCCCCCCTGGACCTCATCATTAGCCTCCCAACGCCCCCTTGACCTCATCATAAGCCTGCCAACGCCCCCACCCCTTAAAAAATCACATGGACTAACGGTAGGGACACATAGCAGGCGAAGTGAGCGAGGCGAAGAGAGGCGAAATTCATTGACAGCTTAACAGTCATCAGGTCGTTGCGGCGAATCAAATGGAATGGAATAGTTATGTTGTTGATTTGATTGGGCCGCCGCAGGCAAATTCGCTCCTCATTTGCATAAAATGAATCTTATATTAAAATGACTTTGCTTCGCTCCTGTTCGCTTGCCTTCGCCTCTCTCATAGGAATGAATGGCAAAGTTTGCTTCGCTTGGCCAAATTCACGTCTATGTGTCCCTACTGTAAGGCTCTCGATGACAACTGAGCTTTTCAACGCCCTGTACCGCCCACAGTAAGAAACGCTATCTCAGATGCATCATGGTGAGCTGATATCCATGATGTGAGTTTGGCAAAAAGTCCACCAAAGCATATATCAGAGAATTAGAAAGGAGCAATGTGGAGAGTGTAGCTACTTCCTACGAAACCATAATCTTCCATAGCATGCAGCTGCTTAATTAATTTCAAAGTGCCTCCTTTATCTTCCAAAAGCATCCGATGCTGTCTAAATGGGTTTGTGCGGCACGCCTACTGTGTGACTGGACATCTAGCAGCAGAGCCATGGATGTAAGAGTTAGACTGATCCCATTGACCTCAGTGTTCCATTTTTTTTACACAAAAGTGTCAGCTAATGGAGCCTTTGATACATAGATCGCCATTGACATAGTTCCACTAATAGTTCCAGGAAGTGGGCGTAGAACACAGAAAGTGCGGTAAAGGTAAATGTAATCCATTTCTACTTCATCTTTGCTTGTCATGTACATGCTGTCTTAGTCTCTAGCGAACAAAAGTGCCACATGAATCATATGTCACCAATCGACTTCCTGTACCCCTGTTCGTCAGAACTCTGAATTCCGCGGCTCTGGTTAGCAGCATCTGAGCAGCACTCTCCTTATGTGGCTGCCACTCTCTGACTTCCTTTCAGAGTGGGGTGGGGCATGTGGCTAGATTCTCCAAAACTGAAATCTTCCAGAGCAAGCACCTTCATTTCAATGTTATGTTTTAGAAGAATCTGATATCATCTACGTAAATTGAGTTGTATGATTGGGCAGTTAGTAGCACTCGCCTGATGCTTCCCTCTTACTTACAGTACATTTACTGTGTGTGTACACCAAAAACGACCTTAGCTACAGAGTAGCCGATATCATTTAAGAAGTTAAGTCTAAATTCGCTTTAGTTGCTCTGGATGGGAAATTGACTTCACTAACCACATAACGGCTCTGGCTTGTCAGCCTGGGACAGTCGTGGATATGAACATTCCAATTGTTTTTTGCCGAACAGCGTCATAGCTCTTTAGGCCTACCATAATATTAGCTGACTTTCAATCACTGAAATTCGCCCTGGTCGCCCAGGTCGTTTCGCTCTATCGGCAACTTTGCTTAGGTCGCTTTATTAGCCGATCATCCATAGAGAAATAATGACTTCCGTCGCTCCGGTAGCTCAGATCGCTTTTGCACAGTAATGCAGAAAGAAGCAAAGTGGAGTGTGTGGCTACTTGATGCAGTAATCTTTCTCAAGTCTGAACCTTAATGTGAATACGCATCCTTCTTCCCTTATCTTTTAGAAGCATCTGATACCATCTAAATGGATTTATGTAGTGGCACCCAAAGCTCACTGCCAATATCTGACGAGCACACTCACTGACTCACTCACCTCTGGTAACACTGAGATGTTGTTGTTTTCTAGATTGAGTTCCTCCAGCTCTCTGCACATGGCCAACGACCTGGGAATTGCTGACAGCCTATTGTACCGCAAGCCTAAGCGATTTATGCTCGACAGATTGCCTGGAACGACACAAAGAGAACGAAAAAAGCACTTTCAATTCAGTTGAATCAGGAAACAAGAAAGCAATCATTTAAAAAAAAAGGTGACAGTGTCAGAGTTCAACTTGGCGAGTACAACATTTTCATGCTCAAAGTTACAATCTAGGGCCACATATTCCAAATTACATTGTTTTTACCTGTACAGTTAGTTCAAACAGATGATCACTCAACCAGCCAATCACCTGGCTGAATTGGACAGGTATAACTAAGGTGCTGTTTCCACATAGCCTGGCATTTTTTAAAGCCTGCTATGTTTTTCTCCTGTTTAGGTGTACCAACCAACATGTGCATAATAAATACTCCATTGTAACAGATGCGTTTTAGCCCCCTTAATAGGATATTTTTTATAGCCTGCTTTTTTTAATATCTGGATTTTAAAAATATCCTACTACGTGGAAACAGCTCCTAAGTCTTTTTGCCCATCACTGTTGTTGATGCATACAAACAATCAACATAAGCGACAGAGTAGACCTACAACTGTAGGACGCAGTTGTGTTCTGTTGCATCAAATGCAGAGAGGTCAGAGGTCATTCGGTCACAGAGGTCACTGGAGCATCCATCACTAGAGCAGTGTTAGACTGGAACCGCACGGGCAAGAGAAGGAGGGGCAGACCCAAACTGTTGTGGAGGAGAGGAGACAAAAAGGACCTAGAGCATGCCAATACCTCATGGCACGAGGCGCAGATCATCGCTAGAGACCGCAGCAGATGGCGACGTCTAACAGAAGCCTTATGCTCCAGAAGCGACAAAGAGGATTAAATCAACTAAGTCAGAGGTCACTACTGCTCACCTATTGTCTCGGGGAGGTCCAGTAGCTCGTTGTGCTGTAGGTCAAGGTTAGTGATCTGTGTGCAGTTCCCAATCTCCTGGGGGAGGTGCTCCAACTGGTTATGGGCGACGTCCAGCGTGATGAGGTTACACAGCTCCCCTGCGGAAACGCGGAAACACACACACGCACACACACACACACACACAAGTTATCCTTACTGAAATACCACTACTCCACTACGTCCAGCGTGATGTGGTTACACAGCTCCCCTGCGGAAACGTAAACAGGCACATGCACGCACACACGCACGCACGCACGCACGCGTTATCTTTCCGCAGCACTGGTGTGTAAAAACACTGCTCTACCACTACTCTACTACTACTCCACTACTTACATAACATTACATAGCAGTCATGGGTAAGCGGTTAGGGCGTCTGACTTGTAGCCCAAAGGTTGACGGTTCAACTCCCGACCCGCCAGGTTGGTGGGGGGAGTAATTAACCAGTGCTCTCCCCCATCCTCCTACATGACTGAGGTACCCTGAGCATGGTACCGCCCCACCGCACTGCTCCCTTTGGGCACTATTGGGGTCTGCCCCCTTGCACAGATGAGGCATAAAATGCAATTTTGTTGTGTGCAGTGTCCAGTGAAAACTTGTGTGCTGTGGAGTGCTGTGTCACAATGACAAAGGGAGTTGGAGTTTCCCAATCGGGCTTTCTTCTTTCTTTAATACTACTCTACTACTTACATTACATTACATTGCGCTTCCATTGAATTCCAAATTGTGTTTAATTCCGAAGTGTTTACATGATGTTTTCAAAGCAGAATTAAATTTTGTTCAGAATTAAATCGAGTTAATTCTGAATTGAATGTCTCATGTAAACGAGGATACTCTCCAATCAATGAAGGCCCTGAAACAGAAAAACTAAATACACATACAGATATAGCTTTACCCCAGCACAACAAAGCAAGATTCCTTGAGAAATTGATGTCCTGATAAGATAAGATATAAGATAAGATAAGATACGAAAACGTCATGGTCTGTTACACATGAAACAGAAAATTGTCTTTAGTGTGGCTTCGGTCATTCTCACAGACATTGGACAATACTTGACAAAACAGGACAAAACAAGACAAGACAATACATGCATGCTGAGGCTGGATAGCTAGCTGGTCATTGTTCATCTCTTATTCTTCTGTTCAGCACAGACTTCAGTACGCTTGTGCCGTTGTTCCTCATTTTCATTCTGCTTTCTGAGGTCAAACCCAATTCCCCTTTACATACATATTTCTAACAGCGAAATGCCTACGCGTGCAGTGCACTGCACACACATACCCACACACACACACACACACACACACACACACACACACACACACACACACACACACACACACACACACACACACACACACACACACACACACACACACACCCAGGGACGCTGACAGCTTTGGCTGAATCATCTGAAAAGGCCCCCCACCCGATACATACAGTGCAATGAGAACCAAATTCTGGGCCCCTTCTATTAATGGGCCCGGGACAACTGTCTCCTTTGTCCCCCCCTGTCGGCTGCCATACACACACCCTCCAGTAAGAACTTTAATCAGCTCTTTCCCACCTCCTCAACCTCAATAGTCTGGTATAGACCAGTCCTTAAAGAGAAATGCATAGAGGTCAATTCAGTTGTATTGCTTATCCATCAGAAGAGCACAGAATCAGCATTTAGGAGAGAGAGTGAGAGAGTGGGAGAACGAGAGAGAAAGAGAGACAGAGACAGAGACAGAGAGGGAGGGAGGGAGGGAGAGAGAAAGAGAGAAAGAGAGAGAGAGAGGGAGAGAGAGAGAGAGAGAGAGAGAGAGAGAGAGAGAGAGAGAGAGAGAGAGAAAGGGAGGGAGAGAGAGAGAGAGAGAGAGAGAGAGAAAGGGAGGGAGAGAGAGAGAAAGAGAGCGAGAGAGAAAGAGAGACAGAGAGAGAGGGAGAGGGAGAAAGAGAGAACTGCAGAGGGGCCCAGTGGAGTTGTGTAGGAGTATGAAGATTGAAGGCGGAGAGCTAAGCAAAAGAAGCGCACCAACACACACACTCTTCCTTTCTCTCACTCTCTCTCTCTATGTCTCTCTCTCTCGCTCTCTCTCTCTCTCTCCCGCTTTCTCGCTCTCTCTGTCTCTCTTTCTCTCATCAACTCACACTCACTCTCACATTCTTTCATTCCCTTACTGTCTTAGCCAATGAAAGAAAGAATAAATGAAGGAATGAAAGAATTCAATTCACCCTCACCAACACCTCAAACAATCTCACGCACTATCCAGAGCCAGAGTGGAAGTAAGAGTTAAGCTAATCCCATTGAACTCCATGTTTCATTTGTACACAAAGATGGCGGCTCATGGAGCCTATGGATTGATCCTTACTCCAAAACTTTCTTTTTTTTTAAAGGTATTTTTTTGGTCTTTTTGACTTTATTCATGATAGTACAGTGCAGATGGTGACAGGAAGTGAGTTGGGAGAGAGAGAGGGGGGAGGGTTGGCAAAGGACCCAGGCCGGTAATCGAACTCTGAACGGCCGCATAGTAAACGAGTGCCCTACCATTTGCGCCATGGTAGGGCCATTACTCCAAAACTTTCACTCAGTATTTCGTTCACTCTAGCCCTCAGCATTTCTTTGGCCACCAATCACTTATATACTGACTGCCTCATTCACTTGAAGTTGTGGATGTCTTGTTCTTTCACCCTTCATTCACTTTCACCGTTTCTCTAACCTGCCCCTTCCCACTTCAGTAACTCACACATCATGGCAGGTACACGTAGCTGCTTTATCTTGCTCTTGTGGTTGCTCACACACGCTAAATCACCATCACTAAGCCAAATCTCTCTCACACAACACCACTCCTTCCATCCCTTCTCTATACTCCTCACGCACCGATATCTGCAGGCAGCTGCTTGGTCCTGGGCCTGGGGATTGTGTGAGCATAATGAACTTGGCCAGGCTGCTCACTCTTTTATTCTCTCTCACTCAGTAAATACTCACTAATGCCTGAGAGTGAGACCCACTCACTCACTGCCTCAAACTCACCCACTCACTCATGCTCCCTCGCTCACTGCCTCAAACTCACTCGCTGCCTCAAACTCGCTCACTCGCTCGCTCACTCACTCACTCACTCACTCACTCACTCACTCACTCACTCACTCACTCACTCACTCACTCACTCACTCACTCACTCACTCACTCACTCACTCACTCACTCACTCACTCACTCACTCACCGATCTCTGCAGGCAGCTGTTTGAGCTTGTTATCGTGGATGCTGACTGAGCATGGTGAACTTGGACAGGTTGCTCACTACTCACACTCAATTACCCACTCCATCACCCTTACTCACTCACTCACTCACCAAATCACCCTCACTCACTCACTCCCTCCCTCCCTCCCTCCCTCCCTCACTCACTCACTCACTCACTCACTCACTCACTCACTCACTCACTCACTCGAGCTTGTTCTCGTGGATGCCGACTGACTGAATTTGAACAGGTTGCTGCTCACTACTCACACTCAATTACCACTCTATCACTCTTATTCACTCACCAAAGCATCCTCTCACTCACCAAATCGTCCTTACTCACTCAACAAATCAACTTCTCACTCACTCAATCAATCACCCTTTCACTCAATCACCAAATCACTCGCTCACCCATCCACTCAGCGCCAACTCACAGAGCTCGCGAACAGCTGCTTGAGCTTGTTCTTGCGGATGCTGAGCATGGTGAACTTGGACAAGTTGCACAATACTCGCTCACTCAAACACCCTTACTCACTCGCTAAATCACTCCCTCAATCACCCTCATTAACCCCAACTTCCCCACACCTTACATCCCCCTCCCTCCCTCCCTCCCTCCCTCTGTCCTCCCTCCTCCCCACTGAGCGCCAGGTAACTCACCGATCTCGGCGGGCAGCTGCTTGATCTTGTTCTCGCGGATGCTGAGCATGGTGAGCTCGGCCAGGTTGCTGATCTCCTTCTCCACGGCGGTGATGCGGTTGAAGCGCAGGTAGAGCGTGCGCAGCGAGCCCACGCGGTACACCACGGCCGGGATCTCCCGCAGCTTGTTGTGCCGCAGGTCCAGCATGCGCAGCTTGCGCAGGCCGTCCAGCGAGTCGGGCAGGCTGGTGAGCGAGTTCTCGCTCAGCGCCAGCGTCACCAGGTTGGTCAGGCAGCCCAGCTCGGCCGGCAGGCTCTGGAGCTTGTTGCTGTACAGGTACAGCTCGGTCAGCTGGGTGAGCTCCTTCACGGCGCTGGGCAGCACGTGGATGGAGCGCTTGGACAGGTCCAGGCGCGTGGAGCTCTCCTCGCGACACTTGTTCAGCTCTTTGATCACCTGGGAGGGAATAGATTTCAAAAGTTTAAAATGTGCGATCTAAATGTCAACTTGAAAGCCCTCCTCTCCTCTCCTCTCCTCTCCTCTCGACACTTGTTCAGCACTTTGATCAGCTGGAAGAATAGATTTTCAAAAATATAAAAATCTACTATCTAAATATCAACCTGAAAGTCCAGGGAAGGACTTAAGGCATTCTGTGCAACCTCCTTAAGTAGATCCCTTAGCTAAGGGAAAATGAGCCCTTAAGGGTCACACTTAAAGGAGAAAACTTAAGGTGTTTTGTGCAACCAGGCCCAGGCACCAGAAGCTCTCTTCGAGGCACTTGTTAAAAGTGCAGTGTGCAATATTTTTCAAGTACTTCATTTCCAGAATTCATGCTGCCCATTCACAAATGTTACATTTTAATAATCAATAAAAGGTGAAAAGAAATCCCGCACACTGTCCATTCCACCAACAAACTTTAATACAACGTTTCGGTCATCCTACCTTCTTCAGGTAAAGGTCGGATGACCGAAACGTTGTATTAAAGTTTGTTGGTGGAATGGACAGTGTGCGGGATTTCTTTTCACTTGACTGACAACCCGGCTGGGATAACATCCTACGCACCTGCCCAACTCCAGAGGTGTGCAAAAGCGTCTTTATTGAAATAATCAATAAAAACAAAATGATAAATAAATAAAAAAACAAATTAATAAATAAATAATGAAATCAAAAGGAGCTGAGCTGGCCCACCTCGGCGTTGCTGGACTTCTTGCGCGTGCCCTGTGCCGGGTTGGGCCGCTTGATGGTGTTGTCCACGGAGAAGGCCACGGCGGGCGGTGCCCCTCCGGCATCCTTCTTGCCGTCTTTGGAGTCCTTCCCTTTGGTCTTACCACCTCCTCGTTCTCCTCCACCTCCTCCCCCGCTCTCCTTGTTGCCCCCTCCTCCTCCTCCTCCTCCGAAGCCTCCTCCACCCTTGCTGCCGGGCTCCTTGTCCCTCTCCTTGCCCCCTCCGCCCGAGGAGGAGAGGCCCTTCTCCTTGTCCTTGGAGTCCTTGTCTTTGCCTAGAGTACTACTCATGGTAGTGGTGGTGGTGGTGGTGGTGGTGACAGCAGCAGAAGCAGACGGTGACAGCCGCCTTTTTGTTCATGGGGGGAGCCCAGAGTCCCTTCACCGCCCCTTCCCGTCCCGTCCCGTCCCGTCCCTGTCCCCTTCCGTCCCGTGTTTAGGACTGTGTTCTTGGGGAAAGGGGGACTTTTTGGGTTTTTTTTACAGGAGAGATTGAGCAGTGCCAGACCAGAAGGAAGGAGTCTTACAACGACGACACGTGCAGGACTTCGTACACACCCGTGTCGACATGGGAGAGCAGAGGCTGAAGGCAGAGGTGGTTTGGCAGGGAGGGAGGGAGGGTGAAGAAGGCGGCAGGAGGTGGTGGGGAGGTGAGGGGAGGTGAGGTGAGGTGAAGCTAGGTGAGGTGGGGGGTGTTTTCAAAACACCACCAGAGAATGAATCCTCAGATGTGGTGACGGTCCCCTGGCTTGGTCCAGCCTCATGGTTGTGTCTGAATGTCTTGGCAAGGATCCCCCTCCACCCACTTTTTAGACAAAAGAGTTCAGGCCAGAATGGTCACCAGTCATCATCATCATCATCATCATCTCCTTCTTCTTGTGTGTTGTTTTGCGTGTGTGCTGATGGAGAGACAAGACAAGAAACGGTTAAATCCTGCTGTGAAATGCGTGAGTGGTTACACTGTTTGAAACCGCACAGCAGTGAATTCAAAGAAGTGAGACCATGAGTAAAAAATTCTCCTCAGTTTACACAATCTTGATTTTCGCGATACAACTAATCTACACAAAGCAGAAAAGTTGCTGTTATTGACAAAAAGTCAATCAATCAGTCAGGCATGACATGAGGCAGGAATCCCCTTCAGGGGAAAGTAAAGAATACAGTTTTTACAGTTTGGGCCTAATCATGAGAACCATTAGCCATTAGTCCACATTAGTCACGGACTTGTCTGCCACTCGCAGAGTTCGAGGTGCAGTTGGTTGCTCACTGACTGCCAATATTGTTTGGAAGGAATAGGAGCATTCTCTATCGGCCAACAGTATAATTACAACAGAGGAATTCAGTTGTGGTTTAAAAAAATATTTTTGTAAAAAAAAAGTGTAAGCTTAAAGGGACAGTTTGGTCAATTTCAACATGCAGTTGTAATGCTCACACTACCCTGGACTTGTCAGTGCCTGACATTTTTTTTTCTTCTTCTTCAGCCGTTTCCGAGATCCTGGTCATTGTAATGGGGGCAGCTCTTTGTTTACATTTCAAAAAAACATTTTTATTTATTCCCAAAAACATCCAAAAGGTTATAAAACATCAGCAGACAACTAGCAAACAGCAGTACCTTTTGGGAAAATATTTGGAGTTGGCCTATGTTTCATTTTTTAAAAATGTAAACAAACGCTGCCCCCATTAGAATTGCTCATATCTCGGAAAGGGCTGAGCCGAAAAATGTTGCATCACCAGGTACTGACAAGTCAAGGGTAGTGTGAGCAATACAACTGCATGTTGAAATTGACCAAACTGTCCCTTTAAGTTGTGAGTGAGGAGGCGGGCCGCATGGCCCCAGGCCTCCAGTTGCCCATCCCAGGTGTAGCCTTTAAATTTCAGCATGCCAGCATGCTATTGTTATGCGATATGTTATTGAGTTACCATAACACCCACACGCCACTCTCAGTGTTAAACAAACCGGCTTAAGCCATGTTGTATTTGCCATTTCTTAAAGTACATAGTTCACCCAGAGAGGATTTATAGAGGTAGAAAGGCTATGGTTCACCCTTGTAATATTTGCTCTCATCATCAAAGACAAAGATGTATCAAGAGACTACGGGACACAAAACGCATGAACACACACACGTCAACGAGCTGAAGTGACGTGAACCAGTGGCCGCCCTGGGAAAGGGAATGGAGTTGGCTACTCATAAATCAGCTGTACGCCTAGTGTGAAAAACAAGAGCGGCTGGAGGAGAGGAGGCTATGCCATCGCTTTAGCAAGCTGTGTGTAGGGCAGTGCAATATATCGAATTTATATTGTGATATCAATATTGCTGTCAAAACCATATCAAATTTCATTATATCGAAAAATATTGAATATATTGAAAATATTTTTTGTCATTTGTCTGACACAGCCAAAAGGTAGGTTAGGCTTAGGCTAAGCGCAATACATTCCCCTCATTCCCTATTCCCTTCCACAGAGCAGACCTGCTACCCAACTAGGGCTGGGCGGTATATCGTATAAAACGTAATAACGGTTTTCACCTACACAAGGTTCACTTTTTGATGAGAGATGGGTTTTTTTTTATTATTATTCAAAAAAGCGATTAAAATAGAAATGGAGATGAATTAAAATTCAGGATTTTCTGTCATTTTTAAATTTAATTTCAGCCTTTTCTTCAGAAACATTGAGATGTAGTGGAAAATCGCCGCTTATGAAAAAAAATTGTGCAGAGAACCGTGATATTAATTTTGATCAACAAAACCTTGATACGCATTCTTTTCTGAGCCGCCCAGACCTGCTACCCAACACTCATGCAGAACACCACCGTTTTTTTCTCTATGGCCCTCCCCTCACACTGCTGAAGGGAGGGAAGAATTGTTTAGCACAGGGTTTCTCAAAGTGGGGTGCGTGCACCCCTGGGGGTGCGCGGCCTGCCATAAGGGGGTGCATGAGCTGAATAGAGCAATGGCTGATATGTGTGTTTTTATACAGAATTCATGAACATTATGTAGTTTTTAATTGATTGGTGAATTGTATGCTTGAAGGGTCCATCTGAAGTGTAATTTATAACTCCTAGACTTGTAATAATGGCAGAAATAACGTCAGGGCTATTGTAAATGAGGATTGCCCAAAATGTGCGGCTGTGCAACATTCGCTTAGGGGGTGCGCGAACGACATTGAAATGTAAAAGGGGGTGCGCAGGGGGAAAAGTTTGGGAACCGCTGGTTTAGCACAATTATTTGTCTTAAAAATAAATATCGTGTAAAAAAAATCGTGATATCAATATTGACTTGACATAATCGTGATATTGATTTTCGTCATAATCGAGCAGCCCTAGCTGTGTGCGTACATTTCCAGTTACTGGACTGGAGGAGGCTATAGCATTGTTTCCCCAAAGACTGGGTCGGGTCCCAAGGTTATGGTCATCACAGCTGTGTGCATCTGACCTCAAACAAGCTTTGCCTTTCTGGATTATTGCTGGCTTAATTAAACCCATTTCGGTTATTGACCAAAACTAATGGTTCATATAATTATTCAGCCAACAATGTACTACTGGGGAGCTGGATAGTGCATGGGGTGTGAGAGTTAGTAAGGGGAGGGAGGGAGGGAGCGAGCGAATCATAGGGGGGCAAGTAGCGTATGGGCGGGTGGCAGCTTCACAATGTGGTGGGGAGTGGAGTCAGCCGTGGCCTAGTAAGCTTAGTAAAGAAAATGGGCTTTCGTTTCGACCAGAGGGTTGCAGGTTCAAATCCCAGCCTTCCACTCCCCATCTCACTCCATGGCAGAGTTGCCCTTGACGCAGGGCACCTAAACCCACACTGCTCCAGGGACTGTAACCAGGGACTGTACCCTGTACTTAAATAAAACAATTGCAAGTCGCTTTGGATGAAAGTGTCAGCTTTCGACTTCGAATTATTTTTGTTATGTAATATGAAGTGATCTGTCGACCTGGGAGGAGGTGGTAATGGGGCAGTGGAGGAGTGGAGGAGCAGAGCGGGTAAGTTATGGAAGTGTGACCTGGAGCGTCAGCTGATCTAATGCTATACAGGGGCACAGTAGGGCAAGTGTGCCAAGTGCGCAAGCCAAAAAAAATGGGCAGTTATTTATTTTGAAGTTTTGAAGTTGTGTATGTGCACTATTTTGTACGCATTCTGTAGATTACTCAATATGATAAACTTGAGATAAATTCCAAGGTAGCAAGGTTGTTGTTTTTTTTTTTTAGAAACTCATACCGGGGCACAGCAAATCAATACCCAGGCATGAGCCCCTATAAAATAGGTCTGGCGACGCCCCTGAGTGTGACCTGGCCAGAGATCAGAGTGGTTGAAAGGGCAGAGGCGCTGTTGGGCGTAAGCCCCCCTGGTCTCAGCCTCAGCCTCAGCCCCGTCTCTCCTGCTGCCGGCCTTCAAAAGCTCCAGGCTCAGGCTACCCTGCAGGGGTCACGAGACTTTTGTGGAGGAAAGGGCTCCGGCCAGCACATTTCAAATGACAGAGGACATTTTTAAAGGTGCACAATGTAGGATGACGTAGTTTACGCAGTGCCCGTGGCATGCCTGCCTCAAAATCTACACTGTCATGAAAAAATTGCTGTTTAAATAAACTGAGATTTTTTTTCATCACGGAATGCCAACAGTTGATACAAATCTGAATACGGTATGTTAAGAGATTTTTCGTATGAGAAGCGTTTCCCACGACACTCGTAGCGGACCGCTCTCACAAAAGTTACATTTGGGGTTTTCTGACAGCGGAACGTGGAAGTGGTCGCGAGAGTCACCGTTCACTTAATAGTGACTCCTAATTAAACTTTTAATCCTACATAGAGCCCCTTTAATGGGAGGGCGTTGACAGTGCCAGACAACCAGCTACTGCTCCATTCAGGGGAACTCTGAATGGGTCTTCCATGATGGATCATCATCAGAACTACACTACTACTACTACTACTACTACTACTACCAAGATTTACAGGGTATTGGTTACAGTCCCTGGAGCAGAGTGGGGTTAGGGGCCTTGCTCAAGGCGGGCACCTCAGCCATGGGTGGAGGTGTAGGGAGAGGTGAGGGTGGGATCAGAACACCTGGCTCAGTTGTAAACCAGGTTAAGTTAAGTTGTAAACCAGGTTAAGTTAAGTTGTAAACCAGGTTAAGTGTGGTAGAGGTAAATCACCTAATAGAGGAGGCCGGAGTCCTCGTTTTTGTAACTAAATGATGATTAGTAGCAAGGTAGCACCCCAGGACTGTATGTGTGTGAATCTGACACCAATATTAAGGGAGAAACAGACTAGGAAAGGTTTACATATGAGGGTAAGCCACTACACATTCAGCCAGTGTTAGTCACAAAAAGATGTCTGTGGTGTTATTTGAAAGCTCTTTTCTGGCTCTACAAATTACACAAACAGCATAGAATACAACAACCCTCAGAATAAGAATTATGATACTACATTGAAAAATTAAAAATTGAATATAAAAAAAACCCTTATATCTTTAAATGGCCAGTTCCTTGTCTAAACGTAGCCTGCAATGTCATGAACAACACCTGAAATGCTGGTGTTTGGTTCTTTATTCATTTCAGAGATGATGCCAATATGGCATCATACAGATCATCTAGTAATAATATGGTAATACCATAGTAATATCACATGACAGCATGTCTATCGGAATATGTGAAGGATGGAGATGGTCCATGAGGATGCAGGAAGTTCAGTTTCACCTCTCCAGTGCTCGGCATACATTCCTCAACACATGCTAGCCACCAGTTGCCATCATATACAGCTACAACATACCCTTTGATGCTTGAACATTAAAAAAAAAAAATCCTTTCCTGAGCTTATTCTTTCAACCCTGCCTTCTCTGAATGCTGAAAATGGTCTAGCTTCCACTGTGTCCATTGACAATTGGCAGAAGCTGTGTAGTTTTTGAGTAGCTGGAATAGGGACCGACGAGGGTGCAGGGCCCATCGGGAAAATGCCCATTATGCCAGATGGCCAGTCCAGTCCTGTCCCTGACACTAATCTATTACTACTGTAATACAACTGTTTTCAACCGGTATGTCCCATTATCTCTGAAATGAATAAAGAACCAAACACCCCATTTCCAGGTGTTGGTTACTTGTCCTTACAGGCTATGTTTAGACAAGAAACTGGCCATTTTAGAATATACGTTTTTTCGATATTCAATTTTTTATTTTTCAATGCATCATAGTTCATATTCTGAAGGTTGTTGTATTCCATGCTGTTCGTGTAATTTGTAGAGGCAGAAAAGAGCTTTCAAACAACACCAGATATATTTTTGTAAACAGGCACACCAAGTTTGATTGAAATCTGTGTCGGTCGGGTCCCAAAGTGTCTGATTTCAGGTGAAATGACCCTATGCCCTACTAACACCATGCGGAGAAACGCACAGTCAGGCATGTAGTCAATAAAATACAAAACCTTAACAAACCCATAACAGTGTTAGACAACGTAGTCACATATATACAAACTCAATAATAGTGTGTGGCAGTGCAGTCATATAAATACATGTCCATCACTAACATGGTAAGTTAACGTACAGAAATGTACACAGCCTGGGAAAATACATAAACAGCCTCTCCTAAGCCCACGGCATGCCATAATGGTGTCTGAAACGGCTTAACGCACGGGTGTTTAGATTACAAGTCAGGAATGAGACGGGTCAGGGCCAGAAAAACAGACGTAATTCTTTTCAATTGTGACGTCGGCAAAGGGTTCACTCCCAAAATGGAGTTGCACACCGGGAGCACATTTCTCCAGCCATATTAGTGGACACTGTCTACTACCCCATCATAAAGTTCAAACGAAGAAGTGGTACACATCCCATGTCTAAGTGTAGAACAAAAGGCGCAGAGAAGTCTGCAGCACACTTGAAATCCTTCCATTTTACTTAAGTTAGACTCTTCATACTTCTGAAAGATAAAGCCTCAGTTACAAAGTTGTTAAATATCACCAGAACGGCAAAGACCAAGTCGCAATTGCATAAAGTAAAGAGTTTGTGTAATGTCGTAGCAGTGCTATAGTAATTAAGTATTTACGGTAGTGGACGTCGCCCACGCCAGTGATTTTCAAAGTGGGGGCCGGGACCCCTGGCGGGCTGTGAGACAGGGGGGCGTGACCAGTGGGCGGGAAAAGTAAGTATAACAACATAAACATAAATGGAGTAATAACTTCAGAAAGCAAAATAAACCAAAAATAAGCTACACTATATTTCCATTAATTCTGCGATATGCCTCTCTGATAGATGGAGGATCGGCTGTGGCGATGTTGTTTTCTTCTTTCCAATATATTTATTTTGTCTCCTCTTGGATGGGTTTTAGGAAGCACCAACTCCATCAAGTTGTGAAATGGGGTGCACAGATCAGGGGTGCATTCCTCAAAAGCGTAGTTGCTAACTTCAGTAGCTACTTTGTTGGTTGCAATGCAATTTCCCATGGGCAACTACCCAAGTGGCTAACTGCCAACAACTATGCTTTTCAAGAAATGCACCCCAGGATGAGTACAATTACTCCATTTTGAACGATTATGTTCACATATACCCACAAATATACACTAAAATTATCCAATAACTATCAGAGAGATGCAAACTATTTCTCAAATCTATAGAGGACTATGAATGCATTTTGTCTGTATTAAGCTTATATCTTTGAGTTCAAATTTAAAATGCTCTCCTGGCCTCAAACGTGATGTTACAGAGTGTCTATTGGAAAGCATGCCACTGCAAGGAAATTGGTTTAAAAAAAAAAAAAAAAAAAAAAAAGGAGCTCCATGGCAGAAGAGTTATTGTATCTCAATGGGACCCCTTCCTAGCTGAAGAACGCTTATATAAATAAAAAACAACAACTTTGTGGTGAGTTTCAATCGTTACATCAACTGTCCAGAAATCTACATGGACTGAGGTCTCTAATAGGGCTGCACAATATATCGAAAATGTATCGAAATCGCGATATCAAGAGTGGCGATATACGTATCACGAAAATGCCCTACGGTAATTATCGCGAACGAGTAAAACATTTCTGTACAGTCCAATCACTTGCTGAATGTCAACAAATGCGCAAGAAGCCCGCCATGACCAAAGCCACGCCGCCCACAGACAGACTGACAAATTAGTGTCAAGAAAAACACTCAGCTATATTTCTAAATATCGCTTCAATATCGCTATCGAGGTATTGCATGCTGTAATACCGAGTATCTAATTTTTTTTTATGATATCGTGCAGCCCTAGTCTCTACATTCACCAATCAGTTCTGACTTGAACTACAACCCCTAAACCAGGGGTGGGGAACCTATGTCTCGAGGGCCGTTTGCAGCCCTTGAGGCCATTTTATCTGGCCCCTGATATCATTTTAATGTTATGCAGCTTCACATGAAATATGAAATATTTTGTAAAGGAATCTTAGAAATTACATGTTCATTACAATTAAGTTATATTCAGGGGGCCTAGAGAAGTTGGGTTCTGTTTTAAAGGCGGTTGCCTTCAATATAGGCCTAATTTGCAGGGGGGAATCCTGGTTTGTGTTCATAGTATGGCCCTCAGAAGACTTTTATGGCCCTTGGAGGAATATGAAGTGGCCCCTCGAATGAAAAAGGATCCCCATCTCTGCTCTAGGCTATGTTAGTCAGTCAGCTGTCAAAGTGCTCAGAGATTAGTGTCTTTTTGATTACTTTATATCAATGCCGCAGCAATGTTTAGAAAAGCCAATGACTTGTTGGGGAAAACTCAGGACTCTGGCTAAGCTTTGCAACATTCTGAGTAATCCTAGCCAATGTTCAGCGCAACCTTGTCATGCCTTCTGATTAGATCGACTGAAATCACGACGGTGTAATTTAACCCACTGATTGGTAGAGTACAGTACTGGGGTGGAAGAACATACAAAAGAACGCTTGTTGAAACATACTTCAACGTGAATCTCACATAATTTGCCAATTAAATGATAAAACTGGTCAATCGTAATAAAAAAAATGAAAAACATTTCAATGTCACATGGGCTAAGCACTTTCCTATGACTTTCATTTGAACTGTCAGACACTGCATCTAACATTTTAAACCTCTCAACTTCAAGGTGGTTACAACATCTCTTCATTTAAGAACAGTACGAACAGGTCAACATTTCATCAATGTACTGTCCATATAGGCTACCATTGTGAAGTTGGCATACATCATGCATACAACACACACTGGCTTGAAGGTAAAAATGCAGTCATTACTACATAAGTCAAGGGACATATTCAGTAGTGCTTAAATTGATTGAAAAAGATGATAATTTGCTGCACCGTGTTAACCTTCTTTCAGAAGGAAAAAAAATGAACCGTCTATGAGAAGTATACAAACCATAGAGGATTTTGTAATTGCATTTTGTAATTGTTGGCAGCGTATTGACAATATCGCCCATTACTGAATTGATAAGCACTGTCACAAAGATGAAGTTGCCTTTCGGTCAATCTGGAATACTAGGCCTATATTAGAGGTGCCTGCATTTGACATAAAAAAACACTATGGCACAATTCATTGTCCAACTCTTCTAAGTAGGCCTCTCCCTTGCCCATTTGTGTTCACACTGAGAAACATTTAAAACTCACACTGCCTCTTATCTAAATAAATGTGTAGGCCTATGGACACTGATTGGATACCTGGCATTTCTAAATAAGTTGCCAAATAAAAGTATGCATGAAATTCATAGAGTAAAATGTCAAGACAAAAAAAAAACATTTGCTGTGAGCAACTGAGGTGAATGCTTACTGCCATAGGTCACTACATCCAAGTAATTTAGCCTATAGGCCTACAACACAAGCATTTATCATCAATGTATGTTTCCACACAGCCAACTTTAACCAACAAAACGCAAGCTAAGGCCTACTCGCCAGCAGTGAAAACTGTGGGCGAGCATCATGGAATAGTACAGAAGATCAGAGGTCGATTGAGCGAGTTTCTGGCTTTCCCTCATCAAAATCACATAAAAGCAACTTCATGTGTCAGACAGACCCCTGAAGATATCATTTTTCTGTTTCGCAAGGGCGGTGTTTCATTGACAGCGCAGTGTATTGACACTGCGTAGCTGAGGCATTGATAGACAGATTACGGATATAATTAAACCGTAGTAGTGCTGTAACTATATCATTGAATAGCCCAAACTAATTGCACTATCCGGACAACCAACACAGGGGGCATAGAAGAACTAGCCTAACATTGGAGAAGTCGTCCCCAAGGTTTTAGGTACCCATGTCATTCAGGCCACGAAAGAGCATGCATTGCACTCTGTGACTGACATGGTATAACAAACAGCATACTATCCACATAACAAATGATTGGTAACGTTACGCAGTTCATGTAGAACTGTGTGGTCGATCAAAGTTCCTTTTGCGCATGTGATGTGACAGCATGAAACAGGTAATACCTAACGTTATCATACCGCGTGAAGGGCTACTGTCTACCCGTGAAACCATGCCGACAAACTGATAAGTCAAATTCAGTCAGCTAACATATATTGTCTCACAATGGTATAATTTTGTAACAGAATAATAGACAGCGCCGGAGCAGTAGATAAGAAGGGCAGCGCCAGTGATACAAAATGACAGAAATGTAACGCTAAATTATCCTCCGCCTTCTTCAGGAAGTTAGCCTACATTGCTATCCAACATTAGCACAATGGTCAATCCTCGGAAATGACTTGCCAACACCTAGAAACAAAATGATGTTGAACTGCTATCCGCGCAATAATATATCGTCCAATTCTCGGCAATCTGTAACATGACAAATCTTAACTCATATATGGTGGTAAAAAGCTATATTACAAATGTGATACCGTTGTGTTGCCAACATACAGGGGTCGACGTTTGCCTTCGCTCAACTAAATTTGTGTATTTTCCTCGGCAGCATTCTACAAAGACATATTTAACATCCTAACGGTGAAGATATGGCATTTGAGTTCAGATCTATGACGAGCATAGTAATGAACATTTAGCTTTATAGGACACGACACAAAAAACAGACGTCGATGTGCCTAGCCTACGTAGCAACATCTATCGATGGTTAGCAAACGCTAGCCTTCACGGGCAGTCAAAAGTCTTTCGCCACTTTCCCACAAAATACGAATGGACCCAACAGCTGCATCTGCCAACCATTGCTTGACAATGCCAACACACCAATAAGGCGTCAACTCCATATTTGTTTGGCGGTTGTTGCAATTAACTGAGGTGATCTTGTTGATTTTAACCAACAAACAGCCACGATTACACCGATGGCTAGGTATGGATTCAGCTTGCTAGCTGAGGCCTTCTGCAAACAGCTGTCATCTGTGAAGTACCATTGCAACCATTGCGAGGCATACGGGGGATACAAGCCGCAGCAAGAACACAGCCCCTTGCTTGTCGTGCGCAATCGTGTACGGTTGAAATTGACGATGTTATATGGCAATGTCCTGATAGCACAATGAATGCTTTCTTGTTTAATATGTCATACATGTATGGTAAAGGCGTGTTAAATTATGATTATGTGGGCTTATGTGGCGCCCATATTTCCTTACTATAACGACAGAAAAAAAGAAACACATTCTCCACACAGCGGCCATTCCGTAGCTGAACAAAAGAGTGGATCTCACCCTACTGGTTGTAGACAGTGAAAAGTCCCACCAGATTTCATGCGGGGCTAGGCGCGCTTTCATTAAAACCTCTGAGAGACGAACCTCGGTTGTTCATATTCGCTTAATTCTGTGTAATAATAGAAGTATTTTACCTTCAGAGGTGTGACTCCGCCATCCTGGTTTCCTCCTCTTTTTCTACACAGTTGAGGCACAGCAATCCCCTCCCCTGCCATCACATTGCGTCACGCATTCGTATTGCCCCTTGTATCACGAGACTTTCTCCAGCAGAAAAAAGGTATTTCCTTTGCATAGGCGGCAGTGAAAAGGGGTGAGGTGATGCTGGAAAAATGGATAGCTCTCTGAATTTTGCTAAATTATTGTACAGCCTTGGAAAACATTCCAGATAACTTCTATAAGAATAATACTGGCACTTGACAGTCCAGTCAGTGTGCTTGTATGGAGTAGGCCTACAAAAGGACTTAAGTATTATAGACTCATACAATCTGTGCTTAAGTCTGGTTTATGAATCATATACAGTAACTACTAGTTTGTGTTATGCACTGCAAAAGCAAAAACATAACACAGCCAAACTAGAATGCAGAATGAGATAACTATGTTACAAGGACCAGGCAATAGATAAAATCACATGGTTTGGGTGTCTCAGTAGTTTGAGACATATATAGTTATAATTGTAATCTGTATAATATAATTATAATGTGTGGTAAGTCTGAGTGTGTGTTGTGTGTGTGTGTGTGTGTGTGTGTGTGTGTGTGTGTGTGTGTGAGAGAGAGAGAGAGAGAGAGAGAGAGAGAGAGAGAGAGAGAGAGAGAGAGTGTGTGTGTGTGTGTGTGTGTGTGTGTGTGTGTTTGTTAACTGATGTAAGGCTTTTTTCTATACTCCGATTTTGCTTTGCTTTGTTTACTGCAATGTGCAATAATGTGTATTAGGTCTTTGTTTATCTCTTGTATCTATGTAAAATGTCAGACACCTTAATTTCCGTCGAGATTAATAAAAGTACTCTACTCTAGTTTACTGGGCATTGGGCAAACACTGGGAATGGGAAACAGGGCATTGTACAGATGAGTACTAAAAGTGTAGGCATTATACCAACCTCTAGGGGGCACTGTAGGGCTTTGTTTAAATTGGCAGAGCTTGTTTGGTTCTAGAGGCAGCAGCAGACGGGCGTCACATAGCGCGCGACGGTGCTCTTCTAGTGTCTGAGTTCGCCATCAAGATTCTGGAATGTCCATTAGAAAACACATTTTTGCTTTTCTTGAATCTGTAATTTAGAAGATTGATGCACGTTTATTGGACAGTGAGCTGCTTATTCCATGCGCAGTTTGTCGTCGAAAGAGAATGACAGCTTGGCATCTCCACTAGCAACCAATGTAAACAGACATAAGCGCATTAGCTTCCATCCACCGAGCAGTAACATTAGCCATTTGAAAACACGCAATCAACTTCTAACTAGGAGTACATTTATTGGATAAGTGAGTATGAGTCTACTTCATTGTTATAATTATGTCTACAAACTCAACCTTCATCCATGCTGATGAATGCCTTCTGTTCCATTGCAGAACGATAGACCTTTCTTGCCATCATCATGCCTGAAGTGAAGTCAACATTTCGAGAAGTTCTTCCCAAGCAAGGTAAGCATGCAGCCAGCAATCAGAAATAATAGTTTCTGAAACACTTGTGTTGGATGTGTGGACATGTATACTATAATATACTATATACCCCCATGTGTTGAAGTACCTCCGTGCAATAGTCTACAAGGCTCTATGGTAGTGGGGTCTTTCCAAGTACAAGCAGGACTCTACGTAAACCAGCATAGCTGCTGTCTTTTCTTTTTGGCTGGTAGAAGAAGATTTACTAGTTGCCACTTGGACTGATAGTGAGTGTGTTTTGTTAGAACGATTAACACCCACTTTGCCAAATTTGGCTAGTGATTAAAAAGTTAATTTATAGCCCTGTCCCTGATTGTAGCCATCTTTTTTCCCCAATCATCCACCCTTCAGGTCAGCTGTCCATGGAGGATGTCCCCACCATGGTGTTATGCAAGCCCAAGCTGCTGCCCCTGAAGTCGGTGACTCTGGAGAAGCTGGAGAAGATGCACCTGGAGGCCCAGGAGATCATCAAACAGCAGGAGCTGGCAGCCAAAGAGCAGAGCAAGGACCAGTGAGGGGAGGAGGAGGAGGGATGCGTGTAACAGAATGCTGCCCTACCAAGACTGGAAAGAGGAGTAGGAGGAAGAGGAGGGGTGTCTGCAACAGAATGCTGCCCTACCAAGACAAGGAGCTGTAACTACGCCAACCTTGAAACTGAGCAAAATACCTTCAATGCCTTGGTGTTTGGTTGGATATTGTAGTTACTGCAAATTTGACATAGCAATTTATAAACGGGACACATTTGGACTGAAAAGCCTCCTTTGTCACAAGATGGAGGTGTAATGACCATTTTCAGTCTAATCTCGACAAAATGTGTAGTTACTACACTTTGCCTTTGTAGGGCAGAATGAATGCATCAGCTGTTCTGGAGGACTGGCCTTGTACATTAAGTATGAGAATATATTTTGAGAGTGCTTATTTTGTATGCTTATTTGTTGTTTTTGATAGTTATATTTAAACACAGTTCAGTTAGGGAGATGGGCCTACTCTAGTTTCCCCTTTTGTGAAGAATGTCTACTTTACACTGAATCTGTGTACAAGCTGTCTGAATTCAAGGCTACATACAGTACATGGTTTGTTACGATTCAGTGCAACATCTCTATCAAGTTAATTTTAAAGTTGATCATCATTAAATAAAACACTCATCACACTTGAATACATTTCATCATCTCACAGTTCACATTAAATGAATTGCTTCAAGAACTCCAGTAAACACAGTGACCTGTTATGGTGTTCCCCACATGTTTTTAATGAAGTGTAAGACAGACCACAGAGCAATATTTGGTACATTTTCACACACCAGTGTTATGAAATACAAAAATAAACGTTCTTGACACACACACACACCCCCGTCTGTGAAACTATACATGTTTTCCATTGCTCTACAGTGCCATCTTAGTTTTCACCACTAAGTAAGGATGCTTGTAAAACAGAAAAACAAAAAATAAAGTCAAGCAATGGCATAGAAATAGCATTGGGGCAAGGAAAAGAAAAAAAATGCTTTAGAACATGCCCCGCATATAAAGCTTTTTGTTTTTTAAACAATCTGACCATACAAACACTGGTCTACAGTAAAGGAGTGGCAGTGAACTCAAGAATACAAAAAACATGGAATGACCGTCAATACAAGGTTCTGGCACTTTCTGGGTTAGCTTATATCCAAGCACCTTACAACAAGGTGACTACATACTGTACTAAATTATCAACTCCTTCAGTCTGAGAAAAAAGTGCCATGTTTTTTTTAAACCTGTCATTTTTTTTTTTTTTTTACAAAAGTTTTACATTCTTAAGTTGACAGGGAGAAGGGTCTGTACCTAAATGACAAAAATATGAAGGTTTTGCGTGAAACTAACTTTAGTTGTTTTCTTATTGACCTGGTGAGGAGTGCAACGACTGGGGAGAAGAGCTTCCTCAGTATAATATTTCCATTTTGAGATGTCCGCCATCCCCTTCACTCATGAAACGCTTCCTCCCTCTGAAAGAAAAGATGGTAAAGGAAAAAAACAAAACATAAGATCACCTGAATATTTAATATATGTTGATTCATGAGGACGATCTAAAACCCAACAAGTGTGACAGGGCTACACTTACATACCGGTATTACATTTCAAATTCAAAGACAATTTTCCAACACTTTCTCTTATTAGAAATCTGTCTTTCATTGAAGGCCTTCAAATTGTGGATGTGAGTTGTACATTATATTGTATACTGCATATTGGATGGATTGATGGATTTGGTTTACATTGCCTTTTTGCTTAAAGGTGCACTGTGTAATAATTGTAGTAGTTTATTTACAGAATTCATGCTGCCCATTCACAAATGTTACATTTGTCATGAATACTTACAACCACCATCAAATTCTAATTGTTGATGTGTCTATATAAATTGCACTTTGATGAAAAGGTGGATTTTCCCCATGAGAAAAAAATACCCTGCTAAAAAAATATCCTGCTACATGGAAAACGTACCCAAATTTGGCAATAGGCAACACAGTTTCAATGAGTAGTTTAAGTACCTACTTTGGCCACAATCCTACACAGTGCACCTTTAAGGCACTCTGTTTCTAGTGACGTATGACAGTCATCTACCACATGTGGTATGACAGAACTTAGGATTTGGGATATTTTGGGTGAAATAGTCAACATTCTTACCGACATGGGCACAGATCCCTGAGTCTTTTGTCTATTATTCCGACGTTGAAACTTTTGTCGACAAACTGCTCCAGCAGCAAGTACGCACAGGGAACGTCAATGTTGATTTCCCCAATGTCCATGTAGATCCTTTGAAATCCCTGCAGGAGGAAATGTCAATATGAGTAAATCTGTGTAGAAATTCCTGCTTTGAAAGAAACGCCTGAAGCTTTTTGCTTGAACCAGTGAGGCAACATTGGAGGATATCAATGTCTCAATCTGGTTTGAAATGTTCCAGTTTTTAATAACTGCAGACAATGATAATGTGCATCTAAACAGATGATTCAAGTGTATACATAACCCGTTACGAAAAGGTGATCTAAATGAACACATGGACTGCATCACATAGCCACTAGATGGAACCTTACCCTTCTCATTTGGTCTGCGGTGAGAACTGTCGACTTCCATAAGAACTTTAGAAGCCGCAGAATCATCTGTAATGTTCTGTCCCCCTTTGATTCCAACACCATGACAATGGCCTAAGGAAGAATAGTAATGACAACAAGTGAGAATCAAAACTCCAACCAACATGAACAATGACAATTGTTCACACGTTTCGTATTGCATAGTAGTAGCTCATGGGTAGTAGTATGGTAGATTTTTCCAAAATATCACGCCTACAGACTTTATCCCAGTTATATTTTCCAAAAGCCTTGTGATGTTTACCTCGTAGACGAACTCGTGATGAAAATGAGGAACTTCGAGCTCCTTCAGACAGCGCTCGGCCTCCAGTGTGTCCCCAGACAGGACATACTCCTTCAGCAGCAGATTCACCTGAATAACACACGCAAGACCATTACTCTTAAAATCAAGCTGTTTGATAAAAGTGTAGCCTCGGCAAGAAAGATAGACACTCACGTCAATCTTAACATGTACTAAATTACAGTCACATTGAATCTGGTTTGCTCGTACTGTTATATACAGTCACAGTCAAGAACAAAAAAAATAAAAATATTTGACTCTTACTCTTGATATCTTGTATAGCATGGGTGGGGTGGGAACCTATGGCCGGTGGGCCATTTACGGCCAGTGAGGCAGTTTTATTATTCAAGTGGCCCCTTGAATGAAAAAGGTTCCCCACCCGATGTTGTACAGTAGCATTTGACTGAACAGGTCAAAGGGAGTCTTACCTCTTTGATGAGCTGATTGACAGGTCTTTGGCCACCACCAGTGCCCCACAGGTTATCGATGCGTAGCCCTCCTCTGTTCATTTTCAAGAGAACGACTGCACGATCCAAGGCCGATCTGTTGGTCAAATCAGCTTTCATGTTAGGACTTCAAATATGGGAACATCAATGAAATGGTACTTGGAACAGACACTATTGACATGAAGTGAAGAAACTTGGAAGAACACAGGAATTGTTGGAAAAAAAATCTCGAAGGTGCTCTTTGGTGTGGGGGGAAAGAAACAATGTCTTATCAAAAAAAGGCACTCTTTCTTGTGCAAAAATGATTAAAAAGCCTTTATTTAAACATGGCTATTCATTTAAAAACATGAGGACAGAGACACTATTGACAGTTCAAGTGACTGTGTATGGCATGAGTAGTAGTACTTGTTAGTAATGGGCAATGTGCACTCATAAACCATGCAGCGGTCGTAGTAGCAATAGTAATACATAATAACCTCTGCCTAGTGAACTGAATGAATCAGCTGATTGAGATGAAGACTGAAACATATGGGTGGTCCCTTACAACATTTGAGGGCAGGTTGGCCACTAGTACTTTTTGGTCAGTGTTGCCAGATGGAAAATGCTGAATTATCGTACCAAAACCTCTAGATTGTCGTTTTGGGGGGATTTTTGGGAGGACATTATCGTACAAGACCGAAATTGTTGTTTCAAGGCATCTAAATGAACTGAATGACAACTCTGAAATTATCGTACATCATGGTTTTTTGATCGTACAGAGGACAAAATGGGCAAAATTATGGTACAAATATGATAATTATCGTACATCTGGCAACACTGTTTTTGGTACACTTCCTGTATGTATTTGTAGTGTACATGAAAGACTTGACTAGCAGAAAACTTTGTGCTGGCAAAAATGACCCACCTGGCATGTTCACAATCCACTTTCCCTTTGTAGCTCTCGATGTAGGATTTGGACAAGATGTCGTCTGCCACTGCCCGGGCAATGAACTGACCCACAAGCTGCAAAGACAAAAGACAAAACATTGGAATGTTGTTTATGTAAAAAGGCGACCTCGCAGGTCAATCGTCACAATCTCACTGTGAGGTTCACACCCTTCCTGACTAACACTTGGCCTTCAGCACCACCAGGCCCATGGAGCACTCAAAAGAGCACAAGAAAAAAGTCCGGGAGCCGTGGGGTTGAACCCAGATTTCTTTGATAAAGTTTTTTTTTTTGCTTTATCTGATAGATTTTAGGCAAGTCTTCAAGATTTCAGACGATGCCCGGTGATATCCCTTGAGCATTTCCAGATTTTGAGCCTTTATTGTCTCATAAATGCAAATTATGACAAAAAACTAAAGACACCTAATATTACTGTGAATAATGTTACAAAATGTACCAAATTGCTTATATTACCTGAAAAACATTCACATTGGACTGCCTTAACACTGCCCTTATTGAAACAAACCCAATATGGGGTAATAATTAACCCTTTCATAACAGCAATCCCACAAATAAGGCGAGACACTGTAGGTGAATAGGGTATTTTTTTAACTTGCAGATATCAATATGAAACTTTATCAGATGATTACTCGTATGAATTGGAGAAAAAAATGTATTACAAGTTTTCTATATTTTATGTTTAAATATGCTAATTAGGCTATTATCTAATTAAATATGCACTAATTTGCATATATTTTGATGCAATGAATCTGACCACCTGAAAATGCCAGCTTCAAAAGTCCTTTTTTATTTTGTTAATATTGTACATACAAGAATATATACTGTGGTTAACTGTGGCTTTCTCTTGTTATCCAGGTACAGAGAAAATACTGCTAATAACCTTAAAGATGGCCTCTCAACGTCATTTAATTAATATTGCCGTGTTCCCAATTGTTATTGAATGTGTTACGCGTTGGTCCTGTTTTAAAAAACGTTCTGGTTGCTTTGTTTCAAGACGTTTTTGCAAGCTGGCAAGGTGGCTTGTGGAGAAACGAGAGAGTGTTCCGTGTTTCTCGTGGAAATGCGTCTCTGATTGGCTCACTCCTCCTGCTCTCGAAGAAACGCGTCTCTGATTGGCTCAGTCCTCCAGTTCTTGGAGATAATGTAATGGGAAACAGGGTCGCCACTTCCCCGGGTGGTACTGCACTATAGGGGTGCCAATGGAGGCGTGCAGGCTCCATTCAGGGCTGTGCTCTTTCGACAGCGACCCCTAGGCGAGCTGCAGGCACGGAGCGACCAGAGTGAGCTGGCTTTATGTATGAGGCTTTGTGCTGTGTGTGTACCCATAGAGGTAGAAAATAACACTAGAGGTGACCCCGCCCCCCTTCTGACGGCAATCTGTGGCGGCCATTATCTGTAGGTAGGTCTGATAAATGGAAATGAATGGACAAGGAGGCTCACCTCTGTCAAAAAATGGCTTAACAATGTGAAAATGTCCATCAACACACTCTACAAGGACAATAGTTGGAAGTGTGTTACTAAATATGTGCAGAATTAATATCATTCGATTTTTATATGTATTTTATCGACTCACATGATTTAAGTAGATATTTACCCTGACATTTCAAATCTGGTCTTTGATTGATGGGTTACTTCATATTCACACAGTTTTAGTCCATTTTTTAACAGAGGTGGGCGTGTTCTCCATTGACTTGAATTGACTGAAGGTGCCTACACTACCTACAGACAATGGGAGGCGCCATGTGCCACTTCCCAGTGCTGTCGTGAATTGCCATGTCCACTCTAGTGTTATTTTCTACCTCTATGTGTGTACCTGAGAGTAGCAACCAGCTGATAGCTAAGCTAAGCTATGTTTCGGGCCACCAGACGTTGCTTGTTTTGAAAACAAGCAGAAAAAAATTACTCGACATGTTTTTAGATAAATGGGTCGATATAAACCTTTGTGGGCAACGCCTTCTTTCGACGTGACGAAACAAAGAAAGGCTTTCGTGATTCGCTCGTTTCTCTGCATTATTTATGTAAATTGGGAAACACCGGGAAACACAGCCAGGATAGTTGACGCACCGCTATGAGAGCCTTGCAAGTGAGTTTAACTTGGGGTGACCGTCCGATCTTCGAAAGGAGTGAGTAAAACTGAGTTTTATCGGAAGTTGGCCTTTAAAAAACGCGATTTCGGCCTATTTTTATGCATTTAGTTATATAAATCAGGTCATGAATGACAAATCAAGAAATGCCTCAGTAAAAACATTCACAACATTGCTTAGAATAAGACTGTAAAGTATGGAACGGATTGTGCATTATGAGATCCTGCATAACATCACATCATGACAACATACATGACAACATCGCCGGTAGGTATCCTACCAAAAATAGCCAACACAAAAGAACCCCCCCCCCCCAAAAGAAAAAAAAAAAGAACAACAGAGTAACTGGTGAGCAGTCGTTGGCTGTTCCAAAAGATGAGTAAAGAAATGACATACATCCAGTGTATCCAGACTGGTATTGAATGATCACTTAAATCCATAAAGCCGTCAAATAAGATCTGTACATGCATTTAAATTTACACAGAAAGACCTATATACACTGCAACATACCGTACCGCACGCTCAGAGACACTGAGAGAGAGAGAGAGAGAGAGAGAGGTCTAAACATAGGAAAACAGCTATACATTATACTGTTGAGTCAAAAAATTAAGTCAATCCAGTGTATCCTGACTGGTATTAAATGATCACTTAAAAGTCCATAAAGCCATCAAATAAGACATGTACATTACATTATTACATTACATTACATTGCATTTGGCAGACGCTTTATAACCAAAGCGACTTTCAGAAGAGGACATAATCAAGCCAACATCACAAGCAAATACAAAGTGCACAGGAGATATACAGAACAACAAGTGCAATTACAAAGAGGGTTTAGTTTTTTTTATTTTGTTTTTTTTTTTTAATAATAAAGAGGAAATAATGAGAACACACACGCACAAACACACACTCACAAACTAAACTAAACTAAACATAATGTCAGGATTCTGCCCTGGGGCAAGGCCAGTTCAATCATTAGTCTAGTAGATTCTCTCGAAAGAGGAATGTCTTTAGTTGTTTCTTGAAGGCTGCAAGAGAGGTGCTTAGTCTTGCTGCCTCTGGGAGACTGTTCCACCACTTGGGAACCACAACGGAGAACAATCTTGACTGGGAGTACCTAGAGCGACTGGATGGCAGAGCCAGACGGCTTGTGCTGGATGAGCGCAGATCTCTTCTAGTAACATAAGGCGTTAGTAGGTCCTTCAGATAAGCTGGGGCCGTTCCTGTGATGGTTTTGTAGGCAAGGGTCAATGCCTTGTGCTTGATCCGGGCGGCGATCGGTAACCAGTGCAACTCAATAAATAGAGGAGTAACATGGGTCCTTTTGGGTTGATTGAATATCAACCGTGCCGCCGCATTCTGAATCATCTGCAGAGGCTTTAGCGCACAAGCAGGTAGACCTGTCATGAGTGAGTTGCAGTAGTCAACGCGGGACAGGACCGTGGCCTGGACCAGTCATTGTGTAGAATATTGTGTCAGCACAGGTCTGATATTCCGTACGTTGGACATCTGGATTCGACAGGTCCGGGTGACCGAGTTGATGTAGTTGGAGCATGACAGCTCATCATCAATCATGACGCCAAGTTTTTTGGCGACTTTATTTGGGGTCACGATGGTTGAGCCTATGCATTTAAATTTGCACAGAAAGACCTGTCTACGATGGTGTCACGATGGTGGAGCCTATGCATTTAAATTTGCACAGAAAGACCTGTCTACACCTATACAACATACAGAGTCCTTAACACCTAAAACACCTATGCCTACATTATATACACTACACACACACGCGCGCACACGCGCGCGCACACACACACACACACACACACACACACACACACACACACACACACACACACACACACACACACACACACACACACAGTAAAGCTCACACAACATTGGTTCGGCAGCATCCCAGACGAAAACATGCACAGAAAATGGTGCAAGGCACACTGTTTACAGCACAGCTACATTTCTTAGAATTGCAGGGGCTTTTACTCTTGCAACCACATCTGATCATCTGTAAAATGTAGTCTGGTGCCACTTTGACATTTTCTGGAACACTTATTGGTATCAGTGCTTTGTTGCATGGGTCTTTCTTCCATCCAAATGCTTCAGGAGATAGTTCAGGTGGAGTGTGAACCAATGGCCGCCACAATATTGCTTGAAAATGAGCCCTTTTCACATTCTTAAGAAATGCCTCTGTTGTTGGTGGAAGAGCATCCAGGTTAGGTGAAGATAAATTACCTTTCCCATTCTTTTTTCCCCATACCACCAACCTTGTATGTGACATGCTGATACTGTCTGGAATGCCATAACATGCCGACACAAAGTTAGTGGCCTCACTGGAAAGTTGTTGGAATGGTGCCAGCACATTACCAATTGATGTCAAGTGATATCCAGCTTTTAGGGTCTTGATAACAAAGCCTTTACCAATACCAAAATAGGATGCCGCAGTGTCACACCCTGATATGGCATGGGCTGGTAAAAGGTCAATTACAATGTAATTTTGTGGATTTACAGTTTTAATTTTATCTCTTTCCATGTTAATACGACCACCACTGAAATTATGTACTTTGTAGGCAAACAAATAATCAGCCAAAAATGATGTAATTATTACTTACAATTTTTATTTTGTGTTACAACAGCACAGGAAGAGTAAATAGCAATGTATGAAATGGTGAAATTCTGTGTTGAATTAGTAATCCTTTCTGGGTATGTCTGAGCTGACACCACCAATATTCGCCTAAATGTTCCATATTTCTGCTTGACAAACAGCTAGTTATGTAATTGTCTAAAATTTATTTGGTACGAGGACACTTTCTCCACTTTGATGTGGCAGGCCTACCACCCAGTGAACGAAGTTGAAGGCATACACCCAGAATGCTCTATGGTTAATCATAGTGCAGTTATGAAGCTGTCAAAAGCTTGCGGGCTATGGCTGCAGCGAAATCAACATGAAAGGGTTAATATCTGAAATTGGCACATCACCCACTCTTATCCTGATGGGTAAGTGTTGGACAACTACAAACAGCAAAACCAAACAACCCACTATGAGATATAAAGCCACGTTTGGCAAAATGTTGGCCTTTGTGTCTCCGACTTGGAAAATCAGGCTTTTTGGGTGAATGCCCCGCCCCCAAACATGCATGACCCCACCCCCACTGATGTCCATACCTCACCACCTGTTCTTATACACATCCTACCATGTAAACAAACACAAAATAAGTATGGTATAGGGTATTTGGTCAGCATAACATGAATTGGGAGCCAAACACTGTTGTAATCTATGGCTGCAGCACATCAAGCATAAAAGGCTCAATATCTGAAAATGCTCAAGGGATATCACCGGGCATCGTCTGGAATCTTAATAGGTACATCTTAAGCAACCACAAACTGCAAAGAAAAAAACTTTATCAGACGAAACTGGGTTTGGCTGATATTTGGCTTTTGGCTGCCGGACTAAAAAGTACGGAAAACAAATTTACACTCTGTGCATGGAAATATGCATGCATTTCATGTTATAGAATAACAATGAAGGAGGGGTCCACACATGATTTCTAATGAAATTATATAGTGAGTTCCGTGTTTTATATTCCCATTACATTTCAGACACATGTCTAATGCGACTTCCAAATAAGGACATAATCAGCACACAATATATAGGGGAAATACAGAATAAAAAAGGTAAGCAGGGTTAGCCTTTAATAAAGCAACAACTCTTGGCAGAGAAGAGTCTTCATAAGCTTCTTTAAAAGGTTGAAAGAGAGGACCATATGCTGGATCTCAAATGGTGCACTTGTGCACTTCAGTGTTCATGTTTCAGTGCGTATGGCGTATTGGTTATGCACTGAAACATAGTGTGCGAAGTGCACAAGTGCGCCATTTAAGATCCAGCAATAGCCTTGTGGCCATCTTGTACAACATTCAAAGTGATTCTTGTCAAAGCAAACCAGCTAAAATTCCAACAACTAGCTCTACAAACACCAGGTAAACCGCTATTGTTTCGGGACCGAAAGTGACAGAAAAAAACCACACACACACCCACAACCCATAAACATGTTGTTTGGGTATTTTCACCCCTGCTGGCCAGTCCCAAAACAAAAAACACACACACACAAACACAAACATGTTGTTTGGGTTTTTTCAGTCCCAAAACATTGTTTAAAGAGTGAGTTCTGGCCCATAGCATGACTCAGGCGAATGAACAGCGCAAAAAAAAAAAAAAACATAGAAAAAAGAAAACACAGAAAAAGCAGCTGCCGTTGCAGTTCCAGGCAAGGCTGAACAAAGGCCCTGATAGCATTGTAATCTACCGTCCAACAGCCAGACTGTTATTCAAAGAGCACAGAGGGAGATAAAGGGAAGAGGGAGGGACAGACAGAGCGCAGAGAGAGAGAGAGAGAGAGAGAGAGAGAGAGAGAGAGAGAGAGAGAGAGAGAGAGAGAGAGAGAGAGAGAGAGAGAGAGCACAGGGATGGTGTGGTGTGACGAGGCCTTCACACGTCTACTCAGCCATACATTAACTGCATGGAGGGATGGAGAGTTGGTAGGGAAGGAGAAAGAGGAGAGGGGGGTGCTGATGAATGAGAGAGAGAGATGGATAGATGGAGAGGAGAGGGAGAAAAAGAGAGACAGACAGGCTGGACGTTTCAACTTCCTACGCTGAGCTGGCTGTTTCGCAGCAGCCACACACGCACACACACACACACACACAATGGCGTGACTTCTCACGTCTGTACATCAGCTGAAAGGAAAAAGCTGAAACACATCGCGCTGTGTCTCGGTGTCCATCTGTCTGTACTTGTCAACACTGCTGTATCTGCATCTAGTACATCGTCACATCACAGCTGCTGACAGAGAACAGAAAGCCCCAATCACCCACACACGCAAACGCAGCTCTTCCCCTGCGAAACCACAGCCAGTGCAGTGCAGTGCACATAGGCAACACAACAACATGGCTCGGTCAACTCAGGCACACAGAGCAAGTGACAAGTTCCACATTCGTTTGTAGATCAGCTGAGTGCGGTTTTATGCAGAAGTGCACGCATGAACCTTGACAGAGAACAACACGCAGCTCAAAAGAGTATTTCTGGCACCTGGCACGCTCACATTTTTTTTTGCCGGCCAGTTCTGCCGTAGCCTAGCAGTTTGTGCAGGGGCTTCCCGTGTATGAAATCGATTTCTACAGTAGAAACCAAGGACTGAATACTGTTGTCTTTGGTCAGGACAGTCATGAAGGCAATCACAAGCATTTATTTTTCTTTTCTTTGATTGATCTTGATCGGAAAATCATCATAATTAACCTGTGCCCACAGCATGAATAGGCCTGTAACTCGCTACATAGAGACATACGTACATGGCCTACTTGGCCATGTAATATAATGTAGGCCTATATTTGCAAATAGTGCACCCATTGTATTGTTGTAAATAAATACATAAATTAATAAATAACCGAGATGAACTGACGGCATACTTTAATGTTCCCCCGCAACAGATGTAGGATTCAGTCACACAAGACAGCCACTGCCTTGCCCAGTTGGTGGGGGGTGGGCATGTTCATGTTCACAGTCACACACACACACACACACACACACACTCCCTACTGTATAAGCTGCTTTCAGGCTTAAAACTCCAGAAGAAAATCCAAACTGTCTGGACTTTTGTTGGAGTCGATTGTTCACAAATGAGGTGAAGCATGAAGTATTTTACCAGAGGAGGACAGTGTTCAAAAGGAAGGGAACAACAAAAAGCGAGCCTCCTGTTCACCTCGTTGAAACCATTTCTGTTGATGAACAAGCTAAACATGTCAACCTTCCCCAAGGCACTTGCAAGAAACTTCAAGCAAACCATGAGAAACAATTCATCACGCTTATCTTCAAATTAACCTTTGAGAGTGTACCATCACACCGGTGTGTCGGGAATGTTTGGGCATTGGAAGTTCTATAGAATTCTGGGCGCCATACAATACAATTTGGAATTTTAGAGTCTTGCATTGTTATAGAACGCATTATTTTTATAGAATGTTCAACAACCCCCACTCTAAAAGTTAAACCTTTAGACTGCGCCTATGAAAAACACTTTAAAAATGCAGGTGTTCTGGCAAAGCCTGAAAGAAGCTTGACCAACTTTATGACCAGCGACCGAGCAAGAACCATACCTGCAAACTTATCAGGATTGGAAAAACCTTTTCAGATGTGTACGATTACCAAACATGACTCATTTTGAGATCAAGGTGTTGACTTATTTTCGAATCAACATGACAAATTTCACCAACGCCTCTTTTCCACTACCGTTTTACAGCTTGACAAAGCACGACTTGGCCGCCACTTTTTGCTTTTCGGTTGGGCACGACACAGCTCAATCGAAGAGTAAAAAGTGGCGTCTGAGTCGCGATGTGTCCAGCTGTAGGCCTACCAGAAAACAGGCAGTGGAAAGAGGCATATGAACTAGTTTGCTGGTATTAAGAACAAACAATGTTACCTGCGGGGCAGCAGGCGTGTCCAGCACCAGGTCTGGTAACTCGCGGAGGAGTTTATCGAAGGATCTCTCCACGTCGCGTTGGCTCAGCACCTTGCCGCACAGGGCGCTGAGCAGCCGCGACGTCAGCTCCCGATGGCTGGCCTTGGCCTCCAACGCCAGCGACACGGCCAGCATGGGCACGCCGCTACGCATGGAGCCCAGGTTCAACTCCCGCAGCATCTCCTAGCACGGGGAAAGAGGAGTAGTGATTAGAGTTACTTAGATACACCATTAGATACCTGACAAGTCAATATGGCACTACGCATGCTGCCCAGGTTCAACTCCCGCAGTAGCTCCAAGCATGGGGAAAGAGGACGAGGGGACATTATACCATCAGATATAAGACAGTGATAAAAACATTATAACATATCAACATAATAATACAACTGCTTTTTTGTAAGCCTTCATAGTTCCAGGAGTCATTTCATTAGGGTTCAACATTAACATTTCCAACAATACAATATGGCACTACGCATGGCGCCACAAGGAAGACGTGGAGGCCATTGTACCACTAGATACAAGACAGATTCATATACAGCAACAGAACAATTGGGACGTTGAACCACTTCGATGACCCCCTTCATTATGATCAGCATCATACCTCTTCACTGGCAGTCAGTTTGAACATTTCCAATAAGATCGCCCTCTGCATGGAGTCTAGATTCAGCTCCCTCAGCAGTTCCGGTTATGAGGATGACGGTGCAATGGATATCACCATGCGATAAGACATTCGTAATATATAATCCAGGACTGGGCATATTTTACCACCTTTATGGGACATTCCCACAGAGAATTTCATTCTATGGGATATGTCCACAGAGAGTTTCATCATTAGCGTACAGCCCTTCACTTGGTTGAAATTTTAACTTGTCCAGCAATACCGATACTCAGAAGAATGCCCGGGGATTGTTTTTAGTTTTTTGGGGTTTTGTCTTACTTTCTACCGTGCGATCGGTGTCAACTGACATGTCTACACGTAAAAATCGCCAGCCAAAACACAAGCATGACAAGGCCACGGGCCACAAAAACAGAATCATGGACACAGCAGAGTTCACTGCGGGCAAAAGGGCAGGAAGCAGGAAGCTTATCTCTTCTGCTGGCCAGCCAAGACTCTCAACCTTAATGGATCTCATTAATAACACCTGTGCTTGACGTTGCCACTTACTGGAGAAGTTGGCAGCTCTGACACTCTGAGTCCATTACATCACGATCACGTCCCAAACAAAAGGTGTTACAGAACTGTTAAAACTGACGATACAGCAAACCACAAATGTCTCACATGGCGTTCTAGACCTCTGAGAGCAATACCGTCTTGTATTATGTGTAGGCTGCTGAACACGTTTATTTCCTTTGGGCCAAATAAAAGGAACGCTACTCTACATTACATCGCACTCCCAAACAAAAGGGTGTAACAGAACTGCTAAACTGACAATATAAGCAAACCACAAGTGCCTCAATGCCATTCTACACCTGTGGATGCATTACATGACAGACCTCCAGGGCATAATTTAGCCACCAAAGGTGGGAGGGGAACATTATAGCGAGACTGTCATCTCTGACTTCGTTTATAACAGGAAGTGCACCTAAAAAGATGTACTTTACATGCCCCTCCCAAAAATGTGGTTTTAAAGGGACAGTTTGGTCAATTTCAACATGCAGTTGTATTGCTCACGCTACCCTTGACTTGTCAGTACCTGGTGATGCCACATTTTTCGGCTCAGCCCTTTCCGAGATATGAGCAATTCTAATGGGGGCAGCGTTTGTTTACATTTTTAAAAAATGAAACATAGGCCAACTCCAAATATTTTCCCAAAAGGTACTGCTGTTTGCTAGTTGTTTGCTGATGTTTTATAACATTTTGGATGTTTTTGGGAATAAATAAAAATGTTTTTTTGAAATGTAAACAAAGAGCTGCCCCCATTACAATGACCAGGATCTCGGAAACGGCTGAAGAAGAAGAAGAAAAAATCTCAGGCACTGACAAGTCCAGGGTAGTGTGAGCATTACAACTGCATGTTGAAATTGACCAAACTGTCCCTTTAAGTTAATAGAAGCACGCATTTACTGTACACATGGAAACACTTCAAATCCAAGGGCTCACTTCACAACCGGACCACCTACTGTTAACCAGGCAGGCTGAAATTAGACCAGCCATAACATAAACCATCATGTACAAACATACCATTACTGTATTATGACCAAACTAATCATGCACCTACAGTATAAGAAATAAATCCAGTAAAGTCCAACCAAACAGCAATCATAGTACATCATGGACACATTTTTATGAAAAATATACTTACTGCAACTTCATTTGTATCTCCGTGTTCAAAGTACTCCTGAACGATTGGCGTAACAGTCTTCTCAAAGTCTTCCTCGTCCAATGGAAGGACGAGCGTTTCGTAAAAACAGTTTTCCTATCAGAGAAAAAAAGCACAAACATGCATCAGCACTGGTGACATTGGCAAAATGAAAATATTTGAAAAATCAGTGCCATGAGAGATTACTGTTGCAACTACAACATGCACCTGTTAACAATGACCTCCAGACATGGGTTGTTTTCCATACCTGAGCTTCGTCGTAATTTGGATCCTTCACGTCCACCTCCTCCACGTCGTAAACCTCTCCTGGAGTTCCCCATACTCCCTTACCTCCAGCACCACCTGACAAGAAGAACCAGCAAGACTAGTTGTAACCAGAGCTCTACATTCACTTCTCATCACCAGTCAAAATGACTAGTAGGTGTTAGTATTACTAGCCAAACATACACTGACTAATGGGTCAAAGAGGCTAGTAAGTTGGAATTTTCTACCAGCCAAACTGAAATTTCACCAGCATTTGCTCGACTAGCTGGTTGGTGTTAATTTAGAGCCCTGGTTGTAACAAATTGGCCCAATGCTCACATCTGGAAACCCACATGCGAAACGGTCCAAAGTAAAATCAATCGTACGAGGTCAGTTCCGCAAACCCTTTAACCTGCAGCACCACCGGAGAATAACCATTGATATGACAAATTGACACAAAGTTTAAAAAATAAAAAAACAAATTTCATGGGCAGCTAGGTATACATGTAAAGCTGTTCCCCTTGCTGCAGAGAATAAACACTAGTGGTGGTTACAATCAACCAAGAGTTCATATCACAAATCCCACATGTAAAACATTCCCAAATAAAATCAAGAGTTTAGCTGTCCATAACATTTCACCGTCAGAGCAACCAGAGGAAAATTAACATCAACGTACAATCAGCCCAGTGCTCACATCTGGAATCCCACATGTGAAACGGTCCAAAATAAAACCATACGAGGTCAGTTCCGCAAAAACCCTGAGAACAAGTTTTAACAAATGCAGGCAAGGTCACAAATGTCATGGGTAGCTAGGTATAGAAAAAAAGCTGTTCCCCTTGCTTCAGCACCACCCGAGAATAAACAAACACTAGTTGTAACAAGCAAGAGCTCATATCACAAATCCCACATGCAAAACATTGCCAAATAAAATCAAGAGTTTAGCTGCCAATACCATTTCACCTTAAAGGGACACTGTGCAGGAAATGGTCAAAAAAGGTACTGCAACTATGGTGCTTATTGAAACTGGGCTGCCTATTGCCAAATTTGATGTTTACATGAAAGTTTACTAAGTAATAAACAAATATTTTCTAGTATGGTCCAAGCACAGTCATTTTTGCAGCTAAAAATGGCTATTTTTGGAAATTCAAAATGGCGGACCATGGAGAAGATCCCCCTTTTCATGTATGTTTCCAGTCATAATGAATACTTAGAATTTGATGCTGGTGGTAAGTATTCATGAAAAAGGTAACATTAGTGAATGGGCAGCATGAGTTCTGGAAATAAACAACTAAAAATCTCACACAGTGTCCCTTTAAGAGCAACCGGAGGAAAATTAACATCAATGTACAATTAGACCCAGTTCACCAAATTCCACAGGTACACGTGAAATTGTCCCCGGCCTCCAGCACCAACTAAGAATAACTATGGTAATAGTTATAAAACTACCTAGTTGTATTGACAAATAAAAGCTCACAAATTCAATGGGATGGGTACACATGTGAAGCTCTCCCTCAGAATAAGTCTAGATGAGGCCTACACAAATAATATTTCAGGAGATTGGTGAATTGTACAGGAAGGAACCGCATCTCTTAACAGGATGTTTCAGAACATAGAGATGTGAACTACAACACAATATATACACACACCACGGAACTGAAAATATGCCACTTGAGAGATGCGAAGCAATCATTGGTTAGACTTCAACTAATAAAAACCCTTTTTAAAATGAATATGCCTGACTCAAAGCCTCACAGACACTCTATACAAAGGATTTGAAAAAAAAGTTAATTCTGATCCAAAACAAACTGCTATGAACACCCACATGTGTTTATGGATGCATATGGAGTAGAATGAGAGGAAAGTCTCTGCCTCTTTCCCAATGCTGATTACAAATGTTCACGTTGGGGTGATGGTTTGTCTAATGTGGAAGTTGTAGCTCAGGGAACACCATGGTATGAAGGGAAAAAACTGCATTATGCAACATTACATAATACTTTAAAATGTATAAAAATTTATAATATACATTATATACATATAATATACATTATATACAGTATAATATTATTGTACAGAGAAAAGGAGAAGCTACACATTCAGCCAATTTCAGCAGCTCTTTACCTAGTCCCACCCACCGAATAACACATTGGACAGGACATGCTGTTCTCACATCCCTGCTGAACTAAAAATCTGAAGTTTGTTCCACCCTATAAGGATGAATGAGAGGAAGGCCTTTGCATCATTCCCAATGCTTAGTAAGCTTAGATAGACCATCACCCCAACGGGAACATTTCTAATGAGAAGGTGTGTAGCCCAGGGAACATCATGGTATACAATGAAGAAGAAAAAAAGTCATTATGCAACATTACATAATACTTCGAAATGTACAAAAATGTATATTGTACAGCAAAAAGGAGATGCTACACATTCAGCCAATTTCAGCTCTTTACCTAGCTCCACCCCCCTAATAACACATTGGCCAGGACGTACTGTACCCTCACTGCAACACTTCTCTGCTAAACTAAAAATCAGAAGTTTGTTCCACCCTATAGGGTTACCCCATAAGGGGTCAGGAACATAGTGTGACTAGACTTGCATAAGACATATGTTCAAGCTCGAGGAGAGGGGAGACAGACTTGACAGATTGCTTGTTATGCAAAACTGCACAGACTGTTGACAAAATGTAATACCCTTCCATCGGCCCCCCTGCATAGGCTCCCTCACCCCTCCCCCAACCCTGACGCACACACACACACAGCTGTAGTACGTATATCCATCTAAATATAGGGCCATAACATGCACAGCTGTGCAATGGTACATTGTGTCCCCTCATCGCATCTCAGTTCGGCTCAGAGATTCAACATCCCAGCCCCAAAGTGTACCGTGTATGTGTTTACGTGGCCGGTGGGGGCGGGCAGGGAGGCACCTTCGAAAATTACAAAACAGGAACTTCGAAACAAGTCCTGGCTCTGATAGGACAGGCCGGGAAGGGTTGGGTTGGTTCAGTGCCGTGCCTACATGGCATTTTTTTTGTACGTTACATAACCCAGTGGGATGTGCAGTGCAGTGTTACAGCATTGGTATTAAAGTCAGTCTGTCAGGCAGTCAGGCAAGTCAGCCAAGCCTGGCCAGCCCACCCCCAAGGCACCAATCAGAGTCCTTTATACGGCAACTAGGTCAGTGGGCAGTGGCTGCTTATGTGTACATACAGTACTTGTGCATGTTTTGAAAGCCATGGCCCACTACCACAGAAATCCAATCAGTTGTACACTTACATAAACTACATTTTGAAGAAAAAAAAAAAGTCTCTGCACAGGCTGTACAGCGATTTTGTTTCTGTACAATTTAACATTTGTACCAAAAAAGTCCAATTGTACACTTGCATAAAAATAAATAAAATAAAAAAAGAAGATCTGCAAACTGAAATCTCTGCAATCAAACATTTGTCAGTGAGGAATGCCTACAAGGGGTCCACATAATTCCTGTGGTTTGGACTTGAAAAAAAATCTCTGCACAATCATTTGTCCCCTCTTTAGAGGCCAATGCCTATTTGGGACAGGGTCCTTGGCATATTACTGTAGAATTCCAATGACTTGGGACATTAAAATAAAAAAATCTCTGCACAAAGATGTTTGCCTGACTCCCTCCTACGTAACCCCCCTCATGCCAGAAGGATTAACGTCCCACTCAATCACAGAAGACTCTGAACAGATTTGCACTACTGACTCACATCTTTATCTCTTGAGCATCATAAAACAAGATAGCGAGCACTGCCGTTGACTCGAGTAAGTAAACACATAAGAGATTAACTAAGTGCTGAGATCTGCTCTAAAGCGAAAGGAGATAAAACAAACAAATCTACGGTGTGTTTACCAATTGGAATTACCCTTCGCAAACTTCTTTTCCTACAGTTTCAATGACACCATCATTCCTTGGCTACAAAAAAAAAAAAACTCCCAAAAGCAATTTCATCAGAACAGAACGCTACATTTCTTGTGCATTCAGATTCACTAATGGATTCACCCCTCTGAAATGAGTCATCTTCCGCCACCAACAGTGAGACAATACTTTCGATTCAAAACTATCAAAAGAACCATTTGGCCAAAACCGAATGATCATTTTCAAGCAAGTAAAAGAAATCTTAACGGACCAAATGTGAAAAATGTATTATTTCACTACAAAAGTACTGCTGCGGTGAGTTAGCCAAAAGCCCCAGAGTTCCAAGCAGATCAGTGGTGTGGTGTTAAAGGGACCACTTCAGTCAATTTCAATATGCTGTTGTATTGCTCACGCTGCCCTTGACTTGTCAGTCGTACCCGGTGATGCTGCATTTTTCGACTCAGCCCCTTTCCGATATCTGAGCTATTCTAATCGGGGCACACATAGGCCTACTCCAAATATTATCCCAAAGGTACTGCTGTTTGCTAGTTGTCTGCTGATGTTGCATAACCTTTTGGATGTTTTTGGGAATAAATTAAAAAAAAGTTTTTTTTATATGTAAACAAACCACTGCCCCCATTACAATGACCAGGATCTTGGAAAAGGCTGAAGAAAAAAAAACACTCAGGTAGTGACAAGTCCAGGGTAGTGTGAGCATTACAACTGCATGTTGAAATTGACTGAAGTTATCCTTTAAGTTGGGTGTGCGAGTAGTAGGCTCATACGCTGCCCCCCTTGGCCCTTGCCATCTGTTTGGGAGCCAATTGGTTTAGAGTGCACTCGAACACAGAGGCAAGACAGGAAGCAACAAACAGCTTTGGAGGAGATCACACACAAAGTAGGACTAGGTCATGCCGGTCGACACCTCTGATGATCACAAAAGCTTCTCCTCACAACAACAACAACAACCATAGTGCATGAGGGTATTCCAAGAACAAACCTGGCTATATTGACCTACAGAGAGGCGTGAAACCTGCTAATAAGTGTACTGCTGTTGTCATTTAGTGGAGAAAATGAGGACACCGGGGTAAATTTACCTCAATATCTAGGTTAACACGTTTTTTGGGGGATTTTTTTTGTTTTTGTTTAAGTTAAACAAACTTTCAAATCACAATGAGGTGCATGCTTATATGAGTGGTCTATAGAAATTATTCATCATCATCATGAAACTGGTTCATTTCTGAACCACCTGGGAACCCCCCCCTGTTGCACTGACCACACATACCTTTCTTTGGAAGTCCTCTTCCCTTGCCCAAGCGCGATTTCCTGTCCAGCAGTTTGCTCTTGGGGCTGGTGGGGGGTGCCGTGTGACCCCCTCGCACACCGTCCCCGTTGTCGCTCAGCGAGTCCCCGCGGCCGGAGTCCCGGGACGAGTTCTTGCGCAGTCGCCGCTTGGCTTTAGCCTTCAGCCGGGCCTCTTGGAGGCTGGCGGATGTTTGGGTTGGGGTCGAGATCCAGTTGCCGTTTATCTCGTTGTCGATTCTTCTAATCGTGCCCTTGTCCTCGTCGCCAGATAAGAAAGAGTCGCTCAAGTCGTCAGCATCTGTGAGGAGGGTTGTGACATGACATATTTTAATGTATTCAATTGTAACTTTCCTTGATAGTTTTTTTTTTTTTTTTTGGAGTTGGGCGTTTTTCTGAAGCGTGATGACGTTTTGCCTCTTTCAACAAAAGTCAATGTAGAAAACAAAATGAGTTGACTTTGGCTGCACCAAAACTGTCACGCATGAACACTATTGGGGATTTTGCGTGGTGTTGTTGTCAACAGTTAATAGTCTCTATTCATTCCATGCCAGGACCATGTTCTGACTGAGTATCAAACTGACTGACAACAGTTCATTGAGTAGTAGCTGCTGCTGCAGAAATGCAAATTGGGACACACACAGACACAGCTGATTGTGTATGGTATAACAACAACATTTAAAAAGACGTGGTGGTAATATCACCAAGGATAACTTACCAACTGGGTTAGCGTTCAGCCATGCTTCGCACTCAGTTGCCATTGTTTTGAAGAAAATGTTCCGCGAAAAAGTGACGTTATGTCAAGTGTACAAACTGTCCCTCGAGCACCTGAAAGAACACAACATACGGACGTATATCACGCACGAGGAACTAGGGCATTTAACCCCCTCGTCACTCCAAACAAAACACTGAGGGAAAATCGTTCAAAAGATCACTTTACTCGGCAAACTGCCTGTCCAGACAATGATTATTTGTACGTCGATGTTTTGCTTTTACACCATTTCGTTAGGAATGGACGACAGAATTGGTGCTATAATCCTGCATCGACGGATGTTAGATAGATAAGTCAATTCATTAGCATGTAGCTAAGTATGTAATAACATTCTACGACTGCATTGACTTAACAGGGGACTGACCCTGCAACCTGCATGTTTTCCAAGTTTAATGGTTGTATACAATTATCTCAGTGTGAAGAATATTGCTATTCAACTAGATTTCGTGCAGCGCTAACTCTGAATGCGCACCAAAACAAGCCCAGCACAAACATAATCAGTACGTCATCCTAAACACCACAACAGAGACCAACATGGTCTTCGAAAGTGCTTGATGTAGTTGCATGCAGAAACGCTAAAGCATGATGTACCACTGCTCAATCATTGTAGGAAAAATCACTGACCTGCCTCGTCGTCGACCTCAAAGTTAAATGTGAAGCTGCGAAATTTCTGTTGTTTTTTTGTGTCGTCTACCCAGCAACGCACTTCAAATATACTATCTGTAATTTTTCTGATTGGCTAAGCAGATGACTGGCGTGTGTGGAGCACCTATGAGAACGGGCCAGAGGCTTTTCTGGTATTTTCCATGAGGCTTTGTTTGTTTTAGGTCAGAAATGCTGCCCCCTCTGTTCAAACGGGCATATTGCAGCACACACAAAAAAATTACGTAATGTTGAAGCATCTGTCGACAGTGGGCTTTTTACACTGATTTGTTGGAGAATCAACTTAAGCATTAGACCTGTAAGATACTTAAAACAATGACCATCTATTATTTTTAAAAGAGCATTAGCATGATTTAATATAAACAGAAAATTAACAGGCTTCAATATGCACACAAATAGTTCCACTAATATTCCACAAATAGGCCTACAAGCTATGTTCCAACGCCCGTGTCACGCAAACGGCCTATCAAATGACTTGAATGGTTAAAGAAACTGAACACTAGCTGATGGCATGCAGCACCTTTTGAATCATATGCATGTCAACTATGGCATTCTGAGAAAATGCCCTAAAGAATTTTCCACCAATATTCCTGGAAAGAAAAATAATAGACCTTAGGGACCTGAGAGGCCTCGTGGCCTTAACCCCTTATCACAGAGCCTATGGTATAACCATATTGTCCTCAAAATGGTAAAGACAAAGACTTAATCTGTGACTTGGGACTTGGTAATGTCGTCGCGTTGGTTTGTCTGTCTGTTTGTCTGGCTGTGTGTCTGTTTGTTTGTTTGTTTGTTTGTTTGTCAGCAGCATAACTCAAAAACTAATCAACGGATTTGGAAGAAACATTGTGGAGTTGTTGATAAAGGCCCAAGGAACAAGTGATTAAATTCTGGTGGTGATCCGGATCACGAACCAGAACCAGGACTTTTTAGAAATTCTTCATCATTGCTGGCCTATATATCTAGACGCCCCTAGTGACCAAAAAATGAATTGCGGGGACTCCACAAAAAGAAGGCAGAAAGACAGGTGTAACATAGTCAAATGTTCTATCATGCAGCTTCCTTGGCGGAGGTCTGCACTCTCTGAGTGTTTCTAGTTTATGGTGTAATTGAGATTTTCCTGTGTATATAATGGAAAATGTATGCAGTGACCGTCAATGGGCCCATCTGCACAAAGAGGCTAGCCGCTACGGGTGGCAAAAATGATTATAATGAAGATGTAACATTCATACGTTTTTTAAAAGATGTATTGACAAGATTTTATTACGCATTCCTAACTAATTTTGTATTAAACAAAAATGGAATGACATAGAGTAGGCCACAAGTTTGGACACACCTTCGCATTCAATACATTTCCTTTATTTTCGTGGCTATTTACAGTACATTGTGCATTTTTGCGGAGGGCATCAACAGTGCGACACATGTACAACTATGTGCTTAACAAAACATCAATCTAGCAGTTGTCCAACAACGATGTCAGCAGCTGTCTATCCACCTGACGTCAACACGGCACAACTGATGGCCCCATACGTTTCAAAAAGCTTATTTTTTTTCTACTTTCAAGTAAAAACACACAGTCAAGTCAATCTTAATTGAACACTCAAGTCATCCATTAAGCTTATGCCTAACTCATTAGAATTGTAGAATTAGAATTTTAAGACATTTAAACTTCTGACCTATACTGTAGCCTACATTGGTCATTTTGATTTTTCAGTGAGTAAAAGTTATTTACGTTACCAGATCAGGGGACAATTGAGGGAAGTCAGTACCCCTTTTCTTAGATTGGTCTTCGAGGAACTAAGGAAACTAAATACCCCACTACACCCCCCCACCTAAAACCATAAATCATTCTCCTAGAAATGGCTTGGCGGAGCGAGTGTAAAAAAGTGTGAAACGTCAGCTGACGTCACAGAGATAACAACTTCAAACTCAAGCCAAGGATTTCTCAACAGGGGCGCTACAGCCCCCCAGGGGGTGTTGAGAAGGATACAGATGAGTGGGGGCGGGGCTTAGTTCAGGACCTTTAGCTCAGCGGTATCGTGCTGTGTGTCCCATGCCTTAACTGGAGCGCTGACTGGTAGGTCGTGGGTTCGTGCCTCGAGTGGCGAACTAGCGCTAATGACCTCAGTTTCATATGTACGGTACACATATGGCCTTGGATTGTGCCCTCATCGTAGCAGACCTGCTTCTGCTGGAGACATATTTGTCCATGGCTGTTCAGCCATCATATACAGCCAAAGATTCATTTAATTCATAATAGACTGTCTCTGATACAGCATTACAGCTGTCCAGGCCCAGGGAGAGACAAATGGGTCGGTTTGGTTTTCCCAGGCCCAAGGAGAGGCGGGGCCCAGAATTGGGTCCCCATTATATTGTATGCATTGAGAGAGAGGAGGGGGGGTGGGCTTCTCAGTTGATTTTGTCCTGGACCCAGTCAAAGCTGTCTGTGACCAAGAAGACCACTGACAGTGTTTGAGAAACGATTGAAGGCATGGGAGGAAAGAGAGAAGGCCCAATGGCGGTATCTGTAGCCCCATAATGCACGTCGTTCCACCAGTGGAACGCTATAATAGTCATTGAAAATACCATAGTACTACACTACTATGATGACATAACACAGCATAACATAGCACCTTTAGTAATGCACTAAGACTTGGTCATTGCCATTCTGGTAACAGTAAATGTATAACACCGTGTCATCACGGGTTAAAACCACCATGCACATGGGGGTGCTGTGGTACACTGTGAGGAGCATCTAGAATGTACATTGGGGACCCAGGTTCTGGTCTGGCCTGGGTCATTTTCTGGCCCTGCCCCATCTGTCTTCCCACTTCTTTTCTGTCAGATCTTCTTTATCCTACCATAATGAAGGCAGCCTCCCCCCCCTCCCAACAAAACAAAACAAACAAAACACAAACTCAGAGTGTGCAGCACACTCTTGCCTTTTTATGATTATCTCTAGCCTATCAGGTCACTAGCTCCTCCTCTCTCTAAATACAACTTTCCCTCATTTAGCCTATAGTCTCGGAGGAAGCCTACTCAAGAATGAATGAGTATACAAAAGGAAAAAAAAGATGGCGAGAGAGAGATGAAAGAAGAAGCTGTTTGACAACATCCGAAGATGGACAAATGAAAGAATGCAATAAGGTGAACAAGCGAGAACATGGGGAAATGGCATTGAAGGATCAACAAAAAGAAACAATAAGAAAAAGCAAATAGTGTTGCCAAATAGGAGGCGGGTCAATGGAGACATTATACACACAGCCCTCAAAGGGCTTTTTCAACGCAGTTCTAGGGGAGCAAATGAACGAAAGAAGAAGGAGAAGCCGATTACACATCTGAAAGAAGGGAAAAGAGATTTGATCTATGGTTTAGCAGAAGGCAGTCTTTTCGTAGGTGAAGGACAGAGGGGGCGGCATTTAGTTGCCATTGGGAGACATTAGTCCATTTTAATTTTTAATAAGGAGGCGTTGGTTTTCTTATGATGAGGTCAAGGGGGCGTTGGGAGGCTTATGATGAGGTCCAGGGGTCGTTGGTTCAAAAAAGGTTGAGAACCACTGCGCTATAAATAAAGTTATTATTAGAGAAGGTCAGGGAGGGTTAACAATTTTGCACAGCCAACCTAAGGTTTTCAAGTGAATTTAATTTATGCAGCAATTAAATGTTTACATTCGATTTAGAGAAATTTGACTCTGTATGCTTGCTTAATGCCCTTCACTCTTGCCAAAGTAGCCTGATAACCACTATACTCCAACGTGAATAAAAAACTGGTAATCCACCTATGGTAATGACAATGATATTGGACTGAACCCATGCAAGCTGCACTGAACTGTGTGTCTCATGAAATAATTACATGACTCAAAAAAATGTGTGCTATGACTTCCCTCAGCTAAGTGCACTTAAATAATTGCATATATAATAATATAATATATAATAATAGCTAAGAGAGCAGGCTACTGACAACCTGCACTGTACGAATGGAGACCGGAGCAGTTCTTTGATTTCTCTGAGCCAACAGGCAGCGGCACCTGTAGGGGAGAACAGGGTTTGTTGTCACAAGTTATGGTTGTCACACTCATCATTTCTCAGCCTCTGAAGGTCGGTGTTCAAAACCGTTGACACAGAATGTTTGTAATTAGTACAATAATATCTATGTTGATATTGGAGGTAAAACATAATATCCTTGAGGTGAGACAACAATATGTGTTTTTCACATGAAAATTAACATTTTTAAAATGAAAATGAAAAAGTCTAATATTTTTCTTCTCACTCATTGCACTAATGGGCTGACATCAAAATCAGTATGGCCATTTGAAAGTATAGAGTAAGCTACAATTTGGGTACATTTTTTCTTAGCTAGGGCAATCCATGTGGGAGCTAGACTCCGAAATAGTTAAACGTGTCATTTGGGGTTGGTTGGAGGTAAAAACATAATATCCTTGAGGGGAGACAACAATATGTGTTTTTCACATGAAAATGAACATTTTAAAAATGAAAATGAAAAAGTCTAATGTTTTTCTTCTCACGCATTGCACTATGGGCTGACATCAAAATCAGTATGGCCATTAGAAAGTATAAAGAGTAAGATACAATTTGGGTATTTTTTTTCTTAGCTAGGGCAATCCATGTGGGAGCTAGACTCTGAAAGAGTTAAACATGTCATTTGGGGTTGGTTGTCATACTGCTACCGGGGTTGGTTGTCACAATACTTTTCTTTGCCTGTGGTGTTTCATCTATTTTAGTTTTAAAGCGTCTAAAAAGGAACCAGTGAAATTTATTTTTAAATTTTAGAGACTCACAGATGAGTTTTATGTTGTTGAATTAAAAAAAAAATAGGCATGAGGTGTTTAACATTCAGTTTGTGTGTGAAATACACTACATTTGCATTTTTAAAGTTCTAAGGAGTGTAAAAAGTGGCAAATGGGCCATTTGCGATTATTCTGTATGCATGAGCAAGGTTTAGATTCACATTTCATTGAAATTAGAAATGTTGTATCATTTTTGTTTAATGTTAAAATTTTCCATTTCCCCCCATTAGAATAACATTGTGACAACCAACCCCATAGGATGTGACAACGTTGTCACATTTGCACAAGGTGCCTTTGACGGCGCATATCTTTTGAAGAGAATGTAGTCTATGAGATTTAAAACTACACAAATGTAACCTAAGAAATGTAGCTTCGAATCTGTAGAAAAGCTTTCCTTGGGACATATTATCATGAATAACTCAATACATTACCATTGCTATGCGGAAGATACCCAACTCTATTTATCCATGTCCCCCAATGACTACACCCCCCTTGGATCACTCTATCGTTGCGTTGACCAAATTAACAATTGGATGTCCCACAATTTCCTCCAGCTAAACACGGACAAAACTGAAGTTATTATATTTGGGAAAAAGGAGGAGAGACAAAAGATTGCTACTGTCCTGGAAACTGAGGGGCTGAAAACAAAGGATACGGTTAAAAACCTTGGCGTCCTTATTGACAGTGACCTAAGCTTCATCAGTCACATTAAAGCCATTACTAAGTCTGCATTTTACCACATAAAGAATGTTTCCAAATTTAGAAGCCTAATGTTAAAGCATGATTTGGAGAAGCTAATACATGCCTTCATTTTTAGTAAGCTTGACTACTGCAACAGTCTTTTTACAGGCTTCCCCAAAAAGACCATCAAACAGCTTCAATTAATCCAGAATGCAGCAGCAAGGGTACTTACTAAAACAAGGAAGTTTGACCACATCACTCCAATCTTGAGATCACTGCATTGGCTCCCAGTAAGCTACAGAATTGATTTTAAGGCACTGCTTGTTTTTAAATCATTAAATGGAATGGGACCCACCTATCTACTAGATATGTTTCAGCTGTATGCGCCAACCATTTCGCTAAGGTCAACAGAGAAGAATTTGCTGGTGATCCCAAGAGTAAAAACAAAGTGTGGAGAGGCAGCCTTTAGTGTCTATGCTGCAAAGCTTTGGAACCAGCTTCCAAATGATGTAAAAAATGCATCCACTGTTAATATCTTCAAATCCAGACTGTTTTCAGATGCTTTTAACTAGCTTGCATTTTATATCATTTTTATTTCTGTTATTTCTTACCATGTTTTTATCTTAATGTTTTAAACATATCTTTTTTAAATGTATTGTTCTTTTTATGTTTTTCTTTTTACGATATGTTTTAATCTTGGTGTTTTAAATGTTCTTTTTTTTGTGAAGCACATTGAGTTGTTCCTGTGTATGAAATGCGCTATAAACATAAATTTGACTTGACTTGACTTGACTTGCAATATACTGTTTTTCTTGAAATTAGATTTAAGTTAAAAAAAAAAAATGTGACAACCAACCCCAGTCTCCCCCATATCAACCATGTATGTGAAGCATTTCAACCAGTCCATGGTACATAGACATGTTAACCAAAATTGCTTTGTTCAGCAAGCAAAGGTTAACTTGAGCATAAGTATTCACCTTTTAAACTCTTCAAACTAAGCAGGCCTACATTCTATTCTGTTATTTTTCGTGCATTTATTAGAGACTACGCATTTGTCAGCTTGACATCAGTAGTTCATATCTCTTGAAGTTAGTCAATGAAAATGAACAGAAACTGCGTGCTAAGTTTTTGTTTGTTTGTTTTAACTGCTTGAGAAGTCCACTCTGCCAAAAAATACAAAACAATTTGCAATTTGAACATCCACGACGGTAGGGGGACTCGCGTGCAAAAGTGCAAAACATGGCATGAACTAGGCTTGCGTCATTTTCATGCGCCCGTGTACACACGACCTTCTCCACGGGAAAATGTGATGCTGGATATTGGGATTTTGCGATAATATCTCGTATTTAATTGCATTTAAACTTAGTAAATATGTTACGTATGACACTCGTCAAATGTGGGAGAAACGTAGCGCAGCGAGTAAGTAAAGAAACATCTAGTATACTGTCTAACGGAGTGACTGTCAAATGCATGTCATTCACTGCATGCATCGTAATATGTAACGCTGTCAACCCCGAACGGAATATATTTATAATGTATTGGTGTATATAACATGATGCCGACTGTAATAAGTAATGTGATCTAATTACTTTACCATTCTCATGGTTCCACTAGTTCATGTCATCGGCTGGTGGGGAAAGTGCACTGCCATCCAATCTACGAATCCCAACAAACCTCGTCGATGTTCCTCGCTCCAGTAAGTAGAGCTAGAAGTGATGCATTCACTAGATTCTGAGGAGGGAACAGAAACACATGGCAGAGACAATGGTGCCAAGTCAGTTTATGGGCAAAATAAACCGGCAACAATGGTCTCAGATATGGAAACAGAATTACTTGGGTGTGTGGAAGAAAAGAAAAAACACAACATTGTTGAGTTTCGCATGAACAGAATGTAGCTGAACGTTAGGCATAGGTATTATGGTCAGTCATAAGAACACATTTGAAGCTGTTGTGTAACGGCAGTCATTTTAGATTCAGTTTTGTCTCTTGACATGTACAGTACAATCGCAGGATAACAGTGTTCAGTGTTTCCCACAGAAATTTTGGAAACTATGGGGGCAGACGGGATTTTTTTTTTCCGGGGGGGGGGGGGTGGTTGGAGGTTGTATTGACGCAGCGTAAATGCAAAGCGGCAAAACAATGAGTACAGTATGACATTGGCGCATGGAGAAACTATAGGCATAGGTCTACATTTCAGCCATTTATATTTTGAGAAATAAGATTTTACCAATGTATAATATTAGTACACTGTCATTTATATTATAAATAAAATAAAAATGCAGTACAGTGAATAATTTGTACAACACAGTTTCATTCGCCCCTCATGCAGGGGTCCATGTAATGAAAAAAATAATACAACAAAATAGGAGCAGAGATAAGAATTTAAGAGCACTGTGAAATTGTTAACGCATAGACAAAAAGGCTCTAAGTAGGCTATGCCATTTCCCCCCACACACATAGGCGTACACATTCAAGCGACTCTGAGTATCATGAAATTATCACTATTATTACATGAGGGGTGCTGGTAACAGGGCCAGTTTTTCAAAATTCCTCCCATTAAAAGGGCTGAACAACATATTACACATTTATGTCACCTAACTAATTACTGTCACCTAACTCATTACAACTGTAAAACAAAGCCTGGGGAGTGTTAGTAAACTCATCCCAACTGTCCCTTCTCTGAAGGTTTTTTTTATTACTCCCAAACCCAAGTTAACTACAACAACTTGACTAGGCTTTTGATCCCTCTGTCTTTCAAGCAGTTGTGGTGTTCTCTATAGGATGTATTTACTCCAGGAGGAAAATGCGAAGGAAATCGTAATTCATAAAAAAAAACGGAAAAACGGACATTTTTTTTTTTTTACATTTTCGAAACTATGGCGGCCATATTTAAACTATGGCGGGCCGCCATAGTTTCCCCAATGTATGGGAAACACTGGTGTTGTTAAGGATCTAGGATCTAAGTGCAAGGATGCTTTAGTGATATCCACCGCCTACTGCTGCAGCACTCGAGGAATATCGTTCCAAACTTTGACATAAGCCCGATTCGCACGGGATAAATATTACCTATGGACCTATTACCTATTACCTATTACCCCTGGACCTCCGTGATTTTTCGGGGTGCATTCGGACGGGATAAATAAACGTCTGTTATTTACTCAATTCACAGATATTACAAGGGAGTGCAGACAGCGTGCCTATGTGAAATTATCCCAGGACGTCTGTGTTTCGGTAATTCGCGGCGGAATTATTACCTCACAAATTGCAGACATGGCTCATTCGCACAGGACTAAGAACTCAGACATTCTCTGTAATTATTCCGAATGACCGGGGGTTCATAGGTAATAAAAGTCCCGTCCGAATCGAGCTATAGTTGTTAATATAATCACACAGTGGTAGCACTTACCCAGGGTGACAGTGGTGTAGAGGTGGTTGTTCTCCAGTGTCCTCAGGAAGAAGACTCACTGATGAGCTTTCAGGGTAAATCACAGGTTCTCGGCGATATGACTCCCTATGAATTTGAAGCTGTAAATACGGTAGTTCAGCTATTGTGTATCTCCCCTCTCCTTCTCAAACGCCACAATAAGCTTGTATTGACAATGCTGATAGTGGAGAGGGTCAAGTTTAGCATGCCATGTTTTGTTGAAAAGGCTATGGCCCAAGTACATATCTGTAGAATGACAATAATTATGAAATTCCATATTTAACAAAACCGTGAAATGGAATTGATTTCTGAACTGAGCAGAAATCAACAGGTCACATTTTTGCTTACTATACACTTACAGGTGTAGGCTGTGCATTGTATTTTATGTTGCACAGTATCAGACTTCAAATCAAATGGCTTGACAAGAATGACAGTTTCATAAATGTGTGTATGGCAAGCTTTTGCAACATCACAGCACATTTACAACACACAAGATCTGATGGTGTAAAACCTTGACAAACACTGAGGATCGGCCAAGTTTGCAATGGCAGTCTGACTGACCGTCATATTGCTATTCTGTTTCAGAGCGAGCCCTTCCATCAAATGAAGATCTGCCAGTATTGCGCAGGTGTGAGGAGGACATTGCTACACATCTGTCTCCCAAACAGACTTGGGTGGAATCACTAGCAAGTCGCGACTTTAAACCAATAGGTCTTGTGGACCTGCACCCTGACGTATTTGCTGTTCAGGCCAGGTAGGTTTTTTCCCTTCAACAAGTTCCTAGTAAACAAGTTAAGTCCTTTTAAAACAAAAATAGGTGGAAGAGGTGGAAGTTGACGCTAAAGTGTTGGTTCTATGCCTCTGCAGCCATGTTCAAAGTCACTTCCAAAATTCAAAGCTAAATGATTTATAGTAAGAGAGAAGGGGTTCCAGGGCGGAGGTATAACGGGTGCCTGAAGTGTCTTTGTCTGAAGATAACGAAAGCCTATTTTTTTAAAATCTTTTTCCCCCATAAAAATCAGAATCGACATCCTTCACGAAGTGGAAACCTGGCAGAGAAATTTCAAAAGAATTGTAAGTGTATTTTCTACTCTTAATGTATGATATGACTACAGAGACATTGTCAGTTGTTGAAGTGTTAAAAATTATTATTCACCTTCAGAGCTATGCCAAAACGAAAATCCGAAGTGAGGTTCGCGGTGGAGGCCGGAAACCGTGGAACCAGAAGGGCGGTGGACGAGCCCGACATGGCAGCATCAGATCACCTATCTGGAGAGGAGGTACGTATGGTCCTTTCCAAAAAACTGTTAGTCGTAGTGAAATGCAATTACAATTTCATTTGGGTATGCCTTGTAACACAGTGATTGCAGTGTATTTTTACATTTATGAAATATGGCAAGGCAAGTAAGTCTAGCTTGTTTCTGCTGATTTACTTTTGCCAAAATCAGCAAAACAAGCTAGGGAAATGGCAAAATTGTGCCCTAACCAAAACCATGCCTAAACCTAACCTGTCGGAGGGCATTGTGGAGCACAATTTAATTTGCAAAGGCGTAGTACACAAACAGGATAGATATACGTTCAAATCCGCATGTTATCTTACTTATGATATGATGCCATGTTGCCTCAAGTGTCTTGTGTCTTTGCGCAGGTGGTGTGGTGCACGGCCCGAGGGGACCCACAAGCTACTACTACATGCTACCCATGAAAGTCCGCGTGCAGGGACTGAAGATTGCACTCAGCTCCAAACTCACACAGGTAGGTACCAGCAGATTTCTAGACATCCAGTTATATTAGCCTGGTCTTACCATGCACTCATACTTGTACCATTTGCACAGAGGATCTGGAATGGGCAAATTGAGAAACAGTTTAGTGGTGGGAGGGGTGAACTTTTTTTCTTTTTGAAATCCATGTCCAATCTTACCCAAGCACAAACGTTTTGCTGTCACATGTAATTTGCTTGTATTTAATGAGTCATTTGTCCACCTTACTTGCTTGATTGGTCAGTTGTCTGGCAGTGGCACCACGAGTATTCTCCTCCAAGAGGACCTGACCCACACATTACAGGGAGGGACATGTGATTGATGGGTACTTTACTGTGCATGTACATACGATTATTATTGTTGCCCACAGGATTACCTGCGGATTGTTGATAACCTGGAGATTCCCACCCCAGACCCTCAATATCTGGTGGACCTTGCGGCACACAGACACTGGGGTGATTCGGTCTTAATTGTAGATGTGTGAGTATCCATCTGAATTGAAGGTCCTTTTTGCATGTTCCACACAATTTAAAATGGTGAAGTGAAGTATTGACTGCATTCTACTGTCCTACAGTTGTGAAGAACTTCCAGAAAACATAAAGCAGGCTACAGCCACCCTGAAAAAGATCAGTGTCATTCCAGCTGTTGGTAAGTTAAATGTATTTGTCACCTATTTGATGCATCTGTTTCGTGTGTTCTCGGGGGATTGTCCAACCTTCTGGTTTTGACACTTTTTATACATTATTTTAAATCACACTTTAATGTAATTCCATTGATATTGCTTAAAATTTGAAGCATACCCCTCCCCCCCCCCCCTTATGGTTTTCCGACAAATCCGCACCCTGGAAACATCCAAGCATATGTCAGCTACAAATTAAATTGAAATGTTCTTCAATTTGTACATAGCCATTCAAGAGTGAAAATTGTGTGAACATGTCCACCTGTTATATCCTTTTGTCCATTAAAAATAAAAAAAGTCAGACTTTTGAACTGTATCCAAAGCACTCTCCTTTGAGTCAAGGTAGTTGAAGTATTAAAAACCCTTTCTTTTACATCGGGGTAAACATGTTGAAAACGCCGACCGGTTTCAGCCGTCTGGCCTTCATCAGGGCGTGGAAACAGTTCAAAAGTCCATCAAGCCCTAAAAGGAATAACCAGATACACCCATTCAACCTGGAGAAAAGACTATAGAGCGCTCGCTACTCTTTCCTGTTGCAATTGTAATAAATAAAATGTATTTGAAATCTTGCTTTTTTTTTACAGGCATCAATGTCCACAGTATGCTGAAACATGAAACCCTGGTCCTCACGCTGGAAGCAGTAAAGTTTCTGGAAAAGAAACTGCTCTGGCACGACCTGCGCTACTCTCCCATCTATCCCTTCAAGCTCCCGTACTCAGACCTTCCATGAACACGAAACGAAAGTTAGCGTAAAATTAATTAATAAAAAATTTTTTATTTCGTAAAAACCACGTGATTCAAGGGATCTCATTTAAAAACACACAAAACAGTTCACAAATAAATACAGTACATTTGAGGGGAAAAAAAGACATTGACACTGGGAGCAGATTTTAAAAACCAAGGCTTTCAATGCAGACAGAAATAAATGGCTTTGAGGTATTGGGTTAGCGAAAGGCCATTTTGGTAGGAATGATTCCATGGGCTAAGTCGTGGCGAATCTCCCAGCGTAGTGCATCTCTCCTCTTGTCAGTTGGAACTACGTATGTGTTGGGGATGAGTGCTTTCCTTGGTCGCAGCTGTAGGAAGAGACGAGATATTATTGGCTTAGTCTCTCAGGCCACATGTAAGGGGGTTTACAAAGTCAACAGATATGCACCCACAAGGCTACACTTCAGAGGCGATGCATAACAAACGTGATCTTTTTGATAATGGATTAACATGTTTTATTTTGTGTTACTCGCCTCAATTATATAGCCCTCTTAGGAAACAGATTTGTTCTCCTATCCACTATGTACTGAACACAGCTACAACATTCTTTGCGAATGCACTGATATGTTTTTGGTGTATGTAGTTAACTAGCTCATTCAGTTATTGTAACAAAAGAAGAGAACAATTTTGCTGAATTGCAGATGCAGTATTGAAAAATTCCTCTCTTGTTAATACTCGTTGGCGGACTTAATTTATTGCTCAAAATGATGACTCAGTTTATGAAATCGTCATGAATTCTTTTTTTCTGCGGGGGCCTATCACAACCTGTAGCCTAGGGCCCCGGGTCATCTTAATCCGGCCCTGCTTATGCATTATGTATGTTTTTGAAAGTATTGATAATATGTCCTTGTTAGCTAATTTTACAGCTATTGTACCTTTCTGTAAACTACAAAATTTACCACATTTTAATAATGTGCTCTAACAGAGTACCAAAGTAACATAATGGAACAAAGAAAACGCTTGAAAAAGACACTTACAGGAAGAGGTTGGTACGCAAGCTGTTCCTGGAAAACAAGACGGACATGGAGTACAATGTAGTTTAAGTCCTGTGGTCTGACCAACAATAATAAAATAAGACTTATTTAATTATAATTATTGCAATCATGGAAACGTTACCCTTATCTCCAGGCGTAGTGCTCTGTGGTCCTTTTCTCCGGGTGCTTTAAACGCATCCCACTCTTCCTTATACTGGAAGTACCTGGTGGAGAGATAAACAACACCAGCCAATAACAGTCAGCACTGAAAAAGATAATGTATGACTATTCCGGTTTCAAACATAATGTTGTCAGTATCCGGTTTAAAACAAGATACGGGTTCTGCAACAGGAATATTCCTAGAGCATTGCCACATTGCGCAAACCAAAGACTGTCAGCATTCCGTTAAGAATTGGAATATTGTTGCGTGTAACTGCAATGCGCGCCCATTGATGCACAACAAATGAGAATAAAGATATGTCTTACTTGGAGACAGGGTCTGTTTTCTTCAGGTTCCTAGTGTGAGGATGATCCATCGGTATGATGACTGCAAGAGAAAAGAAATGACACCTTAGTACGAATCTGGACAAATGACTCATTTCACCATGCTGTTTTCACAGAAATACAGTGTTTAAAAAGCAAGCATTCAGATGACAATGAATATTCCACTTAAGTGCGGTCCTAATTCAAATTTGTTGAATTTCTATGAAGGACCCTTTGAACTATGTAAAAAATGCTAAAACTACTATAACCACTTTTCCTAAAGAATATTTACCCTCAGACTTTTCCCAACTCAACAAGAGATCAGCAAATTAACCTGGTCATTTTAGTGTAAAAGCCCACTATTTTCAAGACTCACATTTTACTGAATTAATGACTTTAGGGTTTAGATTCCAAAAACATAGTTTTACAAACAAAATGAAAAGCCTTACCTGATTTGGGACGAGGTCGGATGTCATTTTCACTGTGCGATCTTACCTGTTCAGTTGGAAAGAGAGAGAAACTACCTTTAGCACTGACTGTTGGTCATTCATTTTCAAAAAGTATGCAGCCCATTCACAGATTGTATCTTTTTTGGTAATATTTACAAAGTAATTAACTAATTTTGACTGGTCTGACCAAGGTACAAGATGTCTATGAGTCTGGTAATTCAAAATGACAGACACGGAGAAGGTCTACCTGTTGAAGTGTACATTTCCAAATGTACTTAGAAATGTATTGTGGTATTATACATGAAAAAGATAACATTTCTGAATGGGCAGCATACATTTCGGACATAAATTACTGAAAAATGACATACTCTCAGTAGGACGGTAAAAAGGTACCCAAATGTGTGGAAAAATCTCCTCAGTACAGTCCAACAACATCACAAGATACCACGTTACTAACCACAGGTTACAGTGCTCCTGTCATCTACTGTACTTCATGCACACACTATACAGAACATAGTAGCCCATCAGGGCTTGACATCGGCACAATCAGGCTAGCCTGATTATCATTGACTTTCAAATCTCTTCGAGACTTGGTCTGACCAAGAGCATAACAATTAACATTTCCCAAACGGTATGGTTGACCCACCTCCCTTAGTTTTGCTAATAGTTATTTGCTTCCTGACAAAGTGGGAGGAGTTCTTGGCCTGACAAGAGGCAACGCTGAAGGTGTTCAGTCACTAGGTGGGCACAGCCTGGCTACCATCAGGCATGACATATCACAGTAGCCTACTGTACAGTTTCTGTCATTTGTGCATGAATTGAAGCTTCAAGAGATGGCAAACTCAATTTGTTATCTGTAATTCATTTTCATGTCGTAAGACATGGTTCTCCTCACTTCATCTTCTGAGCTTGAATATTTTGCATCATGATGATGAAGAAAAAACCTGACAGTAACATTCAACAGGGGCTGACTGGCTGGTAACCCAGGGAAACCACTAGCCCACATTGGCCATACAGTTAGCAAAAACCTCAAACCCTGCATGGTTTATTGTGTCAACATAGCAATACTTATTTTACTTCTGTTCACCATGAAAGAAAAATGTCTGCACACTTAAATCATTTTTTTCTTTTTAATAGCCAAGCTTTCGGTCTATGACCTTCCTCAAAGCTTGGCTATTAAAAAGAAAAAAATAATTTAAGTGTGCAGACATTTTTCTTTCATAGTTTTTGTTTGGCACCTTTTAATCATGAGTGCAGTGTAGTTTGTTTAAAGGGACACTGTGCAGGAAATGGTCAAAAAAGGTACTGCAACTATGCTGCTCATTGAAACTGGGTTGGCTATCGCAAAATTTGATATTTGCATGAAAGTTTACTAAGTAATACTAAGTAATAAACAAATATTTACTAGTATGGTCCAAGTAGAGTCATTTTTGCAGCTAAAAATGGCTATTTTTGGAAATTCAAAATGGCGGACCATGGAGAAGATCCCCTTTTCATGTATGAAAAGTGCAATCTTTCCAGTCACAATGAATACTTAAGGTGCCGGTATGCTTGCTGCGAGCTGTAAATTATGCGCGTCACCGCGAGCAACCGACAGCACATGCTTGCTTCAAAAGCAGTTGACCAAGACGCAAAATACTGGCGGTATCATCCAGGGGGCAGAGAGCACGCAGCATTGGGAAGCGGAAATTGGGAACACCGATGGCAAGGAAAACAACAAAACAACAAGGCCGACAGGCGGACAACAGATGCGTCCCTCTGCCAGTTCCAACCTTTTTTCCCCCCAAAACGCCCCGCTGGCCTCCTCCTCACCTGTCAACGCCCACCCCCCTCTGAGGATGTGCTTTTTGTTTATTGGTCATAGCCTATTGCCCATGGAAACTCCAAATAATGTGGCAGGCAGCGAAATGACGAGACAAAGCTTTATATTTTGCAGTTTAGACTATAATAAGGCCATCATGCTTGGATTTGGAAAAGAAGCATCTACTTTCAAATTTGACATAGATCAAGTGGCTACATTACAAATTACCAGATATTATTAGTACTAGGTTATTTATCAACCTTTAGTAGGCTATCACGCCATTTCAGCGTCATGTGCATGTGGGAAAGAAACTAAACATCGCCAAATAGCCTAATAAATAAATAAAACCGTTTGGGTGAATCATGCGCTATGGGTTCACCCTTTGGATGCATTGTGCGCTTAATTTTCAATGCCAGCTTTTTACCGTCAAGGCACAAAGCAGTGAGCTTCAGTGGCAGAGTTTACCAAATTCATACGACTGCAAACCAATTACGAAGCAAAAGACGCGTTCTGTCCCGTGCTCTCTCTGAGCGCAAGGGAAAGCACCTGTGGAGTCCACGCGCCCGCCAGCAGAAAACGACTCTCCCTTGCAATATGCCCGAGAACATCAGTAACACAGCGTATGTGAAATGCAAATGGCCCATCTGTCTACTAGTTCGAGAACACTGACTACTCACTGAAACGTAGTGGCAGAATGTTTGCAAACTCACGTTTAGAGGAAGAGCTGTAGCGCTGTTGGTCGCCTGTCAACTTATTACGGTTCCATGTCGTGGAGCGTTATGCAATGCAAACGCCCCTCTATCCGAGCACAAACATCTGTGTGAAATACTGCCTGCCGACTTCTAAATCGTTCATTTCCATTCTGATGAACCAAAATAGCTGCACAACGCGACACTATCAGCCGAAGTGTAGGCCTATCACAAGACCGTGAACATTAAGTGACACTCACAGTGGTGTTGGTGTGCTGTGGAGAAGGAACGAAGTTGCCTACCACTGTCCAAACGCAAAACAATGCCGAAAATTGAATGCACCCCTCAGTTGTCTCACAATGCAATCAGCTTAGCCTTGCCGGTTTGGTAACATATCGTATACGTTTTGACACGCATTCGCTCCAGGCCAAAATGCCTCTCTGCCTCCGCCTTGTGGACACAGAAAGGAACAATTGAAGGAATGCGTTTCAGACAGCGTTTCAGACAAGGAATGCGTTTCAGACAGCGTTTCAGACAAGGAATGCGTTTCAGACGGACGGACGGACGGACGGACAGACCCTCTTATAGAGATGCTGGGACGCATCTAAAAAGAGGGGCTCCCTGGGCAAGAAAAGAATACTGCTACTACTCCTGTATGTGCATGCTTCTTTTTCAAAGTGCAACAAGGAAGTATGATCACAAATTTCGGACAAACTCAACGAGACACTCTTAAAAGTTGCTGCCATTGTCGTTTTCATATCAAGCACACGCGTGGAACTGCACAGTCTATCTTACGATCGCCCCCAGCGAGTTTGAAGATATTGCACCTGACACACGCATTTGGCTGCCGTGTCCAACACCTGCGAAATTGACATTAAATATGCATGTTAACGCGTTCATGAACGAATCGTGCACGCGCTCGCGTATCTTGCAGCAAGCATACCGGCACCTTTAGAATTTGATGGTGGTGGTAAATATTCATGAAAAAGGTAACATTAGTGAATGGGCAGCATGAATTCTGGAAATAAACAACTAAAAATCTCAGTGTCCCTTTAAATACTTCTGCTCACCATGCCCTTGAAGTAGTGGCGGTAGGCACTGGGTAGCTCCCCGTCAGAGCTCAGGCTCTCCATCTCTTCACTCTCCAGCTGCATCCCTCGATGCCGCCGATGCATGTCCGACATCTGCAGCCTGTCCAGACACTCCTCAAGACCACTCACGGCACCTGAAACAAACAAACAAAACAAAACAAAAATGATGACATGACTATATCAACCATAAACACAGGGCATCCCAAAAAGATGCGCACACACTTTCAATCATGGTTAAATACCAATTGGTGTCAAAATTCAATTGTTTTTGAAAGTGTAATAGAATCTTCAGATATCATATTGTTCCGTGTTTGTTCTCCAAATTATGTGTTGTTTTGCTATGAGACCTGCAGCAGCCATTGAACCGCAGTAAAGTGAATGCAGAAAAATGCCAAGAACATTGTGAGATTCCAATCATCAGCAATGCCTGGATCAGAATGGGTAAAAGTTTCAGAACAAGTGATGACAAAACATTAAAATTATTGGATTAGATTAGAACTAAACAAATTGTACTTTGAAATGTCAAAAAAAGGCAGGACGCCAAGGCACTCTTCTTAGATAAAACCGCTTTATTATAAGGCTAGTTCATGTTAGAACTTAAATAATTAAAAATACTGCCACTGCCAACATGTTTCGGCCACTACAGGGCCTTCATCAGGGCACAAGGTGAATCAAGCAGTGGCAGTATTTTTAATTATTTAAGTTCTAACATGAACTAGCCTTATAATAAAGCGGTTTTATCTAAGAAGAGTGTCTTGGCGTCCTGCCTTTTTTTTGATATTTTCTACGTCTTGGCCAAAGAGCACCTTCAAACCACCACCAGTTTTACCACTTGAACGCCGCAGCCCTCCAGCCCTCTACCTTTTTGTACTTTGAATTGATTTAAAGGGTGTGTGCATTTTGGGATACTCTGAATTCATAAAAGCTTACTGCCTTTGGCCCAAACACTGACACTTTCATTTACACAAAGGGCATGGTTTCACTGACACGTCAATCAACAATAACTCACTTCTCTTGTGTTTTGTCCTCCTCCGAGTATACGCCGTTCCTTTCAGCTTCCTCTTTTGGTAGTACTTCCATTTGTTTCGCCTCAAATTAAAGGGGTGGTCATAATTTTCATGAAGTGAAGCGAAATCATTTCTCTCACGTGCTGGAACATCAGCACCTCTTGGAAAAGTAGTGTGGGCTTTCCTCGAGTATGGCCTCCTCAACTCAGAAACCTCGTCATCACTATATTGTGACTCCTCTTCATCGATGACCTTGTCAATCTGGTTCGCATCATCCGCATTGCTTTCTATTCCCACACCCTCACTGACCGTATCCAAGCCAACATACTTGCGGTCAACATCAGTGGAGGAGTTGTTGGCATGGTCAGCAACAGTCTGGCTGCCTGCCAGGTTCCTGATGCTGCCGATGTCATCACGCAGCATCAGGTTGCTCGTAATCTCCTCGTCCTTCATGACAGACAGCCTGTAGTTGTCGGCGTAGTACTGGGCGTCAAAGTGTCCCACGTCGCTGCTGTCGTCTTCTTCGGGGTCGGCCAGGGACGAGAAGTCGTCCTGGTAGGGATCCCCGTCGGTGGTGGTCTCCCTCGGGGAGTCAGGCCTGTACGTGCCGTAGCCAGACGTCATCACGCTGGTTGTAGGACTGAAAGCAACAGGGTAGTCGACCAGCTCCATATCTCTCTCGCTCTGCTGTGCCTCCTCCATCAGGATGCGGATGTTCTCCTTGTCGTACCAGTGTTTTTGAGTCGGTGCTTCGTCTGCGTCCGCGCTCTTGACCTTCTCGGCAGAAGCTACATGTTTAGAGGCGGCCTCTGCTATTATTGGTCTGTCGCTCTGTTCCCTGGCCTGGGACTGAGTGGTGGGGTCATGCTTTCTGGACATTGCATGTTTTTCTAATTGGTTTGGATTATCCTGAGGTGCTCCTGACGCTGATTCCTCCAACACGCCATGTTCTCCAAAAGACTCTTTATTTGCTGTGTCAATAAGATCTCTACTCTGTTGCCTGTCCAGGGTCTGATTATCGATTGATTCTGCAGCCTTCTCCTGCTCTTCAAATTGGTGGGATTTATCCCCGTACGAGTCATCCAGACGCTCAAAACGCTCAAGCACCTCATCCTCACTGTCCTCCACTGGGTGATGATATTGCACATCCTGGGCATAAGCACCCTCTTCTTCATTCTCGGCTTTGCTAGTCTCATCATCAGACCAAAAGGCTGCACCAGTCGAGTTGTCGTCGTCTTCTTCAGAGTCACTAGGGGGTAAAAACTTTTTTTCTACAGTCTGCATGTCCCCTGTGATGTGATGAAGTTGGGTGTTGGCCTTCTGTTTTTCTTCCTTACTGATGCTTCTCTGGTCTTCCTCAGAACTCTCTTTGACATCAGCACCTGATGTCCTTTGATCTTCATCGGATTCAGTCTGCCTCTTTCGCGCTCTCCTCATCACAGTTTCAATGGAACACCTGCTTTGATTGTCATCGGAAGACTTATTCTGATCCTCACTGTTTTCAGTCTGCTCTTCGCCATCAGCCTTCACCTCAGCTTCATCAGAGGACTTGCTGAAATGTTCATCTGTGTCGGTCCGCTTGTCACCCTTCACCTCAGCATCATCGGAAGACGAGGACCCACTGACGCCTTCACCTGAGGACTTGCTGTTACTGTCACTTGAGGCCTGGCTTCCATCTTCACCAGTTTCAGTCAGCTCTTCGCTGTCTCCTGTAGCCATCTCAGCACTATCAGACGACTTGCCTCCATCTTCACTGGATGACTTTTTGCTTTCTTTGTCAGAGGCTTTGCTGCTTTGTTCACTGGATGACTTGCTGCCACTGTCGCTGGGTGACTTGCTGCTTTCTTTTCCTGAAGACTTAATGCTTTCTTTACTTAGCGATTTACTGCTTTCTCTGCCAGATGATTTTTTGCTTCCATCTTCGCCTGATGCCTTTCCACTCTCTTTGCCCAACGACCTCTTGCTGCCTGACAATTTTCCGATTTCTTCGGCTGACGATTTGCTGACACGATTGCTGGGCTTGACGCTGCCTTCCCTGGATGACTTGCTACCCTCTCTGCCTGATGATTTGCCGCTTTCTTTACCTGATGACCTCCTGCTTTCCATGTCTGACAATTTGCTACCATCTTTGTTGAACGATTTACTGCTTTCTTTGCCCGACGACGACTTGGTGCTTTCTTCACCAGACGACTTGCTGTTTCCTGTGCTTGACCGGTCTTCGTCTCCACCCGTTTCCTCTTCGTTGGATGACTTGCTCACCCCTTCGGCAGAAGACCTGCTGTTTTCTTCTTCTTTCTGTTCTTCTTCAGCGGATGACTTGCTGATGGCCCCATCACTGGACAACTGGCTGCTCTCACCACTGGCTGATGTTTTGCTGCTCTCATCCCCAGTGGACTTGCTGTCTTTTTCATCAGAGGATTTGCTGTTGTCCTCCCCAGATTCTTCAGCCTGGTCTTCAAAATCACTTGTCGACATCTCGGCTTCATCTTCATCGCTATCGTCATCATCATCATCGCTCCTTTCTGCCCCAGACTCCTCGTCCTCGTCCTCTGTGTTTGCCGACTCTCCGCTTTGTTCCGCACCCCTCCTCCGAGTCGGATCTTGATCTCTAGTCCTTACGCACTTGCCTAATTGACCCAATTTGGGCTGCCCTGTTCCAGGTGATTCTTTCAACACGTTATGTTTTCCAGCCGTTGTTTCATCTCTCCTGTCAGTCGACCCTGTGCCCTTCTGTCTGCCTTGAGTCTGGCTTGTGTGTAGTAGTAATTCCACAGGTTTATCCTGACGTGTACCACCTGGCTGCTCCGAGACACATCTCTCGATCACCTCTTCCTCGCTCTCCTCCGCTGCAGGGTATCGTGGCACGTCCTCTTCTTCTTCGTCATCCTCATGGTCAGACCAGAAGGACGAGCCAGAGGTGTCTGAATTTTCCCCAGAGTCTGTATCCCTGGTGTTGTTCTTGTACATCCTGAGGCGAAAACAGCTTCAAACCATCACATGCACAGGGAGAGAGTGCAGTGGAAGCTCTTACTGAGGCAGATTAGAAGAGGAGGAAGTGTGGTCTAACTAAGAGGATTACTTAACTTGTGAACATGAGACTGAAGTAGCCCCACACCGCCCTCTTGTGGCAACAACACAAAAGTGTCCATACACTCAAGCTGGTCAGTGGTCATGCCGTTTTCAATTACGTGTATAGTTTGAAATCTTCCCATTTCATTAGCAAAAAATAGTTAACATAATTGCTTGCAAAAATATTTTGGAACTACTCTTGAAATAAGTTATTCCCTGTGACTTATGTGATTGCTCACTGAAAAAGATTTATAAAATAAGCTGTGTAGTGATTGTGTTTGGCTAAGTGCTTTCAGAGACCATTTGAAATCTACATTCTCAAGAAAAAAAACTGACGCAAAATATTATTACTTTTTTCCAATAATCGGACTAGTTTGCCATGATGTACTGTAGCTCATCAATGTGGTGTTATTCTGCCAAGTCTACCTGTCTACCTTGTCCTGTCTCTGCACTTGATGTCAGTCTGTAAATGTCAATCCTGTGTATGTCTATGTCCTTCATGGTATGGAGAGAAAAAGTAATTTCGATTTCCTTGCATGACCTGTGCATATGAAGAAACTGACAATAAAAGCTGACTTGATTGTATGTATAATCAGGGCTCTAAATTAACTTTTCTCATCACCAGCCAAAATGTCTTGCAGATGTTAATCTTACTAGCCAAACATACACTCACTAATTGGTCAAAGTGGCTAGTAAGTTGGTATTTTCTGAAATTTCACCAGCATTTGGCCGGTTGGCTGGTGTTAATTTAGAGCCCTGTGTATAATGCCTAATTGCAGACACAGTGTTCATATAGCAGATATATGATGCACATTTGAGTAATGCAGCCATGACAAATTTAATAGCACATTTTAGTATTTGGAGAAAAATCATTTAAATTATATAGGTCATGCCTGTTCCATGGTGCGATTGACTTCTTCTGACTCTGTGACCCTCATCTGCTCTCCTAATTATCAGTTTATCCTTCCCTGACCTGTGCCACCTGAGTCCCAGTCAGAGGAGTTTCTCTTCCTCACACTTACTAGAAGATACACACCCATCAACATTGTCTAATGTCAACGCTGTAGCAATATGCATGTACTACCATACACCGATGTTTCACAACTTTCAAGAGTTTGTTTCTCACCTGAATCTTCACTGTGGGTGGATTCATCGAAGACACGTGGCTCGCCCCTGTGTTTTCTGTGGAGAAAAGGCCTACTATTAGACATAGTATGTACGCAGGGTCACCAATATCATAAACAGGCTCCTGCACACTGTCCTTATTTGCAGTGTTACAAGGGCAAGATTTCCGTCTCTTTGAAACTTTGCTAATGTACAGTATATCACGTAAGTGAGTACACCTTCACATTTTTGCAGATTTGTGAGTATATCTTTTCATAGGAGAGCATTAAAGAAATTTCACTTTGACACAATGATTACTGACCTTTTAACAACATATATAACCGCTTAAATTTCTTGTTCACTCAGAAAAAAATCTAAATACAGCCATTAATGTTTGAACATTGCCCACAGAAGTGAGTATACCCTACATTAAAATCTGGTGGAGAAGGGGCCGTGTTGGCTCGAATCGCCTCGAAATTAAAAGGTATTAAAAGGGAGGTCATTGGTGTGCGTTTCAACCTTTCTTTACATTGAACTTTTACATTTTGAGTCTGCACCTGGTTTAAATAGCTTGGTGTGAGATTTGAATGCAATCCTATGGAGAGTATCATGATCTGCTTCAGTAGACACAGTGCATGTTGACATGCATGTTTCTTTTAAGTGTAATTTTGATATCCAATATTGACGGCATTCATTCATCCCCAAACCATGTCAGTCCCACCACCATGTTTGAATATTGAGAGGATCAAGAGTTTTTTTTTTGTAAAACTCACTTGTTTACCACCACACATGCTTGACACTGTACTAGGGCTGTGCAATATCAAATTTATTATGATATCAATATTGCTGTCAAACAATATAAAATTTCATAATATCGAGTTGAAACAATATTTTTGCCACTTGTCTGTACTGCCAAAAGGTAGAGTAGAGTAGAGTAGAGTAGAGAAACTTTATTGATCCCCAGGGGGAAATTCAGGTGTCAAGTAGCTACATAAAAAACAAACACAGACACACACACACACACACACAGACACAGACACAGACACAGACACAGACACAGACACACACACACACACACACACACACAAACACACACACATGCCAAGAGGCTCCAGATCTGGGCCAGCTCTGGCATCTCAGGCAGTCCAATCCCCAATAATGATGTCCTTCTTAGTGTCCTTCTGTATACTGTTAAACAGTTGAATGGCCCAAGGGACAAAGGACCTCCTTAGCCTGTCTGTCCTGCAGGTGAAAGCACGGAGTCTGTGACTGAACAGACTCAGTTGGTTAGTGAAGGTGGCGTTAAGGGGGTGATGCTGATTGTCCATAATAGAGTCCAGTCTGCTCAGTGTTCTGCTCTCAGCTGTTGAGGTGAGTGACTGCAGCTCCATGCCCACCACTGACCCCGCCTTCCTCACCAGTCTGTCAAGGCGTCCAGCATCTCTCCTCCTAATGCTTCCACCCCAGCAAGTCACAGCGTAGAAGAGCACACTGGCCATGACAGACTGGTTAGAATATGAGCAGAAAGTTGGCTGCAGACATTGAAGGACCTCAGCCTTCTGAGGAAATAGAGCCTGCTTTGGCCTTTCCTGTAAAGTGCATCAGAATTTGTGGACCAGTCCAGCTTATTGTCCAGATGCACTTCCTAAGTACTTGTAATACAGACAGTCTCCACATTCTCTCCCCCAATCGAAACAGGCACCAAGGGCGGGGTGAGCGCCCTGAAATCGATCACCATTTCCTTGGTTTTGGTGGTGTTCAGGTGCAGCTGATTGTNTTTGGCAACCATCCTACAAAGTCATCCACCAGTCCCCTGTACTCCTCTTCCTGACCGTCTCTTATACACCCCACAATTGCAGTGTCATCTGAAAACTTCTGCATGTGGCATGTCCCAGAATTGTAGCTGAAGTCAGTCGTATACAGGGTGAAGAGCACGGGGGAGAGAACCGTTCCTTGTGGTGCTCCTGTGCTGCTAATCACTGTCTCCGATGTTATGTCACCCATCCTTACAAACTGGGGCCGCTCTGTGAGGTAATCAGTGATCCAGGTTACCAGGCTAGGCTGCACTCCAATCCGCACCAATTTCTCTCTCAGCTGCAGTGGTTGTATGGTGTTGAATGCGCTGGAGAAGTAAAAAAAACATGATTCTCACAGCACAGCCACCCTTATCCAAGTGAGCATGTACCCTGTGAAGAAGGTACAGGATAGCATCCTCCACTCCCACGTTCTCTTGGTAGGCGAACTGCAGAGGATCCAGTGCGTGGCGTACTTGGGGTTTGAGAAAGTTACGCAGCAGCACTCGTTCAAAAGTTTTCATTAGGTGTGAGGTGAGGGCAACCGGTCTGTAATCATTAAGTTCTTTGGGGTGAGTTTTCTTTGGAACAGGCACCAGGCATGACGTTTTCCACAAGATAGGAACTTTGCCTTCTTGTAGACTCCTATTAAAAAGGTGATGAAGAGGCTCAGCTAATTCCTCAGCACATGTCTTAAGCAGTCTTGCACAGATGCCATCAGGGCCGGCCGCCTTGGACTTAAGTCTTTTCAGTGTCTCTCTAACTTGATCAGTGGTGATTGTCGGCTGTGGGAGTGCTGGGTTGGGGTAAGGGGGGAGTGGGAAAGGGGTGGGTGGTGGGTTTGTTCCAAGTCGCAGAAGTGAGGAGCAGGGGAGGGGGATAGAGGTAGTGGGGATTTGTGAGCCTGCTGTGTCCATTGGTGGGGGTACTGCTGCATTGTTGATGATGGTGGGAGTGGTGGTGACCATAGGCAGAGAAGGAGGGTGTGGGGATGAAGTGTCCCTGTTAGTGAAGCTGGGTGAAGTAGTAACTGGAGTGGGGGGTTGTGAGTGGGGGAGATGGGAGCCTGCTGAAGAGTGGTTGTCAAGTGTGGGCTGGGGGGGTGTAGGGATAGAGGTGACAAGGGAAATGCTGCCCTCTGTGTCAGAGTTTCAGGTTTCACTAAGTGCAATACATTCCCCTCCAAATGAGCCCTTGCGAGCACAGAGCAGATTTACTACCCAACACGCATGCAGAACACCACTGTGTGTTTCTCTATGACTCTCGACTCACGAGAGGGAAGATTGTGAATCGTTTAGCACAATTATTTGTCTTAAAAGGAATATCATCTAAAAATATTGTGATATCAATATTGACTGAAATAATTGTGATATTGATTTTGACACTGTACACAACATTGTGATATTGATTTTGACACTGTACACAACACACGTTCCTTACAACACTGATTTTTTTTTTTTAAACTATGTTACATTACCTGAGAACTTTTCTCTTGATGGAGGGTTTCCCGCGTGGCCTGGTGTCGGTGTCTCGCTCTGGGCTGGTATCTGAGAAGGTGTTGGAACTCTGGGAAGGCTCTGGCTCCGGCTCCAGCTCCAGCTCCGCTGGAGGCATCTGCCGTGTACAGGGAGCAGTGGCTGGCCGGGTGTACTTTGGCATCACGCTGTACTGCGCGTACGAATCCACATGTCCCCTTGATGGCATGTCAAAACTGTGCTGGCCCTCAGTGAATGTAGATGTTAGTATCTTGGGAAGAAAAGACATGTAGAACAACAGAGACACAATGTGAATTTTGAATATCAGTAACTGGTGCCGAGTAGTATTGTTGCACTATACATGTACAAGTACCGAATCATCATGCATGGAGCTAAAGAGAGTAGTTTACAAAGTAGCCGCAAATTGACATGATGGTCTGTATGACAGCGATACATTTTTTGTCTTATGATAAATGAAAATAATTTAGTCCACACAAACAGTACGGTGGAAATAGAACTTGAATGGATTTTTGCAACTTTCGTGCCATTGACGCTGTGTGTGAGACAGCATTAAGGTCGGTTGCTTTGCACGCCAATAAAACTGAAAAGACACAAGGTACATGGAGTTCTCATAGATACAGTGTGCAAACAAATATTACTTTGTAAAGTGATTGCTGTGGCACAACCAGACACTAAAATGTGTCACAAAAACAGGATGCGAGAGTTGAGATCTTACGTCTATATACAATACCTGTCTCTGACGTCTTTCTGGGGGAGGCTGAGTGAAAACATTATTGAGTTCTGGAGCATTTAATTGCACTGCAAGAGAAGACAGTAAATTATCAGTAGGCTTTTTAAGGTGTCAACACACATTATAAGCATGTACAACTGCACATTGACAGGTGAAGCGTTGCCATACCACAGCAGTGCACCTGTGAAATGTTTCTCTTAATGACACTGTGACTGACAGAGGTAAAGGCACTGACCTTTTTCCTTCGTAAAGGCTGGCGGGCTTCTGCTATCGTCTCCGCGAGACCTTGTGGAGCTCCAGTCACTTGGGGACTGGCTCTTGGACCTCTCTTGTCTGATAAGTGCATCAAGGTCTAAACCACAAAAATGCACTGTTAATTATGTGTTCTGGTCAAGTTCAACGTCTGTAGAAACTACACTGCCATTACAAAATACCTTTTTTGAATTCTTGTAGTCGTTGCTTTGGTATGTTGTTGTAACCCAGGGCAGAGAGTTGCTCCTCAATTTCCGCCTCAGAAAAATCCAGCAGATCCATCTCCTGTAACCGAACAACAAAGCATGTGGAAATGTATTCTGAACGTGCTTTTAGATTAGTCTTGGATTAGACATGAAACATGTCAGGAAACAGAGCAAGCATCATGATGCTGTGTGCATCATCCCAGCAGCAGGTTGCTGTTAGGTGGACACAACTGTTGCTATGTAGTAAGTCCGTGTCTTTAACAGGTTATGAAACAATGAAAATATGTCTTTCAGTGTTGAACGTTCTTAGTCTTACCCCGACAAGTGTTAATTATGAAAACTATACAATCGCGCGACAAAAAGAGTCATCAATAAGTGGTGCGTTGCTTATTGTTTACAGTTTAGCTACTTCCGTAGCGTAGCGACCTGGACCTAGCGCAACTGTAGCTTACTTTAACAAAGATATACTCTGAATCCAGGCCGAATTGCCACTGTTAAACTACAGGATCCCGTGCTACTACTTCGTGTTACGTATAATTATTTACGCACAGTACAATAAACAACTAATTACCTCTTTGTTGGGCGTCTGTCACTGCCTGAGCAACGACCGTTGACACGCTTTTAAAAATGACGCCCAGGAGAAGAACAATACAAAACATGAACAGCTTGTCCAATAGCGCCCCCTTTCCCATGGGAGACACAGTGGTCGAAATGCCTTCAACAACAGGTGTAATAGCGGAGCAAATAAGACCAAAAATAGTTCACTTTGGTATGCAAGCATAGAAATTGGCACAGAGGTTCATTAGAATGTACTCTTTCAGCTAAGGGCGTTGGCCACGCAAAAATCCAAAATGGCGGCCATTTTTCAAGATGGCCACCCTGTTCACTTGTAAATAAGGCTAAGAAGAGTTAAATTAATGATACAATCACACAATTTGGCACAGATGTTCATTAGAATGCTCTCTTTCACAAAAGAGCATTGGCCACTCAAAATCCAAGATGGCCGCCATTTTTCAAGATGACCACCCTGTTCACTTGTAAATAAGGCTAAGAATAGTTAAATTAATGATACAATCATACAATTAGGCACAAATGTTCATTAGAATGCACTCTTTTACACAAGAGCATTGGCCACTCAAAATCCAAGATGGCCGCCATTTTTCAAGATGGCCACCCTGTTCACTTGTAAATAAGGCTAAGAATAGTTAAATTAATGATACAATCATACAATTAGGCACAAATGTTCATTAGAATGCACCCTTTCACAAAAGAGAATTGGCCACTCAAAATCCAAGATGGCTGCCATTTCTCAAGATGGCTACCTCACAACTTGTAAATAAGGCCAAGAAGAGTTAAATTAGGGATAGAATCATGCAATTTGGCACAAATGTTCACCAGAAAGAATTTCTGATCAATGATCAATTTTTGATGAATGATTTAACCCCTTAAGACGCGGCTTAATACATTTGTTGTTACCAGTATGGTAATGACCAAGTCGTGGTGCATTTCTAAAGGGCCTGTGTTGTGTCATAGTATTGTAGTGCTATGGTAGTTACATTTCAATGACTATTACAGCGTGCCACTGGAGGTACGGCGCACATTAAGGGGTTTTAAGCCTAGGAGCCCAACTGAAATATTCAATTTTCATATCAATCAAGTGAATACATGTACATATCAAGTGTCAGTGACAGCTTGGATGATCTACCTCTATAAGGTCATTACAAAATAAAATGTATGCTGGTTTGTGTTCAGATATGTATATCTCAAGTCCTAGTATACCATGGAGTGATGGGGGCCTCTATGCTTAGGAAAGTATGAATAATCAATATACAATACACCATACAGTATATTGACATATGCAAAATGGTAACATGTCTGTTTTATGTTCTACTTTGGCCTTTAACCTAGATGATATGTTGGCTACCTAACCACTTGATTTATTGATTGCTCATTATTTTTTATTTGTGGGTGTGGTCCTTTGTTTAAAACATGTCAGCCTGGCTTACTTCTCTCACACACTCAAAAAGTCTTTCAAAAACTTTAAACAACAACATGTGGAAATCCCATTGACTTTGGAGGGATACACCTGTCAAATTAGCCCAAACGTCATCAAGATACTGTACTCTACTGTACTGTGGTGTAGTGTACTCTGCTATACTGTACTGTACTGTACTGTACTGTACTGTAATGTTATATACTGTACGGTACTGTACTCTACTGCACCGTACTGTATGCTACTGTACTGTACTGTACTCTACTGTACTGTAATGTGATATACTGTACTGTTCTGTACTGTACTGTACTGTACTGTACTGTACTGTACTGTATGTGATATACCATACTGTGCTGTAGGCCCACTGTACTCTACTGTACCTTACTGTATGCTACTGTACTGTACTGTAATGTGATACAGCATACTGTACTGTACTGCACCGTACTGTACTCTACTGTACTGAACTGTACTGCAATGTGATATACCAAACTGTACTGTACTGTACTGCACCGTACTGTATGCTATTGTACTGTACTGCACCGTACTGCATGCGACTGTACTGTACTGTACTTTACTATTCTGCACCGTACTGTATGCTACTGTACTGTACTGTACTGTACTGTACTGTACTGCACTGCACTGTACAACTACATAGTAGAACTGAAACATGTGGAGCCTTCTGAGGTCATGTACAATATGATGCAAAATGGTGTAGTGGGAATGAGTTGTGTTACTATTACCACTCACAATCTATGGTAGACTATCCTTCCTCCCAGACTATTTGTGTGCCTTGCATATCAAGAAAATGAGTAATGAGTACCAGTAATGATTTACTTTTATAGTATATACCATATGAGAACTGTTGTTTTATATAGATATTTCTCCTATGGGTAAGGGTGGCAAAGACCTATGGTACATGTTGTCCATCAGCTGTCAGTTGTGAAGTAGCAATTGAAATACTCAATGATTATTGAGCTAACTGTAATACAACTTGTGACACAAGTACTAGGTGAAGACTTGAAGAAAAAAACAATTTACCTCTGCCTACTTACTCAACACCTACTTAGAAATGATTTCCATTTAATTTGAACTGAAGACATACTGTGGCCTACATGTAGGCCTATATTGAGTAATCTGTAATACCATTCTAAAGATGACTGAAGTGCACTCACTATGTGCACAATGCTACTTGTGAAAATGTTGAATTAGGTGATCTTATGGGTTCTTCATACATATGGAGAGATCCTGTCCTTTACCCTCTGTCAAACAAATACAAAATATCTGTTAATGAAATCAGAGGATGTAGAACCTGCTACCTTGGACATAATCTTGCACTGACACTTCCCCATTCAGATGCTGCTGAGTGAGCATTAGCAGCAGTCTATTCTTACCATAGTTTTAGTGTGGGAAATACTCATTTTAATTCAAACCAAGAATCTTCTCAAATCGTTCACAATGTTACATTTGCTGCCAAGCATGTAAGCACAGTATGCACACTATCACACATACTTTCACACTATGTACATTTTTGTAGTTTCATCAATCTGTCAAGCAGGCTACAACTGCCATTGCTTCATCTCTGCTGGGCTTGGGACTATATTAACATTGTCAGCTAAGTATAATGTCATGTACTAACAATGTAATGCATTACACAACATGACATTGTATATGACATGGTAGAATTGTTTTTTTTCCGATGGCTCCTACACACCATGCAAAGTTTGGTGCTTTTATCACTTCCGTAATGGTAAAACCTTTACAGACTCCACTAGTAATACCTTCTGCACTTTGCCTTTGTGGAGCACATACTCATTCTCACATTCACAGACCAGCTCTGGAGGCTGCCAAGAAGGCACCAATTGTTTGGGGTTTATGAGCGAAAGTGCTGTCTCTCTCTCTCTCTCTCTCTCTCTATGCATCATAAAGGGTGGCCATCTTGAAAAATGGCAGCCATCTTGAATTTTGTGTATCCAACACCATTTTTTTAAAAGTGCATACAAAGACACATTTCTGCCAAATTACATGATTGCATCACTAATTTAACTATTCTTAGACTTATTTGCGAGTGGCGAGGGTTGCCATCTTGAAAAATGGTGGCCATCTTGGATTTTGCGTGGCCAACACCATATTTTGAAAAAGTACATTCAAATGAACAATTTTGCCAAATTACATGCTTGCATCACTAATTTAACTATTCTTAGACTTATTTAGAAGTGGAGAAGGTGGCCATCTTGAAAAATGGCGGCCATCTTGGATTTTTGCGTGGCCAACGCCCTGAGCTGATAGAGTACATTCTAATGAACATCCGTGCCAATTTTCATGCTTGCATACCAAAGTGAACTATTCTGGGCTATTTTGACAGTTAACTGCTGGACTATAAGGTGAGAGCAAAATATCGGAAAGTTCATGTAAACCTGCGGTTAAATGTCAAACAGTCGTCTATAATATATTATGTTTGTGTGCGTTTTGCTCCTATCATATCTCCATTCAGTGGTTGTTTCAACATAGCTTCACTCAAAGCCCTTCTGTGTGCTAGGATTCATCAAAAGTCTGACTTGATTGTAGGCCTATAGGTCATTAGAACATTTTCTTCCAAATGGAATACTTCAAGATCACTTGTTTTGCATACTCCCGAGTACCGACACCTAATCCAACGATTTGTTGTAAAGTCCCTTGGCTATAAATTTTATAAAATTGATAGACCTAGGGTCAGTGTCACATGCTCCATTTCATTTTCTCTCAGGCAAATTGCACTGATGTTTTTTTATTATCCATACAACATCCGGATAGCCTAGGCTATTTTAGCATTTCTCTACTCCACTTTCTCACTACGGAATCCCACGGTGGGGAACGGCTCACACCCATCAATGCGCACCTTCCTCCTCCTCCAACCGTTTTGCGCAGCCTCGCCCTTCATGAATAAACATGAAATTTTAATAACACGCCCTACCTCTCCGCGAGTGGCGAGGTTTCTTTTTGGGGCACTATTGATGGGTATACTGTGAGCCTCCACAAAATTCGGAAAAGGGACTTTTTTGAATCTTCCGTGCCATAGGGGAGACCATGGCGCACGCGAGGAGCTACCGTGCGTCATTTTTGGTGATTTTGGTGCAGGTCGTTCTGATTTGCTCCGCTCAGGTAAGTGATTTAAAAAGTTTTTCCATCCATAATCTGCGCTTGTGTGCGGCTACATGCCAGTGGCTTCTTTTCAGAAAGTTTCAGTAAATTGTAACCTGTATCCTTCGTTTAGAATGAGTCAGTATGTGCGCGTTCCCACCTGTGTGCGTTATCATGACTTTTCAGGAGTTGTCTGTCAGCCTGTGTAAAGCTCATTGAAATTAAATGTTGTCAATTTGTGGAAATAAAACTTCACCTATTTCAAGGGAGTTGGCAACCTGTGCCCTAATTTATTTTTTCAGGCAAATTTGTGTTGTGAATCCTGGATAGGGTATCCCAGGTATATGGTGGATAGGGTATCCCAGAGGATTTGAAGGGCATGGGGATATGAGCGTCAGTAGTGAATGTACCATAATGTCAACATCTGTTCTCACTTTATAGCATCAGAAGGGAGTCTTTGTACAGTGTTGTGAATATAACCTGACCTTCTCTCTCCCCACAGCCAGGTTTAGTGGCTTTACAATGGACCTATTGTAGTGGCTGAGCAGCAGGGACACACGTTTCATTTTGGATTAAAAGATTAAAAACTACACAAAAAAGTTCTTTTTTTAAAGTGTTGATTATATTGTATTTTTCAGAGAGGTCCCCCTGGGCCGGAGGGTCCCCCTGGTGCAGAAGGCCTTGCTGGTTTCCCCGGGGTGGATGGCATTGATGTAAGTAATGTAACGGCCTTACTTTTAATATCGAAAATTAGCATCCATTTAAAAATAAATATATATTAATATTTTTGTTAATTTATTGTCATAAGCACTCCAATGGGCATGCTCCGACAGTCACACTGACATATAAAAACTGGATTAACATTTGGATTTTATGATTTGTCTTAGGGGGACAGAGGCGTCGACAGTACCGTGGATGGTGGCCCTGTAAGTAACTCACACCCACACACACCTTATGGCATCCTATGTCACCTTATGTCACCTTATGTCATCTTGTGTCACTTTAAGATGGATTTGTTTGTTCAAAGAACTGACCTCGTATTTTCTTACCCCCCAAAACTTCTAACGCACCCCGTCGCCGCTGTTTAGGGACCTGATGGAGATGACGGCAAAAACGGAGCTGACGGGTTGGCTGGCGCACCAGGAGCCGATGTGAGTACATTTGGCTTTTTTCCCCCTCAGCAGTTTTCAAATTTCTTGACATTTTCTATATGTCATTATCTATACATTTTCTAATTTTTCCTTTCCATTGTCAAAAACAACACTTATTTCAGTGAAACCATTCAGTCCATTAACATTTATCATTTAAAAAGTATCGTCAATGAGATATGAATGGACGAAATGGCCACATGAGACATTTATGTTGGCACTGGAATACAGGAGACATGGGGGAAAAAAGTGTTGCAGCATAAAAAAACCTCAACTCAGTCGACTACATCAATCTGGCCATTTACAGCCAAGTAGAAAGAGGGGGGACTGAAATACACTTCCTGGTGGAGGTGGACAAAGACAGAGGGGGTTTTGTGTGAGAGCTGCAGTAGAGTACCACAGGGACTACACATGCAGGGCAGTACACTGTAGGCCCTTCACAAGGCGGTCGGTCGGCCAACCACAGGCTCCTGTTGAAAATCACCCAGAAAATGGCTTCAGTATGTGTGTGTGCTGTCCGCAGACTGGGTGGTGCTGAAGGTATACTATAGGCTGTAGGTATAGAGCAGGGGAGGGGAACCTATTTCTCAAGGGTATATTGACTGTGTTTCTCAATAGGGGCTCTACAGCCCCCCAGGGGGCGTTGGGGAGCCCTAGGGAGGCGGTGAGAATGATAGAGCATAGAGGGGCAGGTACTTAGGTGCCATTGGGGGCATTAGTCCATTTTATTTTTCAATAGTAACTAAAGCAGGCGTTGGCAGGGTTATGATGAGGTCCAGGGGGCATTTTTTCTAAAAAGGTTGAGAACCGCTGGGTATAGAGCAGGAGAGGGGAACCTATGTCTCGTGGGCCATTTATGGCCCTTGAGGCCGTTTTATCCGGCCCCCGATGTAATTTTAATGTTATGCAGTTGCACATAATATGACATGTTTTGTAAAGGAATCTTAGAAATTATTTTTTTTACATAATTAAGTTCTTGGAGGACTTTATAACATTTGAAATGGCCCTCGAATGAAAACGCTTCCCCACCCCTGGTATAGAGCTATGGTATTGTGAACAGTTGTGACATAATGGTTAGGGAGTGGTCTTAAGATCAGAGGGTTGCAGGTTCGAATCCCACCCTTCCACTCCCTCACCTCCATCCATGGCTGAGGTGTCCTTCTTCAAGGCATCTAACCTCACATTGCTGCAGGGGCTGTAGTCCATACCCTGTACATAACAGTAAGTCACTTTGGATAAAGGCGTCAGCTGTGTAAGGTGATGTAAAGTATAGGGCTATAGTTATAAGGTGAAACAAGGGTGGGGTTGAGGGTCAGAAGTACGGGACAGTGTGATCAAATGAATGGGCACCAGATGGAGAGATATGCGAGGTCATCGGCGTCGTTAGAGCATTTTTACCCGGGCACGTGCCCTGGTGTGGACCTGCGGTGCCAGCCTATAATGGGCACTCATTTTTTAATTAATTAATTTATTTATATCTTTATTTTTTATTATTTAAATCTGGATCATCTGTTAATATACAGAATACATGCTTGCATTATTTTTTCTCTTTTAAAATAGGCCTATAGCATACTACACTTACGGTAAGTTAGAATTTAAGTCTGCCATGGATGCAGCAGCCTGATCAGAATGCACTTGCCACCACGGTCTTTCGTACTCGGAGCATAGCCGGAGAGTTGCCTGTTGGCTAATACAGAGCCATGCAGGAGTTTTCACTATCTTTAAGAAACACGACAGGCATACTAGTTATCCCAGTGAAGACACAATAAAACATTGATTATAATATAACCTAGTTATTTGGCACCCTGAAGAAATTGACTATTTGAATAATGAATTACGTGGTGAATTACATGGTGCCCCCCCTCATTGGATGACCGCTGCAATGAAATGTGACGAATAGACATAGCCTAGGAAGAGTCTTTCTTCATGATAACAAGAGATTTGGGCAGCACGTGAAAATGTTGGCTTTTTGAACCGAACCTGACCAACACAGCGACCATTCACTCCGGCCGGTGTGAAGTGAAGTAAACAGTAAGCGTCATTTTTGTTATCATCTGTATACATAGGCCTACACACACACACACACACACACACACACACACACACACACACACACACACACACACCGATTGATCATAGCTTGCAAGAGGTGAAGGAGAGATGGATGTTGATGAGCACGAGCAGAGGTGATGTGACTATTCAATTCATATTAATTAGGAATAACTGCAAACAGGTTATAGATCATGAAAATGCAGACAGGAGACTGTAATATGTTCTTGTTACTTCAAGACTCAGTGCAACAGAGTGCAGAGGAGGAGAGGAGCAGATAGAAGGGATGCAGGATGAGTTGACATTGAGAGATGACACTGACAGGTGAGACTCAGCTGACAATGTAGTTAGCTACTGTGAGTTGTATTGCCCTACATATAGATTTGATTAATTTTTCTTTAAAAAAAAGTGGCCAATTTTTTTTTTGCTCGCGCGCTTCGCGCGCTCGCATGCATTCCTTTTTGGTGCCCTTTAGTGCCCCTGTATAGTGTTGGGTCTGCTGACGCCCCTGTGCGAGGTGACAACAATGGTTGTTGTCAGGGATGTAGAGCATCGTGTAGTATAACCGAAAAGGTGTGTCTGCATTCTAAAGGTCATGATAAACGGGGCAAGTGTTTTGAGCTACTGTGTTGCTGAGCAACAACAACATTTGCTCCTAATTTTTTGATGGAACGATTAAAAAAAGTTGTTTGCTGCTGATCGAAGTCCATTGAATAAAAGTGTAACCGTAAGCTAAAGCTAAACAGTCCAAAAACATCTTACAGCACCGTCACCAGCAACATTGCCTAAAAAAGTTGCCCTGTGTATCATCACCTTAAGACGCACTATTTAGCTAGAAATATACATCCAGAGAGGGGAGGTAGCAGTGGTAGAACGCGGGTATACGGAGTATACCTACTTCTGAATTTCAGGGATTTCAGTATACCTACTTAAAATTGATTGATCCATTGTTTTGAATAGCACAAATATATACAGTATACCCACCTCAAAAAATGCTCAAATATACACTATACCCACCATAAAAAAGTAGACTAGGCCTACACCACTGGGAGGTAGTAGAACTGCAGGGTACTGTAAATCCTTCATATTTTTGTAGCAATGTATAGCTGCTCCATGTGAGATATGGGCCTGTTCCTGAGTCTGTGCTGTGGAGGATGTTGTCTTCAGTAGTGACTGCAAAATGAGGGTTGTCTCCACTGGGGCGACATTAAGACATGGTGGCAAAGGAGCAGGAGTCTGGACGTTGGGGGTTGACACAGATATCTTTTTTGTAGGGGTGTGTGTGTGTGTGTGTGGGGGGGGGGGGGTGGGGGGGGGTGTCAACTTTATTAGGATAGTGGAGAGAGTAGGACAGGAAAGGAGTGGGAGAGAGACGGGGAGGGATCGGCAAAGGACCCGGGCCAGGAATCGAACCCGGCTCAGCCGCATGACAGGCGAGTGCCATTCCGGATGGCCACGGCAGGGCCTGGGGCTTGACACAGATATCTAATGCAGCTGGCTGAACACCTGCACTATGCATATTCTTTAGTGTAATAGTCCTGTTTTTTTCATCTTGAAACTATTGAATATGGATTTTTCAAGTTGTTTTGAGGGAAAACCAATGACTGTACAGTTCAAAATGCTTAAAATACGTTGAACTGGACTGATTGGAACTTCCATATGCAGTCATTGAAGGAATCTATTGAATCTGAAGTTAGAAATTGTAAGGTTTTGTGACAAGTACGATGAGGCTGGAGTTGTAACCCTAATCCTACTGTTTGAAATGAAAAGTAATTTAATCTATTGGTGATTTGTACCTATATCAAAATGACTTTAGAATTAGACCAATTGTGCAATTAAAAAGTATGATGTGCAACAGTTAGATCCGGTCGAAGTATGGAAAATAGTTGTGGTTTGTCCTGGCCGTTTAGGTTAACTTGGTGTTGCGTTTTGAAAATGGCAGTAGCCATACAGAAGGTCCGGAACTGTCCAATTGAGAATCGATCACAGATGAGAGGGGTCAACTCTGTTGAAGTTTGACATTTTCATCTGATTTTACCCAATCACTTGTGTGTGGTCGTGAAGTGTAATCCGTTCATGTGTCATCATTCACCTGCATCCATTGTCGCCTCCCTAGTTTGCTGATTGGCCATTTAGTCTTTTTTTGTTAAATATATTTTGGGGCTTTTTATGCCTCTACTCCGGGCTGGATAGTAGACAGTAAGACAGGAGACAAGTGGAAGAGACATGGGAGGAAGGAGAGGGAAACAACCTCAAGCCAGACTCGAACCCGGTTCCCTGGGCATATGATACGGCGCCTTGGTCATGTTGTCTGATAACAGGACTAATCTCTCCCCAGAGGACCCAACCCACATGTAATGTGAAGGGAAATGTGAATTGAGTGGAAGCTTTCGGGCTATAGTGTAGCAATGAAGGGGGAAGGGCTTTGACTCTTGCAGCTTAGCCTACTATGTACTGTGCAGATTTTGAAGCTTCACCCAATGTGTCTGAGCAGAGAAAAGGTTTTCTAGTGCTACTTTGAGACTAGACTTTCAGCTTTGACTTGAGACATCATTTTAACTGGAGCAATCATGGTGTTTATTATCATTTTACAACCAATTTAAAGATCTCATCTTACCTTGTGGCAACCATGTTCATATTTTCTCAAAACTGACTATTTTTCTTGGTTTACTGGATCTTATTCTTATTCTGGGTTTGTGTAGAAGTTTACATTTTGAGACATTAATTTTGCATTCCTAAAAGTCTAATATGCTCTATTCTTCCGAGCTCTCCCATGTTAATTATTGAATAATGTGATGCATTTTGAAAAGAAATCCAGTGAATGTAGGTTTTGGAGATCACAGGTGTGCCAGCAGGATCCACATATAAAAGAATTGCAGGGGCCTCATATGAAACACAAGTGAATCTATGATCTCTCATTTCCAGTAAGTCAGTTGTCTTTTGATTATAATACAGTAGTTAAATGTTTAGCACAGTTTAACATTTTTGGCCCTTGAAAAAGTCATGGAAATTAGGTCTCTGGTTTCCCTGGCACATTCATTTCGAGGGAGAGGCTCTCTCTGTCTCTGTCTCTGTCTCTGTCTCTCTCTCTCTCTCTCTCTCTCTCTCTCTCTCTCTCTCTCTCTCTCTCTCTCTCTCTCAGTGAGAGCTCACTCAAATGCCCCTTTATCCGGCTAGACGACAAAAGGTTCTCTGGACAATGTGGATGTGCCGCAGAGTTTATGTGGTCTTTCTTTAATTAGTGCAGCGTTCCAGGCTGTATCAAATGAGGTCGGATGTGACGTGGCCTGTGGGACTTATCCTACTTGAATTATCCCAGCTCCCACATTTGTGGTACTGTGTACTGGGCCTTGTAAACAAACAGGCGCATGAACTGGATTTGAGATTGAAAAGGAAGCCAGTGTGGGTGATGGAGAATGGGCGTGATGTGATGCCAAGACAGTATGGGTGAAGAGTCTAGCCTCAAAACTTTGGATGAGTAGGCCTAATACCTACATATCTTACAGTTCTATAGCGTATCGTCTGACTCCTGCAGTCACAGACAGTCTTTCACTGGCACTCTCTCTTTCAGAGGTTTCTCACAATGGGGACCTGGAATGAAGTCTATTGAGTCAATCAGATCAGTCAATGAAATTAATTCAGTGAAATTCAAACTGATTCTGTTTGCAGGGAGCTACTGGACCTGTTGGCGAAGTTGGCCTAGATGGACCCGCTGGCCCAAAGGTAAAAAAAATTATCTTCGAATAAATATTTACATAACATTAAAATCCTTGTTGAATAATATTTATTAAATAAAGAGCAGGACAGCACTCCAAGTTTTGTGGTTTATGGCCCGTCAGACGTTTCGGGGTTATGCCCGACACTGAAGAAGGTTAACCCCGAAACGTCTGACGGGCAATAAACCACAAAACTTGGAGTGCTGTCCTGCTCTTTATTTAATTCATATATTCTCGAGGAATGAGCACCCAGTTGTTCACTTTGTTTGAGTTGAGCGTGTTACACCCCTTAGTTCGAATAATATGTATTGCAATAGCACCAAATTGAAAGTGTTGAAGAGCGCTCTATGATTGAACCCATACTGGTTTTGAGGAAGGTAGGCTACCTTTGCAGCAATATTGCCATGAATGAGGAGGCACTGCTTGACCTCACTGTGACCTTCGTGTTAGCATTATTAGCCAGACATGTGTAAGGTGTGATCAGTAACTTCCTGCTTTACCACAGGGAGACACCGGAGCACCTGGACCTCGTGGACTACCAGTAAGTAAACAACGCCTCCAAATACTCCGTGCAAAACAAGTCAGGGGTGCATTTCTGGAAAGCGTAGTTGCTAACTATGATAGCTACTTTGTTGGTTGCAATGCAATTTCCCATTGGCAACTACTGAAGTTACTTCAGCTAACAACTACACTTTGCAGAAATGCACCCCAGAATTGTGAAAAGATATACTGCACATTGCTCTGATTGTTTGTTTGTTTGTTTGTTTGTGTGTGTGTTTGTTTTGATTTATATGATCCACCGTGGTTTGTTGACGACATGTATATTTCACATAATTCAAGGGGATACAATCTGTTCATTTGTTGCCCCTTTCATTCATGTTAAATTAAATTGCAGCACATCAATGGTAATGGTAGTTATCAATAAATATTAGAAAAATGCTATACACATAACACAAATAACATATTTGTTGACGACTTTTTGGTTGTAGGGAGTTGGACCTGACGGAGAGGATGTAAGTAACACTCTCTTCATTTCAACTTTTAGTTTTGTGTATGGCTCTTAATGTGTGTTTCATTTCTACAATGCTTCTATAGCGACTCTACATAGCCTGCTATTTAATGATTTGGTAATGCTTTAGAGTAACTACATATAAACACCTTTGTAAGCACTTTATATATAATGAACTAATTATCAACAAAGTGCTAACAAATGCTTATAAATGGGCAAGAAATACCATGTTAACACAGAAGACACAGCACAGTCACATTGGTCCTCGAAGCATCTCCTCCAAAGACCAGAAGGCATGAAACCACATAAAACTAATACAGTAGAAGTTAATTCCCACCCCACCCCACTCACAGTCGTAGTTTGGTTCGAACTTCTTACTCATTTAAAAACATTTGTAAATACTTTGTTAAATGTTAATTATTATTAAATGTCAATAAAGTGTTTATAAAGCTTATTTGGGTAGTTAATCTAAAGACTTACCAATGATTTCATACTATACTATTGTCCTCTCCAACAGGGTATTCCAGGATCAGATGGGTTGGCAGGAGAACTCGGCAAAGTTGGAGCTCCGGTGTGTATATGATAGATATAATAATATATAATTTATTTCATTTATTACGAACTACAGTACTTAATTTGAACAGAGATGCTTAAAGGACACAACATCCACTCTCTGTAAACCTGAACACATGAATAATTGTTGACTAGTACCCACCAGGGGTGAGTTTCTCAAAAGCGTAGTTGTTAGCCAGTTAGCAACTTGGGCAGTTGCCAATGGCCAACGATGGCTTTGAGAAACGCACCCCAGCTCAGTAATTGCTTCCAGTGTCTGCCTAGTTTTAAACAACTTCCTCCCTGTGCAGGGTGACAGGGGATTGAGAGGAGCCGTCGGACTTCCCGGAGCGGTGGGAGTAAGGGTAGGTCACAACCTTTTTTTTAAAAATATTGTTTTGTTTTGTTTTTCAGAACAAGAGAAATAGCATAAATGTAAGCGTTTATGCCACTAAAACCATGAAAAGTATTCAAAGGTGCTACTGTGTAGAATTGTGGCCAAAGTAGGTATTGCAACTATGCTGCTTGTGGCTGTGACGCAGATGTACACAAAAACGTTTTGGCTGTAACAATGGCAACGCAAATGACTGCATTCGGAGATCTTCCCACTCTGGAACCCATTCACCAAAAATATCGTTTGGGGCTACCCAGAACGCCAACTACGTATGACCCGGACAGGCGAACTAAGCAAAATGATCGTTTGCTGAGAAAGACCTTGACCTGCTGTGTGTTGCGTTTTATGTAGGGTTGTTTCAGTTGTGTTTCTACTTTCTATGTTAGATAAATGTGTACCTAAATGTGAGATTTGACCTGCTATGCTGTGCTGTGCTGTGTGTTGTGTTTGATGTTTGTGTTTGATGTAGGGTCCCCCGGGAGTATGGAACGGAGAGGAACTGGTGAGACTCAGCAGCACCTCACCTCATCTGACTCACTACACTTCATTCATCTTCATGACAGCAACACATGTCTACAGATGAACCTATTGTAGGGTTTCTCAACGGCAAAACATGTCTACAAATGAGGTTATTGCAGGGTTTCTCAATGGCAAAACATGTCTACATATGAGGTTATTGCAGGGTTTCTCAACGGCAACACATGTCTACATATGAGGTTATTGCAGGGTTTCTCAACGGCAAAACATGTCTACAAATGAGCCTATTGTAGGGTTTCTGGACGGCAAAACATGTCTACAGATGAGCCTATTGTAGGGTTTCTGGACGGCCAGGGGCTTTACAGCACTTGGGGGGGTATTGAGAAGGATACAGCTGAAAGGGGTAGTTGCTTATTTGTCATTGGCGGGCATTAGTCTATTCTATTTTTTTAAACTAAGTGTGTGTGTGTTGGGGGGAACAAGCTTATGATGAAGTCAAGGGTGCATTGGGACGCTTATGATGTGTTCCAGGGGGCGTTGGGACGCTTCTGATGAGGTCCAGGGGGCATTGGGAGGTTTATGATGATGTCTCGGGGGCGTTTGTTCAGACAAAGTAGAGAACCACTGGGTTATTGGGGCACTTTTCATTGACTTTGACAACAAAGTAGAGTACCTGGATCTAACACGATTACGAAACCGTGCCCTGCATTTTGCCACTTCTGCCTATCCTCAATTCAAAGTCCTGTTTTTGCAAAATTCATCCATGGATTATGGGAAAGTAATGCATTAAGTGCACGTATTTGAGTCTTGCAAGATTAGAACAGAAAGCATATAAAGATGGAAAAATACTATATAGAAACAGCACACAAACACAGACAAAACACAAACACACAGAGAAAAAACACAAACACAAAGAGACAAAACAAAAACGGACAACATAAAATAGTCCACCAGCAAAGTACAAATTATGTTTGTGTGCGTGTACGTGTGTGTGTGCGTGTACGTGTGTGTGTGTGTGTGTGTGTGTGTGTGTGTGTGTGTGTGTGTGTGTGTGTGAGTGTGAGTGTGTGTGTGCATGTGCGTGTGAGTGTGAGTGTGCATGTGCATGTGCATGTGCATGTGCATGCATGCATCCGTGCCTGCGTGCGTGCATGTGTATGTGTGCTACAAAGCCTGTGTATGTGGCGTATGAGTACGAGGAGTGGTAGAGTTTATTATTAAGCTGTTGCCTCACATCAGGTCCTCTCTGCATCTTATAGTGCCCCAACGCCTGCCCTTCAAGCCTCTCTGGATACTCTGGATTACCAGGAATGAAGGCAAGGACTTATATTACTAATATAATTATATTATTATATTATTACTCCATAGTAAAGCTTTTCGATCTTGTACACTGTAAAACATTGCAGCTAAATGTAAAAAAAAGTATGTGTGTAAGGTAGCCCCATAAGGCACGCCGTACCTCATGTCATAGTCATTGAAAAGTTAGCCACCATAGTGCTACACTACAATGACATAACACAGGGCCCAGTAATGCACTATGACTTGGTTATTGCTATTCTGGTGACAGCAAATATATAACGGCATGTCTTAACGGGTTAAATAAACTTGAGAAAGCCTCAAGTTGAGTTAAGCCTCCAGATGAGTTAACGTACAAACTTAAGGCAGCAGGGCAACTTACCTTTTGATGTTTAACTGGCAATGTTCTACAGTATATTATTTAATTTCTTTGCACTTAAACGTCATAAGAACTACTTACCATTGTACGGCACTTCTAAACCTTTCTACAGGGCCACAAAGGTGCAAAAGGTGAATCTGGAGAACCTGGAAAGCAAGGCCATAAAGTAAGGAGGGAAATCATTGATTCATCACTCATTATTATTTGAAGAGTTCAGATGCAAAACCCCCTAACTCCATTTCTGAAGACCTGCACTTCTATATTTTTAGAGAACCCGGTTGTTGGTTTGGATTACATTCATGTACTTGATAATACATATAAATAGTTATATTACATAATTAAAAATTTTTTTTTATAGCTTTGTATTAAATAATAATGAATTAAGATTATTTTCTGAAAAGGCACTTAGGGGGTTTTGCATCTGAACCCTTCATTTGTACCGAGGTGAAACTGGCAGTGTGTCCAGCAGCACATCGTTAACGATGCCTTATCATCCGACAGGGTGAAGAGGGAGACCTGGGAGCACCAGGGGAGCAGGGCGCCCAAGGACTACCAGTAATATACTCCCTCATTACTCAATATTACATCACTTCCTTTTCAATAACATCACTTTCTTAAAAAACGCATCACTTCCTTTATCAAGCATTATAAGTCCCCCACAGCTGCTCTCACATCACGTCTTACAACAACCAAATACCAGTAATACTGTATATTCTCTCATCACTCAATATTACATCATTTCCTTTTCAATAACATCACTTTCTTAAAGAAGCATCACTTCCTTTATCAAGCACTATTAGTCTCCCACATTCGGAACTCATTTCCTCTCTCTACTGCTCTCACATCACGTCTCTGGCAGTTGTCTCACAACAACCAACTTCTTCTGACCCTTGGTTTTGTTGTTACATTTGGACTTTGCAAGTTGTTGTGCTTCTGCTTTTATTGATATCCAGTAATTCCTTTGTTATGTTTTTTTTTTTAATCTACGGTAATTAACGTGTTCTATTTTTGATATGCTGTAATTCCAGGGTCCAGGTGGAAAGAGGGGCATCACTGGGTTGATGGGCTCCAAAGGTGAAAGGGTAAGTACCACAGTATTCATTTACAGGTGCACTGTGACGTCACTTCACTGACACTGAACCATGACCAAATGTATTTCTGTTATTGCCTAGCCTTAGCTCTGTTTTGTTGTTGGGTCACACTTAACTGGACGCCGGCATCATACGTATAACATAAAAGTGTCATAACGCAGTCATGCATATGTCATGAACATTATGTCAACGTCATAAATATTTTATGACTGTCATTAAGTGAAATTCGGTTATGGTAAAGACATCCCTAAACATGTCAATAACAATGTTTATTATTACACATTCATGACTGTGTCATGACACTCTCATGTCATGTGTATGGCGCTGGTTCAATAAAGGTGTAACAGTATTTTCTATTATAGCCTTACCTCTGCTTTATTCACATGTGACATTATCACCAGAGTACCTATCAGATTGTTAGCTGTGTGCCTAAGTTCTCTTCCAGTGTTTGTCATACCACAACGTCTGTTTGCTAATTGTTAGACGTCTTACTCTGTTTGCTAATCGCTAAACATCTGTACTAAATAGTGAATGCGAAAGGGAAAAAATATTTTGCCAACCACTGTTTTGCTAAACATCTGACTGATGCTCACGCAGGGTCTTCGTGGAAAAGCTGGCGACCTTGGACCTGCGGGAGCAGAGGGTCCCCCAGTAAGTGTCCGACCGAGTTTGCCCTCCAGACAAAATGTGCAACGACCTCCCGTTCACCTCTGTGTGTTTTTGACCTTGGCTCCTTTTAAGTGTCAAAGCAACTGAAGGAGGGAACTCTGCTGAGGGAGAGAGAGAGAGAGAGAGAGAGAGAGAGAGAGAGAGAGAGAGAGAGAGAGAGAGAGAGAGAGAGAGAGAGGGGGAGTATGACTGTGTGGTGAACACAGGGCTGGTTCTAGTCAATTTGGTGCCTTAGGCAAGCACCCCCTTTCCTTTTTGTGCATTAGGGAATTGCCATCAGTAAACCTAACGTTGTACATCTGGTACATCAGGGGTGCATTTCTGGAAGCCATAGTTGCTAACTATGTTAGTTACTTTGTTGTTTGAAATGTAATTTCCTATTGACAACTACCCAACTACCCAGAAAAGCACATCAGCATAGCTGATCTAGTGCCTACAGTGCACTAAGTACCTATGAATAATTACTGTCAATGTAAAGAATAGTATTTGATTTCGTTTCACATTCTAATTCTGCCAGACCCTTTTGATGTTGCTGCCCCCCCCAAGACATTTGGTGCCCTATGCGACCACCTTGTCTGCCTAATGTGTAGCGCCTGCTCTGGTGGTGAACATGAGTAGACTCCTGGAGTTCACCAGGTTCACTTGACCTCACCGTGTCCACCGCGACCACCCTGCTCTGGCAACCAGGGCTGGACTGAGGGAGAAATAGGGACCGGGCACTTTTGGCTTAAAGGGGCCCCTCATAATTAGTGGTGCAGAACTGACTCGCCTTTTTTTACATATCTGAAAATAGGGGCCCATGAGTGCAGGGCCCACCGGGAAATGCCTGCTATGCCAGATGGCCACTCCAGCCCTCCTGGCAACTCTACCAAAACTTTAGACAAGAGCTTTATCCCTGTTGCCTTGGAGACCTGTCCCGGGCCACCTTAATACGGCCGTGCCCACCCCCACTTTCTCAAAAGTCTCTCCAGGGGATTATAGCAATGGCATTTCTTTCTTTACAGCTTAGGGAATGAATGCCTGCAATGAGACAACAAAGACTAACAGGAATCCTTTTAACCGACAGGCGAAACACATTGAATCCTATTAATCAATGCTTGTTTTTTGGGAGGGTCAACAAAGGAAGAAAACAGAAAGTAGCCAAGTGTGAAATCATGAAAATTGAACTGAAACATAATTTCGTCTCAAATGATGAGCATGATAGTGTGAATGTATGACCAGTCCACAAACCATACTACAAACACATCACAGCTGTGCAATAGAAAGTGGTATCAATGTATGCCATTTAGGACACTGAGTGTATCTCAATGACCTATTTTTACAGTCCTGCACATCCTGTGAAAAGAAAATGATGTTTGATATTTCTTTTCCAGGGTGACCCTGGCAGAAGGGGAAAGGTTGGCGAGACTGGCCCAAAAGGCAACACGGTGAGTTTCAGTTGCTCTATGCTCACTCAGCATATGATATTTTTCTGAAGAAAATGAAAATGAGAGAGATTAATCAATCATCATATTTTGTAGTGCCTTTGCTCACATGGACCCGTCGGCGGGCCTGTACTTCCTGCCGTTCCGTGAGTATGGCAGTGCAAATTTTACCTCCATGGAGTCCTATGAGACCAGCTGTCGGGTAGCTGGTCTCATAGGATTCAATGTTAACTGCTAGCTTGGAAGTAAAATGTGCACTGCCATACTCAGAGAACGGTTGAAATTACAAGAGAAGGGTAAAATCAATCATTCAACTTAAGGGGAGGTGTAATATGAGCTTATTTCCAAAAATGGTATAGTATCACTTTATGTAACAGATTACGGTCAGAATTACACATAAAAATTTTGGTGACAGTAAGGGCCTTTAGGCTCTGCACAAAGAGTCAAAATGAAGCAGATCTTATATGCTCTGAAGAAGGCCTACGGTATAGGCGTACATGTTAAACTGCATAATTTTGAATGGCTCTGGACCTGCTTCACTTGTGTATATTTTGAAATCCACCAGGAAAAAAGGGAAATCCTGCACACTGTTTAAAAGTGCTGTAAAAAAAAAGTTGTTCTGCTGCCTTAAGTTTGTAAGTTAACTCAACCGGATACTTAACTCAACTTGAGGTTTTCCCAAGTTGAGTCAACTTACAAACGTAAGGCAGCAAGGCCACTTAACATTTTACGTTTAATTGGCTGCCCAACATGATCTCCAAAAATTCCGTGCTCCTGGACACGGATGTTAAGGACACGAAATCCGTGTCCAGGAGCACGGATTTTGCCAAAATTCCGTGCTCCTGGACACGGAATTGTTTTCCGTGCTCCTGGACACAGAATTGTTTTCTGTGATGGACACAGAGGTGCTCTCTCTATACTCCCACAGCTCTATGTTTACACAGTCTTTGACCTCAGTCAAATATTTTTTCTCCAAAAAAACATTTCTTACTGACAGGTTAAGGTTAGGGCTTGTTTTGGTCTGGGCACAGCTAGTATTCTTTCATTCATTATATGAATTTAATTTAATGACAGGCTAAGGTCAGGGAATGTTTTGGTCAGGGTACAACTTAAATTGCTATAGCATTATTTTGCTTAGGATTAGCATTTGGTATGTATTTTCTAATGATAGAATTAACACAGTGCTGTGGGAATATAGAAAGCAGTTCCGTGTGCCCATCACGGAAAACAATTCCGTGTCTAGGAGCACGGATTTTTTGGAGATCAGGCTGGGCTGCCATGTTTTACTGTGCAGAACTCAAAATACCTGATTGTTTTTCTTAATCATTTACATGTTATTGCTGACAGTTGCATTCTGATATGTTTTAGACTATGATTGTGAAAGGGGATGTGCAGAAAAATAGTGTGGCACGACCCATGTAAGGGGGTCCTTGGCTAGAATATGCCGGTATATGGGGGACCAATTTGGGGGGGCCATGGGGGACACAATTTTGGAATCCCTATGCCGAAAACCACCAGGAAAACAGGGAAACCCTGCAGAACTGAAAATACCTGATTGTTTTTCCTAATCATTCACACGTTATTGCTGACAGCTGCATTCTGATATGTTTTCATCTTCAGGGAGCTCAAGGGCCCTCAGGACTAAGAGGATTACCAGGAGCTAAAGGAGAAGCCGTGAGTCTCTCACACGCCCTAATAACGCACGAAAGTTAGAATTGCTCATGTCTGAGTGGGATTAGCCATGAAAAGTTTCAAAGGACAACTCTTGTTTAGATGTTGGATTAAGCATAGTGTGATGTTTAGATTTTAAGTATATTATTGTACATGTAAAAGTCACAGTTTTGTACAACAAAAGAGTGTGTTGATATTTCTTTCTTGCTGATCCGAATAAGGAATATGTGGTTTTATTTGTTTTTTTCCTTGTGTAGGGTTTACCTGGAGTTGATGCCCGTGAGGGGATCCCAGGAATGCCGGGTGGGAAGGTACAGCATCATGTCGTACATTTTGATATATGACCTAGCATATTGTGTTATCCAATTTATTAAAGTTATCAGAAAATGTGGGGACCACCGTCTAATTCAGGTGATTCTTCCATACAAGAGTTTCCTGATGTACTAGTTGCCACCATATTTTTCACTGTAGCCTCTTACTGCAGATGGGCCCGTCGACGGGCCTATTCACTCTTTGCTGAAAACACTCAACTACATCATAACAACATTGCTATGACAATGCAGAGAGTCTTAAGTAACTGATTAAGACTTGGTCATTAGCTCTTTAGTGGCAATACGTTTATAACAGAGGCTCTGCGCTATGGGGTTAAGAGCACCTGATCTGGCATATAGTGAAGATTACAACCGACTACAAAAGCGAATAATCAGGGCCCTGCCGTGGTCTAACGGTAGGGCACTGAGTTGCTACGCCGGCGACCCGGGTTCGATTCTGGCCCCGGTCATTTGCTGATCCCTCCTTACCTCTCTCTCCCCACTCATTTCCTGTCTGTCATTCACTGTCGAGAATAAAGGTGAAAAGCCTTTTTAAAAAATTAGCAAGTCCTTATTTTTTCCTTTATTATAACTAGGGCTGGGACATTAATGCATTAATTTCGATTAATTAATCACGCGATTAGATTAATTAACTAACGCGATTAAAAAAATGAATCGCACTATAATACAGCTATATAGTTCTGGATTAGACCAGTGGAGGGCAGTATTATGTCTTATGGTGAACAGCCAGCTGAAATTGAGAAGAGTTCTCTCCTCTTTTAAAAATGAACATTTTTAGATTAAGCTTATTTATTGTCATTATTCAAAATCCATGTGAAAAAATATAATTTTTACTGTTCTCACGTCAGATATTTATTGTCATTATTCAAAATCCATGTGAAAAAATATAATTTTCACTGTTCTCACGTCAGATATTTACATGCGATTAAAAATCGATTAATTCGATTAAGTAATTTCAAAGCCTATAGATTAATTCGATTAAAAATTTTAATCGAGTCCCAGCCCTAATTATAACGTATTATAGAGTTTGATCAGTCGGATGTTGTGGATTTCATTTCCGGCTGTCTTGACTCACTATCCTCTCCCGTCTTGTGCGTGCCTCTTCCAGGGTATTCCAGGAAAGGTTGGCTCTCCTGGTGACGCTGGACTGCAGGGACTTCCCGTGAGTATTGACCTTTCATAACAAGAACAAACACACGTTTAAAAAGTCACAGTCTACTTTATCTCCAATTTCGTCACATGTATACTAGGCATAGAAAAGGGTAGGAATTATGTTTCTCACTGACCCGTGCGTAGACAAAAAATACTGACATCTAAAAATATTAAAGTGCAACGTTGTTATCTAGCCAAAGTGTAAAACAAGTAACCCCCACAACGTCTGGTTAGTACATAGAGCTACTGCCATATTGACCACTTGGACCTCCACAATTTACAGTTTCTATTAGTAATGGAGTGTTACCACATAAGATTTGATGCACACATTCCAAAGTTAAACAAGCACAAACAAGAAGTCGCCTCAAGTAGGGCTGCACAATTAATCAAAAATAATCGAAAATCGTAATTTAATCATGATTTCAATCGGGATTTAATCGTGGAAATAGTGACCTGCCTTTGAGCGTCCTTGAAGCCAGAACATACTGACAGGCTGGTGTTTCTGTCCCGAAATTTGTCCACCTAATTGCTATTGCCTTTTACATGACTATTTACAATTAAATTTCATTTTGTTCTTACGTGTATAATTTATTCTTGGTTATATTTCATTTTGTTATAATTTTAAGTAAAATTCGGTAACACTTTACAATAACGTCCTATACACTGCTTTATAAACACTTTATTAACATTTAATGACAATTAACATTTAACAAAGCATTTACAAATGTTTGTAAATGAGTAATAACCATTCTATGACTGCACAGTGGAGTGGGAATCAACTTCTACTGGGTGAGTTTCATGTGGTTTTATGCCCTCTGGTCTTTGGAGGAGAAACTTCCAGGACCGCTGCGACTGCGCTGTGTCTGTTGTGTTAGCATAGTATTTCTTGCCCATTTATAAACATTTGTAAACATTTTGTTGATAATTAGTTCATTATTTATAAAGTCTTTATAAAGCTGTGAATAGGATGTTATTGTAAAGTGTTACCAAGTTCTGCAGGAAAAGCAATTATCGTGATTCCGATTTTGACCCAAATATTCCTGATTATCATTTTTTCCATAATCGTGCAGCCCTAGGCTCAAGTCATGTTTCTATTATAGAGCGGCAGCACAAAAGATTTGGTGTGAGTCTGTCCAGTCCAACTGTTCAGAAGTTATCATGTTAACACAAAATATCTCCTGTGGAAGTGACAAAACCATAAATATCACAGACACTTCATTTCAAGGATAAAGAATAAAGTCGCTCACACTCACATTGGGGTCATGCGGGGTAATTGACAGACAAAATAAAGCATGAAATTAAATCAAAATATCAGTAGGAGGGGGGGAAAAGTATTGACGATTGACGACAGAGTCGGGGGTGGAGCTGAGGTGACGGCACGAATGGGAAGGTGAGTTGTGAGCAGTAATGTGAAGGTGGGGATTGATGACATGTTTTGACGTGGCGCAGGTGGGGAGGAAAGGTTGTTCAAGACATCTGGGGCCTGTCTGAGCTGATAAACACCTGAGCTCGCTCATGGGCGCACATAGACACACACACACACATACACACACACACACACACACACACACACACACACACACACACACACACACACACACACACACACACACACACACACGCACGCACGCACGCACGCACACACACACACACACACACACAGTGGAGGACTCAATAGAGGACACTGCACCGTGCTCTCAGCATGCCTGTCATCGCCAGCTTTCAGTTTACATTAGACAGCACGCTAGCTATCCACCGTGGAATATAAACAATATCTGGGATTTTGGTCCTTTTTGAGTTATTATTGTCAGCTTTGAGAGTGAAAGTGAATACGAAGCTGAAATGTCTGTTTTGTCTTGTTTTGTGTTTATTTTTTATTCTCAGGGTTTGCCCGGAACACCCGGCGCCAAAGGCCACCGTGGACTGTCGGTAAGTTAAAAGGAACATCACCAAAAAAATACAAAGTTAAACTGTTAAAAAGAAAGAATGAGATGAATCCATTTATAGTATTGCTTCTGATACACATACTAACCACCCGAGACCAGGGTGTCTCAGGAATGTAATGGGCACACAAAAGGAACCATAAAGAATATTACTTCATTGTCACTGCAATGATCGTTGTGGATTTAAAAAAATATATTATTCTTTTGGCACATCTGGGGTGCATTTCTCGAAAGCGTAGTTGCTAACTTCGGTAGCTACTTTGTTGGTTGGAATGCAATTTCCCATTGGCAACTACCCAAGTTGTTAATTGCTAACAACTATGCTTTCGAGAAAAGCACCCCTGAGTTGTTATAACCTTTGGGGGTTGTTCTACACACTTTACTGTTTCTGTTGGTCTGCCATACGTGTAAAAATGATATTTCTCTTGTCTTCAGGGAGGCCAAGGTGATCCAGGCGTTGCAGGCATAATTGGAAACTATGGAAAGACGGTGAGTCTACCATTCAGGTTGTTAATTTTTTATATATAGCGTATCTCTGCCTAAAAAGTCACTTCAAAACACCTTAATAAATGTTCAACAGTTCAAAGTTCCCTACACAGCTCCTAGGTGCTGGTAAACGCAGGAGTGTTCAATACTTCAAAAGAAAGAAGTCTACCGCACACTTTCTTGACTTTATGCTCGTTTATTTACCTGAGCGAGCCTGATGACGCACTGAGGCGAAACGCGTTGTTCGCTCTAAATAAACGAGCATAAAGTCAAGAAAGTGTGCGGTAGACTTATTTCTTTTAAACCATCATAAATGTGTTCACAAAACAAGAGTGAGTGAGTGTCAGGACGACTGTACTATGAATGATGGTGAGATGATTAGTCCAGCAATAGGTTAACATCGATCTGATTCCCTGCTGATGTTTTCTGTCCACAGGGAGAGCGCGGGGAGCAGGGAGAGCAGGGGCCGGTCGGAGCCAGAGGAGGGCCTGTGAGTATTCATCTACTATACTGCACACTTATCTTTTACCCCCTACCCCCACCCCTCTTCCAACAATAAGTAACAACTGTTGCACTGAGAGACTTTTTATATTTGAATGTTTAATGTGAATACCGTAAATCTATTTGTATGTATGCTACTATACCTACATTTCCTTCAGGATTAATAAATGTTACTCTACTCTACTCTACTGTATGTGCATCACACTTACTGTTTTCAGGCCGACCAGAGTGGTGCCGGTGCCGGTGCTGGTGCCCGCACCAGTTACGTTCTGCACTAAAGTGCTTACCTGCAAACCACCTGCGCTCATACGAGGCTTTGAACTTTTCCGCACGTGACAGTGTGTTACCCGGATAAACCTGCTGACGTGACGTTCACGTTGTCGTCATGGTTTGCAGAGAAAAAGCGAAGTATTTTTCTGTTCTCATTGCGAACCAACTCTCTGGTTCGCGAACGCTAAGACCTGTGGCGTGAACGCGCCGGCCAGTTTGTGCTTAGATGCAGGAATGGGCACCGGCACCGTTCTCAGTTGGCCTGAGTGTACCAACAGTGAAGAGTAACAGACATGTAGAAATGCACATGTAGAGTGCAGGAGTAATGAGATCAATGGATGAATCATGTTTTGAAAGCCATCAATATGTGTATCCAATCAGTAAAATTGTTTATTTCTATCAGAGTTATGCACATTGCGTGATACTATATACTTCACTGCAGCCAGAATATCCATATGAGTTGTCACTGCATGTGTGCCTCAATGAAGGGCAAACAGCTTTGTCTCTGCTGGGATGAATTCTCAGGTGGATAAGACTCTCTCCCCGTGTGTGTGTGTGTGTGTGTGTGTGTGTGTGTGTGTGTGTGTGTGTGTGTGTGTGTGTGTGTGTGTGTGTGTGTGTGTGTGTGTGTGTGTGTGTGTGTGTGTGTAGGGCGAGAGAGGAGAGCGAGGACCTGACGGGCCTCCAGGGCCACTAGGGGAGAAGGTAAGTCAGCAGCCAGCAGCCCCAAAAAGATGCACCGCACTGGGCACCGATTAAAGCAGGCGTGGAGAACCTATGTCTCGAGGGCCGTTTGCAGCCCTTGGGGCCATTTTATGTTATGCAGCTTCACATGAAATATGGCATATTTTGTAAAGGAATCTTAGAAAATACATTTTCAATACAATTAAGTTATATTCAGTGGACCTAGAGAAGCTGGGGTCTGTTTTAAAGGTGGCTGCCTTCAATATAGGTCTAAAGTGGCGAGGGAAATCCTGGTTTGTGTTCATAGTCTGGCCCTCGGAGGACTTTTCCGGCCCTCGGATGAATTTGAAGTGGCCCCTCGAATGAAAAAGGTTCCCCACCCCTGGGTTAAAGACATCTTAAGCCCTGGGGTTGGGGTCTCTGGAGTACATCTGCTTTGAAAGGGATACACAACAGTACACAGGCTTGTTAAGTGGGACGTTATTTCCTGGTGTTGCCAAGTCGCTCTCAAATTACTCAAAGCAGGAGTACATCAGGAAGAAATTTGCAGATTTAAAATAAACAACGCGGCAGGAGGTCTCTGAGGCAGACCTATTTCTACAGATTCAGTAGATCATGGTATATGGGAACATAGCAGATCATGGTAGAAGGTAGCACCAACAGAGTCAATGTCGTTATTTGAGGTACAACCTTGAAAGTTTAGGAAGCCATTTTCACAGACTGTATCAGCTGGTGCCATTCCATTTCCTGTTAAAACTGCACTTCAGAAGATTTGTAACATGACATAAAATGGTTCCATTTTACTCCATGAGCAATTTATAACAACAATACGTATTGAATTCAGCTAGGTTTTCTCCGCATTTGATCTCCCATACACTTTTTTTTTAGTGTGGAATATCATCATGCATACCAAATGAAGCTCAGAAAATAGTTTTTGGATTCAAATCAGGACAAATCAAATCCAAAGTCCCATAGTAAGACAAGTCAAGCGAAGGGGATTATTTTGTTAAAAGTCTGTTGTACTTAGGTTCTTTATGCTTTTGATGTTTTCCTTTGTAGGCTACAGTTTTTGAAGTGTGTATAATTCCAATCTGATCCCATACATTTTTAAAGATATGTTATTGGGCCTTTAAGCCTTTATTCAGGGCAGCACAGTGAGAGATTTTGACAGGAAATGAGTGGGAGAGCGAGAGAGGGGAAGAATCAGCAAGGGCCAGAATCAAACCGCATCCCCATCTTATCTATATTTTGTGCCAGATCTAAGTTCGAATCCCACCCTTACCTCCATCCATGGCTGAAGTGCCCTTGAGCAAGGCAACTAATAACTCCACAATGCCCCAGAGACTGTAACCAATACCCTGTGCCTAAATACAGTAACTGTATTAGGGATGGCACAAACCGCACCGAGAACCGAAACCGTACAATTCACACACACAC
>NC_085857.1:40856891-41009391 GCF_034702125.1 Engraulis encrasicolus | reverse complement strand
ACTGACTTGAATTTTGGGCTGCGTGACAGGAAGTGACGTCACAGGAAGTACGGGTGGGCCCAGGCTAGAAGGACTCTGTATGGACTATGCTGAACATTGGAAGGAGATTCTGCAAACCAAAAGAGAGGGTTGCGATCAAAGGGGGTTGAAGGTTGTTAAAACTCAATGGAGGTGTATAGCCTTCAAAGTACTGGAATGGGAAGGAAAGGGGACTACGTAAAACAACAATTCTAGTCCTTGTTTATGCTAAAATAACAACAGCAATCAGAGATGGCGACCTGGCCCCCTGGCCAACGTCAGATACATGTGATGTTGAATGATGTAGTGTGGGTATTTGCCCAATTGTATGACTCGAGTGTGTGTTTGGCACCCCCTGCAGATGAGACAAACACACTGCAGACACACACACACACACACACACACACACACACACACACACACACACACACACACACACACACACACACACACACACACACACACACACACTCACACAGACACGCCTTCTTCAGGGTAAAAAGTCTCTGAGGAAGGCATCAGTCACATTGTGCACCAAAAATTTGCTGAGCGCTCCAGTCATCCCTGCGTTTAGTCACTGTGAAGTAGCCCAGTTTGTCTAGTCACTGCTGCAAACACTTTACTACCATATTAATACACCACTACACAGTGCACAGGGCATTTAGTAACCCAATTACGACTTGGCCATTGCCATTCTGGTAACAGCCTATTTATAATAGGCGCCATGTCTTACTAATAATAATACTAATATCTAACTAGTGACACATTTCTAATGGCCACTTCCAAACGATCACTTAATGAGCGCCACTTCCAAATGATCACTGGTAATGAGCGCCACTTCCATACGACGCATGATGTGCATAATATTTCATGTGTTTTTCAGGGTGCAGTTGGTCTCACGGGTCCTCAAGGGGAACAAGTAAGTTCCAATCAAATATCGATCACTAAAATGTCAGAACTGCATGTAAACATAGAACATACACTACAATGTTTTCATTCCTATTAACTACAACTGTTTTTGTTTTGTTCTATTTTAGGGAGCGCAAGGAGAGGAGGGAACCCCCGGAAACAAAGGAGACCCAGTAAGAGGGTGACCTGATAAAATGTGTCGGTAACGCTTTACTTTACAATACAGTTACCATACGTAACTACTGGTAATAGCATGGCTACCAGAGAAGTTACATGGTATCTAGCAGGTAAAAAATGGGATAATTACAAAGTAAATACCATGAATTGGTTAACAACAGGGTAACAGAGAGAGGATAGATGATTAGAGGGTTAGATAATATGCAGTAGTTTCATAGTAATTCTTGAGATATGTGTATTACATGGTATCTACTTTGTAATTACCCCCTTTTTACCTATTAGATACCATGTAGCTGCTCTCTGTTATCCTGTTGTTATACAGAAAGTACACAGTAGTTACTGTACCGTGAAGTAAAGCGTTACCATGTGTCTTGAAAATAGAAAGTGTGTTTTATTATGTTCTGCCGCTTTGTAAAAAGTACCAAATGCATATCTAGACAGGCTTCGCCCACTTCATATTGTACCAGATTTAAACTACCAGTAGTCTAACACAGGGATGTCAAACTCAGGACCAGGGGCCAAATTTAGCCCATGAGCTCATTTTTTTGGCTCACAATATTATTTTAAATGAGTTTTACTGTTGGCCCACATACACCACTAATATACAGCGTAATAAGACTTGAACATGAGCATTGGTGTGTCACAAGAATATGAGTGAGCCCATGCCAGTGAAACAGCTCACATTCATATGCAACAGAATATGTGCAGGCACATTTAAACTATGATGGGAATCTGTTTGTGAAATGTAAGTATGTATTCAATGTGTGTATGCACAATATTCGTTCCAGATTTTGAGTTTGGCCCTCGCCAATTTGAGTTTGACATCCCTGGTTTAGCAGGTTGCAGGTTGTAAGATCCTACGTACAGTAGGTGCGTTTGACCATTAGTATGTTTCATTCTGATGTGGTGTGTCTTTTCAACAGGGGGATGAAGGAGAAGCAGGAGAGAAGGGATCAGTAAGTGTCATCTTGTATGCTAACAGATACTATTATTGTTGCTTTTGGCAATATATTTACACTGTACGTAATTGACATGATAAAATTAAACCATATTTTTATCATTCAATATTATTAAATTCTGGGTTTGCTCACTGTGTGCCAGTTGAAGTGAAAGAGCTGGACTGGAAGTAATCTCAGGCATTTATGTGCGGCCGGCCCCTTGTAAACTGTGGACCAGGGGTGCATTTCTCAAAAGAGAAGTTGTTAGCCTGTTAGCAACTTCGGTAGTTGCCAATGGGGAAATGCATTGAAAACAAAAAAAAGAAGCTAATGTAGTTAGCAACTTTGGTTTCGAGAAATTCACCGAATTCACAGGCCCGGATTAAGATGGCCCAGGGCCCCCAGGATACAGGTTGTTGGGGGGGCCCTGTACAGCAAATTTCACAACAAAATCCCATAGACCGCGTCATAGTTAAAAATGATTTCCAATTAAGGATAGCCTGCCAGTTGTGGAGAGACATTTTAACAAGATTCAAAACTGTACTCAACATTACAGATTAGTTTTTCAATATTGCATCTTGTCACAATTCTGCATTCTTTCAACTTTTGGACAATCAGGTGCCCCCTGGCAGGTGGGGGCCCCCAGACTGCAGCCTTATCTAGCCTTTGCGTTACAATCCAGCCCTGCTACTGGCCCTGTATGCCAAATTTCAAGTCCAGGGCTGCACAGAGAAGAATACAATAAAGTGTGAGATGAGATGACAGCTGAGTGAGTCCTCACCTGCACCACCTGTTGCTGTGTGTGTGATGTGACTGAAGACAGGAAAGGTCGGAGAGACGGGGAACAGAGGAGCAGAGGGAGCCCGTGGGCTGGCGGGTCTGGCGGGGGAGCTTGGAGAGATCGGCCCCCGCGGCATGCAGGGAGACCGCGGCCTACCAGGAGTGAGAGGCGCCCAAGGCCCACCAGTAAGCATCCTCTCTGTCTGATGAGAAAACGCAGTGTTAAAGAGATACAATCCTCAAATTGAAAAAGGATGGTCGTCGCACACTCAGAACTTCATGCAGTTACATTTAATAAGACCTGGTCTTATTAAATGTAACTGCATGAAGTTCTGAGTGTGCGACGACCATCCTTTTTCAATTTGAGTCTATTGTCTGCCGTACGCACCTCAAACGGTGTGCGTTTACTGAAACCCAAAGAAAGAGATACAATACAACAAGAGATACTATGAAACATTGAGTTAACGGTGAAGGTAATGCACAGTAAAGTATGAAAGTCCTCTTAGTAAGCATCCAGTCTGAAGACAAAACATGGTGTTATAGAAATACTATATAACTTGTGGTTTGTTTCCTTATGAGGCTAATGCTAGTAATAATTTTGACTTTTGACACAATCAGCAGATTTTTTAATTAAAATGAGAAATGACACAGCAAGAAACACAAAACCGTCTTTATAATATTAAAATCGGTAACACTTTACAATAACGTGCTATTCACAGCTTCATAAACACTTTATAAATAATGAACTAATTATCAACAAAATGTTTACAAATGTTTATAAATGGGCAAGAAAAACTATGCTAACACACATCAGACACAACACAGTCACATCGGTCCTGGAAGTTTCTCCTCCAAAGACCAGAGGGCATGAGACCACATAAAACTCACACAGTGGAAGTTGATTCCCACTCCGCTGTGCAGTCATAGTTTGGTTATTACTCATTTACAAACATTTGTAAATGCTTTGTTAAATGTTAATTGTTATTAAATGTTAATAGTGTTTATAAAGCTGTGAATAGGACGTTATTGTAAAGTGTTAAAATCATCGGTATATTGCTTTGTGAGTCAAAGTATTAGCTAACTTGGTGGTGTATCTGACCCTAAAGCATAGAGCAGAATGAAAATTTTGCTCTGTTTTGACTATGAATTGAATTTCCCACGCAGAAGTCCACATGACAATGTCATTTCTTCACAGGGAAGAGGCCCAACTGATGTGCACATCAAGCAGGTCTGCATGAGAGTCATGCAAGGTAAGCTCATAGTCATCTTGTATATTATCCTCAGGGCTGGAAAGGCCATAGGGCAGAGGGATTTGCAATTGAACTATGGTCCTCATGCCACTACAGCAAACCTCTCTGGGTCAGATTGAAATATTAATTTTGGCTGTTGTTGTCCAAATGACTGATATTATGTTGATGAAATAAATGCTTCATAGGTTTCATCGTCTCTCTCAATGCCTGGTGGGGTGGTCTTGGCTGAAAATGACCGATTTTATTATTTTTTTAGCCCAGCCCTGGTTGTACTGTTCATCGCCTGTCTATTGTATAACGTCCTGCATGCATGGCGCCACTTGATGATGACCGTGCCATTTTGAATGATAATGGGGGGCAAAGCTTGTAGAGGAGCGCTACATGCAAGATTTATTACATTACTAGCTCATTCATTGATGCAGAGGAAGGAAATGCTGTATTATACGATAGCCACCACTGTGGTGAGCTGTGGGCATCAGAGAAGCAGTGATTACTGTCGTGGCAAACATGGGACGCTTGCATGAGGTAATCTTGGTAGGACAGCTGTCTGAAAATTACAGTGCCCTGACTGAATAGTAATTTCCTGGTGAACCAGAAGCTATGTGTTGACGCCCAGGGGGCTGGGTTACACAAACCTTCTGGTACACCTGTGATTCGCTCTCCTCCTCCGTTTTCGAAATAACCGGGGCAGCACGACGAATCAGGATCGTAGGGAGGGATTTCAGTCAGAGATTTTTTTTAGGAAGTGACAAAAGGTTACTTATACTTCTTTAAAGTTTAAATATAATAATGATGATGATTTTAAGCTTGGAAGCACCATCACTTCATATCATGTGATCGTTTTCTGAACTGATGGGTAACAATACTTTGAAAGGGCGTATCACGATACTGCCTCCTTGTATTGCAATACAGTTTCGTGACTCTGTGTATCGCGATTTCTCAGTTTGATACAATATCGTTACAGCCCTAATAGCCAGTGTGTTTTAGCCATGACTGGGCTCCTCCTCTCCATGTTGTTGACTGTCTGGTGGTGCTCCTTCTTCATGATTACAGAACAGTTGGCCCAGCTCGCCGCCAGCCTCACCCGACCCGACTCTGGCATCTCTGGGCTTCCCGGCCCAGCAGGGCCCCCTGGACCTCCAGGAGCCACCGGAGACAACGGCTTCCCAGGACACCCCGGACCCAGAGGACTACCAGGCCTCAAGGGACCACCCGGCATCCTCGGGAGGAAAGGACCCAGAGGTGAGCTGTGAAGAATCTAGGCTCGAGTCTGGGGTGGCCGATGCTAAGACGTCAGTGTACCCACAAAAAAACAACAAACAAAATATTTAAGGCTCTTTTCCACTGCCGGTTTTCTGGTAGGCCTACAGCTAGTCACAGCGTGACTTGGCCGCCACTTTTTGCATTTCGATTTGGCACGACACAGCTCAATTGCAAAGCAAAAAGTGGTAGTCGAGTCCAGCTGTGTCGAGCTGTAGGCCTACCAGAAAATCAGCAGTGGAAAAGAGCCTATAGTGGGCTTTCCAGGGGGGTATACTAAGAAGATGGCTGAGTGATAATCCAGTCTTAGTTGACCTACAGAAAGTGGTAAACCTGCTAATAGATGCACCACACCTGGCACCATTTAGGTTTGAAAATGAGGACTACAGCCTCCTCTATTAGACGATTTACCTCTACCACAAGGTTAACTTCACCTGGTGTACTACTGAACCAGATTCTTAGTATATCCCCCAGGACACCTGGTACAACAACTATCCTACTCCTAGCTTGGCAAGATGTCGTAGTTTACGTCCACACTTTAAAGGCTAAATTGCAACAAACGTACTTTCGACTGTTTGGGCATGTTTTATATCTTCTGATTGGTATGTACAGTACTTTGGTGTCTCTGACGTTTTCTGTTTGTGTTTTGCGTACAGGTGATACTGGGGACAGAGGTGACAGAGGGCCCACTGCTATCGGAGACAAGGGCATTGTTGGTCCTCCTGGTATGCCAGGTAAGAACAAAGTCCAACCTTACCACGAATATAACCGATATATTAACACACGTAATACATTTCAGTTATTAATAGCCTTAGAAAGCTTCTAAGAAATCGTAGCCCCTTAACGCATGCTGATCCACCAGTGGAATGCTGTAATAGTCACTGAAAAATGTATCTACCATAGTACTACAACATTGACAGTGCACAGTAATACATTACAACCTGGTCATTGCCATTCTGGTAACAGCTAATTTATAACAGGGGCCGTGTCTTACTGCGTTAAGACATCAGCCCTCTGACAAATACAGTACATGCATGTAGCCTCTCCCTTCAATTCCCATATCATTTCTACTTTCTAAACCTCCACTGTATGACACATTATATTAAGTCATTGATTAGATACAACGAAAGCTATTATGAGCGGCCCTGCCGTGGCCAACCGGTGGGGCGCTCGCCTGCCATGCGGCTGACCCGGGTTCAATTCCTGGCCCGGGTCCTTTGCCGACCCCTCCCCATCTCTCTCCCAGTTCACTTCCTGTCCACCTCTCACACTGTCCTATCAAATAAAGTCTAAAAAGACCTCCAAAAAAAAAGTTTTAAAAAAGAAAGCTATTATGAGCAATGCCTTTGTAGTGACAGAAATTGTGAATCTTCACTCCACAGGTGAGCCAGGCCACGCAGCGTACGGCACCAACGGTCGCGACGGCCTGAGGGGACCTCGCGGCGTTCCTGGGCTTCCCGGCGTCCCGGGGCCTCCCGGTCCCGCTGGCCTCAACGGATACTGCGAGCCCTCGGCGTGCATGCTTCAGGCCGCCGCCGGCGTCTCAGCCAAGGAGTCCAACTTCAAGGGGCCCGACGGGCCTTGAGAGACTCGAGACTTTTTTCTCTCCAAGTCAGAACCACCACCACCATCCAAAAAAAAAGCCACACCCCAAGGAGCCCAGGTCATAGGAGATCTGACCTGAGAGACAAACGGTACAATACAATCGGCCCGGATCCCAAAATCTTCACTTGTTGACTATATAGTGCAGTATGGAAGTGGGGAAAAAAAAGACAACCCAACAACTCACACACAACCTGTATCTCTAGTGCACTACATGGTGGACAAGTGAACATTTTTTTTTGGGATACAGCCATTTTGGACAGAGCTCTTCCACCGAAGAGGGGACCAACCTTAACACTTTACTTGGAGTAGCAGCCGGACGCACTACGTATGGGATACTAAAGAGTCAAGATGGCGTGCCGTAAACCCTCCAATCACAAAGGTCCAGAGGTGGTGACCTCTGCTTCAGAAAGTACAAAGCCCTGTCATTACCTTTACCTACGCACCAACCACAGGTGCTCACTTACTAGTTCATCTTCCTGTCTGTTCAACCGTATGAACTGTCAAGGACAAGGACCAATGACAATGACAACATTTGTGGCATTTGAGTGTTTTAACTTTCCGAAGCCAAGATCCCTCCCCTATGGCATCAGATTTCATGTTGGGATTGACTGATATTCGGCATTTTAAAGGGTGGTCATATAGGCTGTTATTTCCAAACGATAACCTACATCGATTATCTGCATATACCTTTTGTCAACCTTTAAATTCCATAAATGGTATTAGCCTTGGAAAAAAACATACCCACTTTCATCATCTTTGAAGTGTTCTTGTGGGGTATGGCTATTGTGATTGGGCCGGCTAGAACGCCACTTCAAGTAAAGTGTTACAAAAAAGAAAATGAGCCGTGTGTTTTGATACTTCATTGTTATGCCATTGTGAAAGTGAATTTCTCTTCGCAACAGGCGAATCTTGGGCTAATGAAAAAGTACGTTTCTTGGTGCCCGCTATGAAGAAACGTCTTTGAGATACAATTGTGTTTTAGGTTTTACTCCTTTTGTAAAGAAAAAAGGCTTTTACGCTTTTTAGTCCACAGTCCATTTTTTAATTCATCCAGAGACCAATTACTTTTTTATGTTGAGGTTTTCACACCAATTATAGGACAAATAACTGTAAATCTTTGTATATGTGTCAATATTGAACCCTTTGTCATTTGGGAATTATACCATTGACAGACTGACCTTTTGTGTGCTTCTGTGTCAATTACCTCCATGTTATCAAGAAGACATTTGTACAGTACATCATCACTTTCTTTCATTCATTTTCCTTGTTTGTTGTTTGTACAATGAAAGAACTCACTCGATCACCTGGGGCCTAAACTAAGACGCTGTATCAGGAGTAAACCAGGATACGTTAAGAGGTAAATCATCTAATAAAAGAGCCTAGAGTCCTCATTTCGTAAGAGGACTTCTATTCGATGATTTACCTCTAATGTAACTTTGGTTTACTCCCGAACCAGCTTCTTAGTATACCCCTCAGATCCTGTTTTGACGCACTATTATCTTATTATTTATTATTATATTGAAAGGCAGATGTGACGCCAGCTGTGGAAAAAAAGGGGAAATAAAACACATTTTGATAAAGCTCTGCATGGTCTTGTATAGATAGTGTGTCGAGATGTATGCCAGCATCTCCACCACCTGAGGTGCTCTACACTGAGGTACGTTACAGTTCTTTTTCAGTGGTGTGCATTAGGCTATTTAACATTAGGATGACACCCACAAACACCACTGGTAAATGCTCTTTTCCAGTAAATTCCCCTAGTGCCAATGAGTTCATACCCTAAATCATTCAGACATCCATTTGTCCGGTTACTGGTAGGCCTATTCATGTTTCGTAACCCCCTCCGGGCCCTCCCCCTTTCCAATTCAGTTAGCCATTAACATTTAACCATCCAGGGTAGAGTACCTGTTGTTTATCAGCCAGCAAGGTTCCCTGATGACTGCACGGATGAACATGGCCAATAAGTTATAACACCAGTGGTGAACTTGTCTGGACATGTCCTGTGCTGCAGTTCTGAAGTGTGTCCTGCAGAGGGCGCCAAATATTGTAAACTCCATCATCTGCTACGACACAGCAGACTACACATAAAGAAATCAGTATTTTATTTTTATTTTATAAAAGGTAATGACGAGAGCACACAATGAAACTGACAAATCCATCTTATTATCCTTTTCAGTGTATTATTTAATGTACTTTTCACAAGTTGGTGAACAGATACAATTTTGCCTTTCACTATTACTAAAACACACATCCAATGATAAGTATAAATAGCCCATCTAATCATACACATTTCAAATACATAAATCAAGTATCCAAAAATTAAGTTACGCACATCAAATAAAAAAAGCATACAAAATATCGCAAACATCTCAGTCCAGTTTTTTTTTTAAGCTTAAAACACAAAATAAAAATCACATTTGACATGGCAGTAATTAGTAAACAATGTTTTGAATGACAAAGAAAGCTAAAAAGGAAAAAAAGAAGAAAAGAAAAAAAAGAAACTATCTGCACTTTCGAAAAACTTTACTTTTTTTCCTCGCGCTACACTTAAGCAAAATGTATATTAAAATAGCTATGGAAGGATCTTTTATCGCTCTAAGCTTCCTGTGGCATACAGACTGGTCATCTGCTACCAAAATACCGTTCTAATTCAGTGGACAAACCATCCTCAAAGATTGCCTTGTGTGGTTTCTCATTTCAAATTGTAAGGCATTTTCAATGGAATCAGTTTTGAAGGCAGACATGATTAATAAGTGTACTTAAAACTCATAGGAGAGGAACGTAACATAAGAGAGGATACATGATTTAATTTTTAAAAAATGCCATAATTCGGACACAATGACAACAGTACAAGGTAAAACCGGAGTTTGGCAAGGGCGACTGTTAACAGCTGGCCAGATTTTTCTCGTTTTCAAGAAAGAGATTCACATTATAATAATAATAATAATTCATAATAAACAAACTCATGTGGCAGCACCCTCTTTTTGATATCAGCGATCGATCACGTACGTACGAGAAAAAACACTCAACTTTCTAGACACGACACCACCAATCCCAAGATGCTTCACTGGGGAAAAAACTTGAGCTAAAAACTTTAGGAGAATTTAGAGTTACGGTGGGGCACAATCCTTTTTTTGTTTTAATCTCCCAGAACAACACAAAGTTATGACTGAAGCGTTTAAAGCCTGATTCATACCCTACGTTTGGTTAATTCCGTACTGTTCATACCCTACAACCATCATACATCTGTCTGTATTTTACGTGTGCCATGCGTTTTCTAGTTGTTATAAATGCGTCCACAATCCATATCCGCATTAAGGTCTTTGTTTTTGTGCCAAAGTATGTCCTAAATTGATGATTAGAACAAGTGAAATATTCCATGTGTATCCGTATTCGTTTCACAAATCGGGCCTGAAGCCTACATGTGAGAAGGTTACGAATACAAGTGAAATGTTTCACACTCTCTTGACAATGGCCACGTTTACATGTTTTTAATTTCGAATTAATAATTCAGAATTAAATTGTTCCGTTGAGTTAACATTGTTTTTTGTTTACATTTGATTCCAAAAGTGTACATGATATTTTCAAAGCGGAAATAAGTTTTACATATTTAGAATTACATTTAAGTTAATTCGGAATAGCATGTCTCATGTAAACGAGGCCATTGACAAAATACATGTTGATGGTTAGCAAGTACGAACAGTGTTACGTACAGCACGTAGTTCACCAAAGGTTGGGTATGAATGGGCCTTAAGGGGGGAGTGGGATGTGATGGGCCATGAGCATCGTTGTGCTGGCTAAATGCTTTATAGGGGGAGGAGGGCGGGTGGGGAGGTAGTAGCAACCTGGGGAGGCGGGGCTCAGGCCTACTGGATGCAGCAGTTGTTACGGTGACCGTTGGAATCTTTGAAGCGCAGGCGCATCTTTGGACGATACTTCTCCAGATAGAAGAGCTGCTTGCTGTTGAACGCTCCCCGACGCTTCCTACACAACACAAGACAAGGAGTTCAACACGAGGCGCACGGTTTCATTGGTTTAGTTTAGGATTAATGACGCATCTCTACTCTACTGAAGTACTCCAAGTACTGCACTGGCTACTGATACATTTCAGCCATTCAGGGTTCTAAATTAACACCGGCCAACCGGCCAAATGTTGGTGAAATTTCTGATTGGCTGGTAGAAAAGACAGACTTACTAGCCACTTTCACCCATCTATTTGGCTGGTAAGATCAATATATACAAGTCATTTTGTCTGGTGATGAAAAAAGCTAATTTAGAGCCCTGCAGCCATTCTTGAGGAATTAACCATCTGCACAGCCATGCTTGGGCCACATTACTGTGCACCCATTGGTGTACATCTTTTCATGTATAACATGCATATAGAAGTAACATTTCCAACTGTTTTAACTACTGTGCACGTGCATGTGCATCACACAAAGTAGTCAGGCTTATTGGCCTATTGGGTTTCTCTATGCTATATCTGTAGCTGACTTTGCATCCTTTATTCTTAGCCCATTTGACATGAGCGTATGTACAGAGTGAAGAGTAATGTGATGTTGTGAGTAAACATGCAGATCACTGTATACGTACTGTCGAATGAACTGGACAGCGTCTTCGTACTTCATCCCACACTCGATCATGGCGAGAGCCACCAGGACTGGAGCTCTACAGGGGACACAGAGGCACCGTCAGCAGAGTGAGGGTGAAAAATGACCACTCGTGACCTGACCACTAGTACCGATTTATATTTTATCATGAATAAAAACACAATTATCAAATCATAAAAACTAGACAAGCGCTCAGAGAGGGCACCTCTGCCCTCTGGTGGTCAGAAACAAACCAACAAATAAGCACACAACAAACTCAGACAGCAACAATATTTATGCGCCAGTCAATACACACCTGCCAAGGCCGGCTACACAATGGACAGCGATGCAGCAGCCGGGCTCCTCGCGGAACTTGAGCTTCAGAAGGTTCAGCCAATCATCCACAATCTGGTTGGAAGGAGGAGCACCGTCGTCAAAAGGCCAATCCTGAAAATGACAAGGAGAGAGGAAGGAAGGAAGGAAGGAAGGAAGGAGAGAGAGATGAAGAGACAGAGAGGAGAATGAGTGCAACCATAAGAGAGAGACAGATAGGTAGATGGATAGATAGAAGGACAGAGAAAGATTGAAAAACGGTAAGTACAACAGGACAGAAAGAAAGAATGAAAGAGGGAAAAAATAAAGAGAGAGAGAGAGAGAGAGAGAGAGAGAGAGAGAGAGAGAGAGAGAATGACATTTAGTTTGTCAGTTATGACATAAAACGATGAACTTTTAAGCTTATATGCTCCAGGTACATCCAGTAGCAATGAATGATGATGCCGCTTACCAGAACCTGAATTCCCTCCTTAATCACCAGAGCAGCGTCATAGGTGGCCTCGCACACCCTCACAACAGTGGTGACTCCATATTTTTTCAGTTCCTAAGACACACACACACACACACACACACACACACACACACACACACACACACACACACACACACACACTTGTTAATAAAGGGCAAAGCTTGAAAAAGCTTTCAGCTCACAAATGAAGGTTTTGGCCTTCATTTGCTCAGCGTTTAAAAATAGACTTAACATACAGCTCACAGCTACTCCAAGTGTTTTTTTTTTTTTTAACCGACAAACGAATCAATATTTTTTGTCTTCATATTTCTTACTCAAAAATCATTGTTACCACTTTGCAGCTCTCCACGAGCTGTAAGTGCATTACGTACAATCGCCATCGCACCATCGCTCTGTAGTTTGAACAAGACAATTTCCGCTTTAAAGCAACACTCCAGGATTTTTGACATTGGACCCTAGTTAGTCAGTGTTAAGGACATGTGGAGAAACTTTTTATTTTCGAAATTCAATTCATGTTAGAACCAAAAAGTATCACTATTTTCCACTGGAAGATCCTGAAAGACTCCACCAAGCTGTCAAAAATAAAAAGTACACTGCTGCTGCTCACATATAAGATTGGTTTACCAATAAAATCATCCCATCGACACAGACATAAATATTGACTGTCTATCATACTTGATTAATCGATTTGCTTCTGGTGCTTTATGGATTGGGTATAATACCGTTTTAGTGAGAGGCTAAAAAAAGCCATTCATTTGTGCTAGCCTAGCACCAGCGTCCTATGAAATTACAACTGCTTGGAATATCAAAACAGGTTATCTCCATATGTCTACAAGACTCTGACAAATAGGCCCCATGTCAAAAACCCCATAGTGTTGCTTTAACTCTGCAAGGGCTAGGGCAGGGCTCCAGAGTGCGACCAATTTGGTCGCATATGCGCCCATTTTTTTCAATGGTGCGCCTAAAAAATATTTTTAGGCGCACCGGTGCGACCAGTCATCAGTAGAACAAAATCAATTATCAAACAACCTTTTTAATGGACATAAAATTAATAGTCATTCTACAGTAGTGGTCCATCATCACACAATAAAACTTGTCGATGCGGTAATTCCTTCAACTCCGCTGAACTACCGGTAGCTTTCTCCCCCTTCCTCGTTCACAGGCAGCCCGACGTTTCAGAATAGAATGTTCGACTTCGCTCAACTATCCGAGTTCACATGTGCCAGCGAGTTTTGTGTTCTCAACCAGGCGAGTTTTACAACGGACGAGAGAGTTACAATCACGGTAAAAACAGCAAAATGACTTGAGGATATTTTAAACACCAGAGAGTCACAATCACGGGGAAAAACTAAATGGCTTGAGCGGATATTAAACATTGCCACACAAAAACGCAGACGGGTGCGGATAACTGCCCGTTTCAGCCGCGTGCAGAGCTGGCCAAACAACAGGTGACGCGCTAGTCTGTCGGGACTTCTGTGACAGTTTTTTGATAGCGACTAGGGCAGGCTACATACGGCCTATCAGTCGGCAAGGCATCGTTCATGCATCTCGAGACAGCACGAGAGAGGGAGAGAGAGAGTGAGCGAGCAAGCGCACTAGTGCTGTCGTGTCTGTTCGTAGCGCTTGCTAAGATACCCCAATCATTATGCAGAGGGAGAGCGCTCAAAAACGGGGAAATAGACAAAACCCAATTCACCTCAGATTCCACTGTAAACATAGGCTAGGCTATTTGTGTCTAATGATTTTAAAAATCATGACATTTTTAGCAGAATCTATACATCCATCTATCCATCCATCCATATATCTATCTTCATATTGTAACTCTGTGCTTGTGCCGTGTGCGTAGCCTTATTGCAGAAAAGGCCAGTATGTTGATCTTACTAGTCAAACACATACTCACTAAAAGGCTACTAATTTGGTCTTTTCTACCAGCCAAACTGCTTGTAGCCAAGATGTGATAGTTAGGTAGCCTACTGTCATGTCTTTTAAAATATAGCAACAATAATAGAATAATAATAATAATAATTATTATTATTCTTGCTATTATTATTGCTATTGTTATTTTTTTTTTTTTAAATTTAAAGCTGAGGTGCGGGTGTGTATGGGGTGGTGAAAACATTTGGGTGCACCTAAATTTTGTGCTGGTGCACCTAAAAAAAAATTTCAGGCGCACCAGTGCAACCAGTGCAAAAAGTTAGTCTGGAGCCCTGTAGGGGCCTGATAAAAAAAGAAAAAAAAAGAAAAACAGCATGGTTTTAAAGGGACACTGTGTGAGATTTTTAGTTGTTTATTTCCAGAATTCATGCTGCTCATTCACTAATGTTACCTTTTTCATGAATACTTACCACCAGCATCAAATTCTATGTATTCATTATGACTGGAAAAAATTCATTTTTCATACATGAAAAGGGGGATCTTCTCCATGGTCCGCCATTTTGGATTTCTGAAAATAGCCATTTTTAGCTGCAAAAATGACTATACTTGGACCATACTAGAAAATATTTGTTTATTACTCAGTAAACTTTCATATAAAGATGAAATTTGGCAATAGGCAACCCAGTTTCAATGAGCATCATAGTTGCAGTACCTTTTTTGACCATTTCCTGCACAGTGTCCCTTTAAGTCAATCTACTTCACCTCGTTACTTTCCTGTAGCCTCTGCCCTCTTCTTTCCCCAGCTGTAAACCAGCGTGGAGTGACTTTTTGGGGACTTTCCCCCATTCAACATTCCAATTGCAAATGAGAAAATGTCCTTTCACTTATTAGCCTGTAAGACATTGAGCAAAAATCTTGATCATAGAGGATATCGAGCCCTGCACCTCAAGAGCAGAGGACGCAGGAAAGGATGGAAGGAAATACATTGACTTTCACCCCTTGTCACTACTTGCAAATACTTGATGACATGAAAACAAATTCTGCTTCTGTCTTGAATTAGTCAATCCACTAGCCTGTCTTTCGTGACTGCAAGTGTCTTCAAGACTGTAGTCTGGCCATGCAAACCATTCACAATATTTCTCCGCGGGAGATTCAAAGGGGGTGTCTTAATTCATACAATGCCTCTAGATGTGACTGGTTGAGGATTCAATCGATTAGACCTCTCATTCCTTCACTCACCAGTTAACTGAATGGGTGTGTTGTTGCCTAAACAAACCCCCATCGAGCCATTGTAAATGCTAGAAATTGGTTGTTTCCCGATTTTTGGGGGAATTCGAAATGTTGAGTATGGTTTGCTTGGCCAAACTATAGCTTTATTTATAGTACTTGCAGTGGCGTAAGCCAGGCTAATCATACAGCCGCCATCGCCACAACTCACCTCTATGAATTTGTTGAGGGTGGCGTTGGTGGGGTTGTGCGTGATGAGGAAACGCATGTTCTTATAGGTGATTTCCACCGGGGCGGGTCTGTTCATACGCGCCATGTTGACCCAATCAACGGAGGCTGAGGCAGAGGCAGAGGAGGCAGGGGGCGGACAAAAGGGCCTACAAAATTGGGAAGGAATGGCGGAAACGGAACGGAAACGGAAATGTCCCGGAAAATAAAGGGCAAGGCTATGTATGTCCTCACAGACACACCCTTGCACAACAAAAAAATAGTAAAGAACTAAACCATTAAAACTGAAGTGGAAGTGGGGAAGAAACGTAAAAAAAATCAACCCAAGGTGATAAGTGAGGGTTGAGGATGAGGGAGGGCCAAGGTGAAACTAAAGCAAAGAGATAGAATAAGTAAGACAGAAGAAGGTGAGGAAGAAGGAAGAAGAAAAATAAAAATAAAAATGAAAAATAAAATCCTTCAAAACAAGGCAAGTCCTCTGGAGAACGAGGAAGGCAAGAAAGGCCGGCGAGGGCAGTGCACTTCGGGAGATTTACCCCATCCAGGCTCGCTTCGCTCCACTCTTGCTGGTGTGGACACCACTAAGCCACTCCCGCCACCGCCGCCGCTGACAAGACGTAGTCCCGCGCTACCCGCCACAACGTTTTCAAGTCTCTTGTGTTTGTGTGTGTGCAAAAGCTTCGCTTCTTCTCCTTCTCCTTCTCCTTCACCTTCCTCTCCTCTTCTTCCTTCCTTCCGTCCTTCGCTCCGTCCGTCCCCGTTGAGGTAGCCTATCTTCCTGCGAGGGCCAGCGCTTCACTCGTCTGCTGCATTCACGCCGCCGTGCTGGGCCTGGCAGTAGTCTCCGCTGCCCTTCAGAAACTCCATAAATGTGTGACCGAAAACACCACAGAACTGCTGCAGGAGTGGAACACATGGGAGGAAAAACAAAATAGAATGGCACAGGAGAGGGGGAGAGAGAGAGAGAGAGAGAGAGGGGGGGGGGGAGGAGAGAGAGAGACAGAGACAGAGAGGAGGGGGAGAGAGAATGTCAACAACACCCCGCCATGAACTTGACATGCATGCAAAGCCAACGTGCCTGAACATGTACAATGCAGAGACATCAGATAATGATCTCTCAAACCAAGTAAAACCTGGGGTGCATTTCTGGAAAGTGTAGTTGCTAACTATGTTAACTACTTTGTTGGTTGCAATGCCATTTCCCATTGGCAACTACACAAGTTGCTAACAAGCCAACAACTACGCTTTCGAGAAATGTCCCCCTGGACTGTAAGGGGGAAAGCAGTATAGGCCTATTCCTGTGACTAATGCATCTCAAAATCATGGAGTAGTGCAGCAGTCCTTCATTAGTGGTGCCAACATATGGTTTAAGCTGTCTGCTCAATTTTCTCACAATTTTAGCCTCACCTGACTAGTAGGCTAGTGATAGTCCAGGCCATTTTTCCGGCTTACCTACACACCTTCCAATATTGTTGACATTGATAATATCTCAAGAAACAGTTATGCGGATATACGGGGGCGTAGTTACATGCACGATGCCATGTCACTGGTAGTTTCCAGGGGTTATGCTAGAGCTAGTGCCATTGCAGCCAATTGACATGCACTCATTTTAATGTAGAACTAAATACAAATGAAATGTCACCTGCGTTGTATCGGTATTCATAGACCTGCTGTTAGACGGCTAAGCTAGCAACCATGAGCTTGTTAGAATAACTATTCTATTGTTGGTTTTTGCCTGCAAACAAAAGACGTTTCGTTAGACTCACGTCATCTAACAAGATGTCATTTCACACAAACTGCAGTAGGCCTATGGTATCAAAGATTCATTGCATGTTCATCAACGATGAGGCTAGAAATTGAGAGAGAAAAACCTAGCAAGCCTTCGCTATTAACCTTCGATTCAGCCGGTCTGCTAAGGACTGGGCGGCACAGTAGCCTTGTAAAAGAATGTTCAGGCAGGCTAATGTCTGTCAACTGCAGATTTATTCCGAGGTTGCAAAGTCGGAGGTGATAAAAACAATGTATTAACCTAATGGGCAAAGACTGCTCGTGAAGTTATTCTAAGTTTGGTGTAGCTAATGTTCGCTATTGTGTTGTTTGTGAAGCCAAGCGCCATAACAGACCGAGGCCCTGCGCACTTCTCACTGAAGAAAAGGGAGACACTGATTTAGCTAACAGACAATTAGCTTGCTAGCCTGAAAACCACTTTTTCTGGGCGACGGCGGATCACTACGAAACAACACAATGGACACTTCGTTGCTAGAGTAAAAAATATGACAACAATGTATCACAGTCAACCATCAGGCCAGCACACTTCAATTAGTTCCGTCAAAAAAGGTTTAAGGCGGATCACCGGTGTTGAAGATGTGACTTATCTGTCGTCGGCTAACTGGCTTATAAAAAAGCCTGCTATCTACTATGTGGGTCACTGCATTATCCAGCACGGATTTCGGGTAAAAAAAATGATTTCATGATTTTACCCTCATGGCCATACACAATTAATCGTACCAATGCATTTTCCATAACCAAACACGATGGGCAGCGAATAGTGATCATAGTTAGCTAGCTGTAGCTCAACCAATGTTAACACGATGCCCTTAGGTCGATGAGAATAACACAATTTCACAAGACAATACAGTACAACGTCACATCAATAAACCGATACTTACTGGAATATGCTTACTCATTGAAGATTGTAGCTTAATCATAAAGCCGGTCCCAAGAAAGACTTTATAAACGTGAAATAATATTGCACCATACAGCCGCAGCCACTGCTTCCTGCCGAGTCGGCGTCTAGAACTACTCCGTTAAGAGATCCGCGCTGAGCACTTCTCTCTGGTTCTTGCAAACCGCACCCTGGAAACGGAGACAGCAGCAGGCAGGTCGCGTTCTTGCGTATCACTCCACGTCTGTTCTGCGCAAACCATACGACATCAGAAAAGGTTAACTATTTAAGACACGTATTTTAGAGCCACCATTAAAAAAAAACCGTTTAAGTACAACAAGCATACTATTGCATTTTACCAATGTTGTGACAATAAACAATGTCAATGGGGTTGACCTACTTCAAGTTTATCTGGATGACCTCATTGTGTTCGGCTGAAGTCCTGTTGGAGAGGCCCAAGGGCCCTAACCAACAGGACCTGGGGGTTAACTGAGGTAGGTTAAATCGACCACACTGTTGTAAAAAAATGTTTTTCGGACATAAATTGTAAAATTTCAGGCAAAATTGACAAATGCCCTTGGCCTGGCCTAATCTTGGCCTGGAGGAGTTTCTAGAAGTGATCGGTTGAACACAGTCAGACAGACCCTCCACACAAACAGCTGATCCATGGGTTTTTTTCAACCGCTGTTTGCTCTGCCACAATGACCACTGAATGGCCTGGATTGTTCATGGCTGATCACCATGGAAGCTGCATGCACATCATGCCGCAGTCGCTATCTGCCGCCAGTCAACAGTGGATGTATGCAGTGAGTGAGGGGTACCACCAGGACCAGAGGATGTGGACAGAGAGAATCTTCCCAAAGGCTCACTATTGTGCCCCATAGGCTATAAAGGGATATGTGTGTCTATTGATCTGGTTTTTAATGAGGGGCTCACAGCTTACCTGACAGCTGTGACAAGCAGGAGTGTGGGGATGAGTGAGCCGAGCGTTTCCAGGGTGAAGGTAAATGGATAACAACAATCCGTCTCAAGGCATATTGTGTATGGTGTAAGGTATGGGCTTATGTTGAATGGAGGATTTGGGTGGTCATGTCAAAGGCATGCGTATTAACATGGTTCACAATGAGAGATGATTAAAAAAAAAACTGGTGCATTTCAACCTATTCAGTAAACTTGCACAGTTATGTTGACTCTGGTACACTTAAATATTTTATCTGATTCTTTGCTGGAGTCTCCTCAGTAAGAACATTTATCTCTGCACTTGATCGTGCCTCCAGATGAAGCATCTCAGGAGTGGCCACAAGGGTCTCCACACCTTTCTTCACTCCGTTCTTCCTGTTGGATGACTCCTCCTTGGGTGCTGACCAGCAGCATTAGAAAATCTTGCAGAGCTTCATAGTAATCAACCTCTCTCTCCAGTGTCTCAAATACACTGAGCTGCACTTTCCTGAAGATTCTAGTTTGGTTTTCCAGAATCCCAAAGAAAAGTAAACATTCCATCACGTTGTCATGGCAATAACTGTGTTACTTTAAATCTGGAGGCAGCCGCAGCAAAGGGCTTAGAATGTTAATTCTGAAGCTTTTCATGCATATAAAACTTGATTTTTAAATTTTTTTGTCTTTATCTAAATAGCAACTCATACTAATGGTTCAATTTGCACATCAGGGTTGAAGAGATGCTCTCCAAATGCGTAATAAAACATTAAAACAACAAAAATTGTAATTTAATGTAATGTGTTCAGTAATGAACTGACAATATACTTCTAAGTCATTTGATTAATCATCATTTGTGTGTATATATACTGTATATTAGTGCTGTGCATTCACACTGCCCCTACGATTCGATTAAGATTCAGGAGGTAACGAATTGATTCAAATCAATTCAGTCCTATTGTATGATACATTGCAAAACACAGGGCCTCTGACAGCTTTGGCTGGCCCGGGACAAAAATCTCTGAATGCCCCCCCCCCCCCCCCCCAGCCTAAAAAAAACCGCCAAACACCAGATTTTTTTCAAGAGGGACCTCCTCCAAGGAAACCGTTTGATAGAACATTTGACTATGTTACACTCTACATTTTTCCTGCCTTGTTTTTGTGGAGCTAGAAACTGGAATGTCAAAATTCACCCTATCCTGTAACAGTGAAGAATCATAGATCATGATCTGGATCACCACCAAGATTTAATCACTTGTTCCTTTTGTCATTTCCACAAATTAAAGTTTCATCAAACCAACGCGACCGAAAACATAACCTCCCTAGCAATGCAACAGCAGCAGACACCTTACAACACAGCAGTAACTTTTAGGATGATATACAGTATGTCACAGAAGTGAGTACACCCCTCAAATCTTTACAGATTTGAAGGTATATCTTTTTATAGGACAACATTAAAGAAATTTCACTTCGACACAATGATTAGTGACCTGACTCCAACGGTCCAGGATAGAGGCGTGTTCAAGGCAGTGACGTGGTTTAAGCAGAGACTTTCTATTGGGACTTAGAACATGTTTGGTTTAAACTTCAGCGCAGCCCTCTCTGGCATGAACCAGTTGCAAACCGAGGAAGGTGGGTTAACCATGTCGTTTGGAAACTTTATTTGTTATCTTCTTGGTCAGACCAGAATCTTGGTACGAGATCTGAAAGTCGATGAAAATCAGGCAATGGCTGAACCACCTCCCTTTGTTTGCTACAGGAAGAGGCCAGAAAAGGCTTTGCCGAAGTTTAAACCAAACATTTTCTTAGTCCCTTTGTCCCTTTAGTTTACCAGAGACAGTCTATTGGGAACAAAGAAAATCTTTGTTTGTACGCCCCTCTATACAGGGCCGTTGGAGCTGCTCAAAGTCGATTGCTTCCCGACAAAGTGGGTGGAATTCCCGAGTTCTCTGAGCTCAGAAAGTACTTGCATTGCTCTTGACCTGACTAGTAACAACGCTGAAGGTGTTGCGCCACTAGCAGGGTGCGGCCTGGCTAGATAAAACCAAGTCATTTGGAATATTTACATTACATTACATTGCATTTGGCAGACGCTTTATAACCAAAGCGACTTTCAAACTAGAACATCATCATAGCCAACCTCACTAGCAGTTACAAAGTTCACAAGAGTTATACAGAACAACAAGTGCAGATGCAAAGAAGGGTTAGGGTTTTTTTTGTAAAGTAGATAACACACATACACACACATACACACACACACACACACACACACACACACACACACACACACACACACACACACACACACACACACACACACACACACACACACACACGTCACATCATGTCAAGAGTCTTTGGAACAAGACTGCAACTAATGAATCCAATTTTGTCCATCACTGTTCATTGTAACGGCTTGTAGGAGGAGGCATCTGAGCAGCAGTGCTCAGATGAGCCAGACGGAGGCAGAATGAGCCGCGGCAACAAGAAAGGCGTGAAGATCAGCAGCGGCGCCGGTGACCGCTACCGTCCCCACCAGGCCGAGGGCGAGAGGAGAAGAAGAGGGAACGCCCTGCCCCTTGTGCAGACCACCATCGCAGGTGCAGTTACAATTTTAGATTCATGTAGAGAGATATGTGTGTATGTATGTAGGCTATATACTGTAAGCAGGGATGTATGTGGATATATAGGTGAACTCTCATTCCTGTTAAAATGACTGTACTGTATTTTCTCTGTGATGGGGGAGCTGACCTGAACTGAATGGGGGAAATTGGCATATGTAAATAATCTGCCTCTGGCCTGAGCCAGAGCTAGGTTGGGGGTGGGTACTCTGGGTAGCCTATAACGGTAAACGATCCTAGAGAGTGAGGAGGCCTTCTTGAAGGGACAACACAGACAGTGATGTCCTGGCAATGACGTCTCCCGCTGATCTAAGGGGTGATAAATATAAATCTGCAGATTTCATCTGATCATAAGTGCCAGTCTGACTCTTTATTTGCCCACATCAGCCCCCGGCGGCAACCCCACCATCATCTCCATCGGCCCCCACGACCACCGGGGGGCCAAGGTGTCGCCGGGCTCCAGCCGCCGCTCCCTCTCCTTCGCCGACTCCAGAGACGAGCGTTCGTCGTTCTCGCACGCCAGGGCGTCCTCCTACTGCGGAGACGGCGGTGGGGCCGTTCCTCGTCAGACCCTGGAGGAGCTGAAGACCATGCTGCAGAGAGAGAGCTCCCTCCACCACTCCCCCTCCACCTCCAGGGACCAGAGGGACGGCGGCCACCCCGGCAGCCCCTACACGTACCTCCACCCCGGGGGAGGCAGGCCGGACGGGCAGCCCCCAGACGAGGTCCCTTCCAGGGCCTTCTCGACCTTTAAGCCGTTCTCTTCCTCATCAGAGAGCGGGGGGAAGTACACATCCAGGCCCACAGACAGGAGCTCCTTCCAGACGCCGTCGACATCGCACTGGGACTCGTCGAGCGGGTCGACTCGGGCGGATGTGCATTCACGCAGTAGCATGAGATCCCCCAGCTGTGAGGCGACTACAGCAGAGAGTCAGGGGTCACAGACAGGTCAGTGCGCTACTAATACATGGCTTTTTTTGTTTATAAACACGGTGTTGTGAGGAGGGGTAAGACACTGGCAGCCAACCACTCACCACGTGAGCTAATCTTTTGACCGACAGGCAGCGGTTTCCAACAATCAGAGGTTGAGTTGTGCGCACAGTGTTGCCAGATGTGTCTGACCAAATACCGTCCAAAAGCTTCTAAAAAAATGCCAAAATGCGCTAAATTCCGCCCAATTTCAACAAATTGTATTGCTTTCTATGGGCCCAAAACGGCAGAGAAAAATGCCAAATGGCCAATTTTTCCCGTTTTTACCCGCAGATGGCCATTCCAAGTAGCCCACCGCCCAATCTGGCAACACTGTGTGCGCAGCCAGGTCGCATAGCCAGGGGAAAACAAAAAATGAGAACCCATGTATACTGGTACAATAGCAGGGAAGCCAACAGGGGGTGGACAAACGGGTCAGTCGTCCCAGGCCCAGGGGAAAGAGGGGGCCCAAAATTGGGTCCTCATTTCATTGTATGTATTTGGTGGGAGTCCCTTTCACATGGCTTTGTCCTGTGCCCAGGCAGGGGCCCAGACATTAAGGGTCATTCCATGTCAATCACACGATTCTTAGAATCTTCCCAGTTGACCCTCTGCGAGTTGCTTATTTGTTTCATGTACAGATAAATGTCAAGTGATAGAATTCCCAGTTTTAGAATCCTACCTCTAACGGTACATACACACCAAGGTCTTTGTGTTCGCTTAACGTGTCCGGGAGCATTGCGAGGTCGAGAGGTTCGCGGGCTGCCTTTCACACTCCACAGTCAGCGCCCACGTTCTATCCGTGGGCAGCAGCCATTCATTTTCAATGGAAGCTGCTCATTGAACGCGGATGTCCGCGCAGAGTTCTATTTTCAAGGAGCATCGCGGACATGTCCGGTCTGCCGCTTTCGGGGCTGGACATGCGCCACGCTTACAATGCATGATCTGTTTTCATGTATTCTAACCGTTTCGGACTGATACCGGACACGTTAAGTGGACGTGCCGCGCTTGCAGTGTGAAAGCACCGTAACAGTTTTGGAATTGACGCCCTACAAAGTTTGGGTGCATTGCCCACTTCGTAAGTCCCTGAATTGCATACGTACAAGTCATTTGCAAGCAGATTTGGACACCTCTAGCTCCAGATTTCGACACCTCTAACATGTCGAGTTTCGCCTATTCTCAAAAACCATTAGAGATAAGATGCTAAAACTACTTGGGATTCTTTTCAATTTGTATCTAATGTAAAGGTACAGTAGCTTTACCTGAAAAATCAGCAAAATTGAAGAGTGCAATCAGCAGGGCTGGATTAACGCACAGACTAGATATGGCTGCAGCCTAGGGGGCCCCACCTGACACCATCTATGGAATTTGCCTTCTGGGGGGAACCCACATTCACATGTAGCCTAGGGTCCCTGTGCCATCTCAATCTAGTCACCTGGATTTGACAGAATGACCCATAAAATAACGTAAAGCCAACAAGATCTCCAGCAGTGAAGGGGCATACCATTCTTTTACTGTGGTTACTATTCTGGGGTTTCTTGTCAATGTGCACTTTTAACACAATTTTAATACAACTCATGAATATAACCAGATATACAATGTGTGTGCAATTGGCAGGGTCGCTGACAGCTGTGTTCAGGCCCAGGTCAAAGTCCTCTAAAAGCCCCCCCCCAGTTCAGACAATGTAATGAGGACCCAATTCTGTGCCCCTTCTCTCCCTGGGCCCAGGACAACTGACCCCTTTGTCCCCTCTGTCAGCTTCGCTGTCAATTGGTGTTCAAAGTACCCATCATTTGACACCTTCAGTACAACCTGGCGACCTAACATTTGACCTAATATGTCAGTATGGTGTGTTCTGTGTGTACATGTGTGTTGAGTATGTATGTGTGTTCTGTGTGTTGTGTGAGAGCATTTATAGTATGCAATGGCTGTGACAAGGATATTCTGTGTTCTTGTGTCTATAAAACACTTTAAACATCATACAAACAGAAACTCATAGATTTGTAAAGAAATTATATTGTTTTGCGTATTGAAAGAAGAAAGGCAAATAAATACCTGCAAGTGTGCACAGCGTTAGAATGACTCATACACTGTGACATATTTGATCAGCAGAGGGTGACAAAGCATACCAAGTACACAAAGATGTAATCACTAATCACAGCACATTGTATCCACAATTACGAACATTCAACTGTGTCGATGAGCGTGAGGTAAAAGACTTGAGTTGGCCCTATCTACTGACGCTACGGTATCTACTTTTCCATGTCATAATTATAGGTTTTTTTTGTTGGAAAATACAGTATGACATTAAAGAATATACGTATTTGCTAATGTGTGAATGCTTTTTAATGGGTACTGTAGATCGGAGAGAGAAGAAAGCCTCACACTGTCCACATTTGAGAGTTTAATAGCAACGTTTCTGTCTATTGATATTCAAGCAATTCAACACAGAAATATGAAATACAGTAATATGTACGTAGGTCTGACCTGCATATCTTCCGTTCCTTTCAGATAACGGCAATGGCACTGGTGACAGCAACGGGCCTCAACATTTCATCACATTTGTTGAGCAGATAAAGCAGCAGATTGATCGTGAAGGCGTCAACTTTGTCCGCTTTGAGGCCACAGACCTTCATGGAGTCTCCAGGTCCAAGATAGTGCCTGCACGCTTCTTTTCGGTAAATATTTCTTTATATTTCATATTTTTTTATTATAAGTATGTTTTATGTTAAGTCACATAGGAGGGCTCATATGAAATAATGCTAAATAATAATGAAGTTTCCCATGATTATTACTGTACTATTCGGATATACAGTATAGTGAACATTTGTTTTCATTGCAATTTTTTTCACACAGTACAGTCCTTTTGATCATTGAAAACCTATTCAGATATACTGTATGTACAATATTTATGTAAATGGGTTTTGTTTTCTTTTTCTTGCTCAAATTAACCATTTGTGTACACCTTCTTGTCCCTTCGTTAGTACTGACTTAGGTATTTTTTATGGCAGTATTGTGACCTAATTAACCATGTGAAAACATACGAATGTCCCTTCCCTTCAGGAAAAAGCTACACATTAAATGTAAATAAGTTTTGTTTTCTTACTTTGTGACCCAATTAACCACTGTGTACAACCTTTTGTCATTACCCTGTTTTGTGACCTAATTACCCACTGTATACTACAGTATGTGGTGACCTAATTGTTTTGTGACCTAATTATCCACTGTATGGCCCTGCTGTGGCCAGCCGGTAGGGCACTTGTAAACCATGCAGCCGACCCGGGGTCGATTCCTGGCCGGGTCCTTTGCCGACCCTGTTCGCTTCCGGTCCACCTCTCACACTGTCCTATCATCAATAAAGTCGTTAAAGACCAAAAAAATTCACCACTTTACATCGTCTGTCCCTTCCTTACAGGAGAAAGCCGCCTACGGCGTGCCCATGCCCCGCAGCTACCTGGAGCTCACCCTGAGCCCCAAGATCAACGAGGTGGACAATGGAGCGGCGGCCAACTTCAGCAGTGACATCCTCCTGGTGCCCGACATGGCCACCTTCAAGATCCTGCCCTGGGCCAACCACACGGGCCGCGTCATCTGCGACCCCTGCACGGTCACGGGTGTGCCCCTGCGCACCTCGCCCCGCCTCATCGCCAAGCAGCAGCTGGCGCAGCTCCAGCAGCTGGGCTTCACGCTGCACTCCGCCATGACCTACGAGTGCTGCGTGCTGGGCCTGCCCGAGCGCGTGGGCTCCAAGGCCGTGTTCTTTCCCGCCACCACTTTGCTCAGCAACAACGACCTGCCGTTCCTGCACCAGCTCATCAGCGGCATGTACCACATGGGCGTGGACGTGGATAGTTTCGCGTCGGCCAGCGGCCCGGGCCAGATGGAGATCGCCCTGAAGCCCAAGTTTGGCATCGCGGCGGCCGACTGCGCGTTCACGTTCCGCACGGGCATGAAGGAGATGGCGCGCAAGCACAACTACATCGCCAGGTATGTAGAGGAGTGTATATTGGAGTATTTATGAATAGATGTGTGTATATGTATTGTATGTGAATGTCTGAGGATGTTTATGTGTCTATGTGTGAAAATATTGTCTATAGCTGGCCCTGTACCCTCAATACCCTCAAGATGGCGCTACCCCTCTGTTCTATTAGTTCTGTGACGTCTGTGCAGACACCTTATATTGGAGTGTATATGAACAGATGTAGGTATATGTGTATATAGGTGTATGTGAATGTCTGAGGATGTTTATGTGTCTATGTGTGAAAATGGTGTCTATATGTATAGCAAAGGAGATGTGTACTACAAGATCTAACCTGATGGAACTGAACAGTCTCATATGAAACCAAATATCCCTATGGGACAATAGGAGAATCTAATCCAATCTAATCTAATCTAATCCAATCTAATCTAATCTAATCAGCTTCTTCACCGACGACGGCATGTACAACGCCGGCGTCTTCTCGCACAGCCTGTGGGACGCCAACGGCCGCCGGAGCCTCTTCCACTCGGGTAGCGGCGGCGGCAGCGGGGAGCTGGCGGAGATCGGCAGGAAGTGGCTGGCGGGGCTCCTGCACCACTCGGCCGCACTCAGCTGCCTCCTCGCACCCGGAGTCGGCTGCCGCAATCAGCTCACCAAAGGAGCCAAGGACACGAAGAAGCAGCACGCACTGTACGCCACGTACGGCTGCAACGACAACAGCTGCTCGTTCAATTTGAAATTCCACGGCGGCAGAGAGGCACACATCGACAATAAGCTGGGGTCGGCCATGGCCAATCCGTACGTCGTCATGGCCGCCACGGTGGCGGCCGGGCTGGACGGGCTCAAGCGAGGCCTGAGCTTCGAGTACAACCTCAACAGGGCGCCGAACCAGCAGAAGCAGTTCGGCATCCAGGGGAAACTCGAGGATGCTCTGGAAGCGCTGGCCGAGGACGAAGTCATTCGCGGGGCACTCGGCGAGACGTTCACACAGTATTTCATCGCTATCAAGAAGTTAGAGATCGAGACACAGGAATTGGATGCTGAAAGGAACAAGACACTCGAGTATTTTATTTAAATACTTTTTTTTTTTTGAAAAAAAACGTTGGTCCTGAGATGGGATGGGAAGGCAGCAACATTTCAGTCTCACCATCTGAAGTTTTGAACAATAAATATTCAAATGTCAGACAAACAACATTCGGCCTCATTTGTATATTACACACATTATGTACATCTACATGGTAAAAGTGCACAGATTAACGTGACAATATTATACCCAGAAAATCCCCCTAAGATCAAGATACCCCAACCAAAACACCCTGATTATTACGTTTTTTCATGTCCACCCACTAACAAGGCTTTAAATTAACACCAGCCACAGTCAAATGCTGGTGTAATTTCAGTTGGGCTGGTAGAAACACAAACTTACTAGCCACTTTGACCCATTTGTGAGTGTGTGCTTGGCTAGTAGGATTAACATCTACAACCCATTTTGGCTGGTGCGAAAAAAGTTAATTTAGAGCCCTGCCTGCTAATGAATTCACTATGACGCATTATAACATTTGCTCACATGTTACAGGGGAATTGTAAGGGAAGGCTCATTACCTGCATTTGAACCGATGTGAATACATTTTACAAACTGTCATTTACATGTACACCTGTTTCCTAACAACAATATTTACAAAGGCACAGAGAATAACCAGAGTATACACTGTATAAACCTTTCAACAACACTACTTGTTTTTGTTTATGAAACTGCCCACACGCTGTATGAATTTGCCAAACCTATTATTGTCACTTTGCGTTTGGGTCTGGTATCTCGTGTAGGACGTGGGGCCGCCCATTAACAAATTCCGGCGCTTATCTGCGGAGGAGTACATATTCATGCGCTCCGCCTCCACCTTATCGGGCGTCTTCCTCTCGACCAGGAAGTGCTCGAAGCGGCTGTACACCTTGTTCCGTTTGCCCTCCGGTATGCCGTACCGCCCCTGGTCCGGGTTAGACATCACGCTCTCTACGGTGGCTACTGAAGTGAGCGAGCCGTGGTCCACCCGATGATGGTTACCCGCCACGTCCAGTGCTGATAGCGTCCTTGGCGATGCAGCAGCAGCAGCAGCAGTAGCAGCAGCAGCTGCAGCCACAGCAGCCGCGACCCTTTCCTCCTCCGGCCTCCTCGAACTGCTCCATGGGATGGGGCCTAAAGCTCTGTGTAGTGTAGGAGTGGATGGGTGTTGAGCTCGGCCCACACTGGAGTAGGACGCGGTGGGGCTGAGGTATCCCCCGATGCCCAGGCCAGAAATGTGGACTGTTGGTTCGATGGGCGTCGGCTGGATGTTCGTCAGAGAGATCCTTGTAAGGTTTTGTCTGCTGGCTGAAAGTTCGCTCAAGTTCGATCTCGAACCCGCTCTTTCCAAGTTCGTTCTCGAACCCGCTCTTTCCAAGTTCGTTCTCGAACCCGCTCTTTCCAAGTTCGTCCTTGAACCTGCTCTTTCCAAGTTTGTTCTCGAGCCGAGTTCGTCCAGGTTTCTTCTTGAACCCTCTTCCTCCGGGATCTCGATTAGAGACAAGCGCGTCTTGTTGCTGTCACTGAACGGACGCAGTCGTTTGAGGTTGGAGCCCTTCATCAACGTGTTGTCCTCGATGTTGCCCAAGTTCATGGCGGACGCCGTCCTCGAGGGGGGCTGTTGCCAGTCGTAACTCTGGTCCTTCTTCTCCTCCACGGTCTTTATGTCATAATGGGAAATGGACCTTTGCGTCTCCGTGAGCTTTTGTTTTGCTGAGGACATCGCGTCTGTCCCCTGTTCATTGTCAGAGACGATGCTACTCTCGGGACTGAACAGAAGGCTGGCCGCGGGGCTAGTTGGGCAACTGACAAAGGATTCCGCTCCAGGGGAAAATGGCCGGTCCAATGCAGGGGGTTGGTGGTTGGTTTCTGGGAGCGGCACATCAGTTGGTACCTTTACAGGTGGTTGGTCGAATATGGATGTAGCTCTGAGTCTAGGTTCAGGACTTTGTGGCTGCGTGGCAGGACGAATGGTTGGTTCTTCACTTCTTTTATTTTCTACTGGTTTTTCTTCAGTTTTTTGAAGATCTCTGAGTAAGGAATTGTCTTTGGCCTTCTGAAGGGAGCTGTACACCGAGGTGATGGCGCGCCTGCCAAGGTATGGGCTTTTCATCGCTCCCGATGTCTCTGTAGCTTTGAACGTGAGATTAGGTCTGGCCACTGGGTTACTTAGCAACGAGGACTTGCTGTCCGATTTCACACTCAGGCAGTCCAAACTCTCGGAGGAGTCCGCGGGAACGTGGTCGTATTTCAGATAGGACTCGAGTCTCCATTTCTGGAGGGACATTTCGGAGGCGCTGAGGAAAGACTGAGGCCCTTGAAGAAGGGCGTTGTTCTCTTGGTTTGGTTGCCAGTTCTGGCCAATGTGGTTGAGCTGCACCAAAGAGGAGAAAGGGTTGACACCCTCCAGGCCCTCGTTGCCTTTCCCGGTCAGCACTCGGTTCCTCTGGTGCATGGACGAGTACAGCCTGTTTTGGAGAGCGTTGAGGTTGCTGTTCTGTTTCGCCAGGTCGGCGGCGAGAGTTCGTTGGAAGTTCAGCCCGCGCCGCAGGGCAGCTCCGTTGGCCTGCATCGCGTCCTCTGGCCTGTCGCCGTGACTCAGTACGTTCACCCGGCCACCTCTTATGGTTTTCAGCGCGGCGGTATCGAAGCTGTTTGATCGCTCAAAGAGCTGCGTGGAGTGAAGGCCGAACTTGGACGGCTGGATCCTGGGGCTGCCGAAGTCAGTTGTTGTGGTTGTTGTGGTAGCTGGCTGGATGAGTAGCGTGGGTATGATGGAGCGAGCAAACAGTCTTCGGAACTCCTCGTCGTAGGAGGCGACCAGTTTTCCGGTGATCAGGAGCACCATGCTGAGGTTGATCTTCTCATAGGACCACATGAAGCTAGGAGAACAAGAGACAAGAAGAGAAGACAGATATGATGGCCATCAGTAAATTCATTCAAGCATTACAGATTCCATTGGTGTTAGTATCAGTGTTGCCAGATGTGTCTAATCAAATCCCACCCAAAAGGTGCTCAAAAACTCCGCTCTGAATTCCGCCCAATTTCAACAAATTCCATTGATTTCTATGGGCATGAAACTGCAGAATAATGTTTCCCGTTTTTACCCGCAGACGACCCTCCAAAGCAGCCCAATCGGGCGGGTAACCGCTCAATCTGGCAACACTGGTTAGTATGGTAAACCTATTTGAATCAAAGCAATTTTGAAGTATTTTGTTCTTTTTCTTTTTTATGATTATTCCAAGTATTTTAAATGGACCACATGAAGCTATGAAACTGAGAAAGAACAGAACACAAAAGGGTATTATGGCAATTGTAAAATGGAGCCATTCAACCAGTTCAGCTACAGTAGGGCCTATATTTGATGCAGGAAGGAACATCAATCAGTGTTAATATGGTGAAAAATAATGTTGACCTTAAATGAAGCACATCAATAAGAGGTCTATTTAAATTTGGCTATACCGTATGAGAATGGAAGAATACAGGACAAGAACAGAATACAGGATATGACAGTGATCAGTTTAGGAAATGGAGGAATTGAAGCAATTCAGGTATTTGATGCAAACACCACCATCAACCAGTGTTAGCATGGTACACATATTTGAGTCATCACAAGTATTTCAAACGGAACTGTGAATGTCTTTCTCATGTTTTCCCACGTTTGAGTGTGTTGCATAGCTGGTGTGCTTAAAAAAGGTCACAACAACCAGAGCCGGACAAACTGGATTAACAAGCCCATTAACGTCTGGCCATGAAAGTGTTCCTTTGCCATCAGTACAGGTGAGATCACTAATTAGTTCACCCACGCATCAGCTCGGGCAGTGAATTTGCCTACTGGAATAAACTTGATGCAGGACTTCTATTTTGAAAATCTGTAATGACTACCTCTGGTTACAACAATGGGCCCTTTTTCAGGTGACATCAGACACCTTTAAAACACTGAAAAAAAGCAGGTTAACTTGCATCCGGTACCATTGGCATGTACTGTACGTCGATGATATGCAGACACAATGTTTTCTGTCTCAAACCGTCAGTTTGTGCTGAGCTTTTGGGTGCAACTTGTCTGATGTCACATGAAAAGAGCTAATTCCTGGCCCTACCATGGCTTAATGGTAGGGCACTCATCTACTATGTGACCGACCTGGGTTCGAATCCGGCTCGGGTCCCTTGCCGCCCCTTCCCATTCTCTCTCTCCCAACTCGCTTCCTGTCATTACTTCACTATCCTATCAAAATAAAGGCAACCCCCCCCACACACACACACACACACTTACTTTTTTTAAAGACAATAGCTAATTCCTACAGTACAACAGTATAACATTCTGATATGACAAAGAGAGTGTCTGTTTCAAAGAAGCCATTGCATAACATGTCATGGAACACCTTGATGCAATTTTGAGTTTTAATTGTTTTTTTTCTTCAATTTGCATTTGTGCAAATTCATCACAATCTCTTAGTATTTCTTCTACTGTCCTTCCACGTCTCATTCAACACAAACACCTGTGTCGATCTTCAATTGTCCATTAGGCCTACAAAAACACGATCCCAATCAATGGATGACCAGAACAGAGTGAGCATGCAAACAACATCTGAGGCCCGTCCAAAAATGCCACGCAGTCACAACACAACAATCACAAATGGGGAATCTCGGCATCCAAAGTCCCTTCTAAAGATTTTTGTCTTTTTTGACTTTAGACATGACAGTACAGTGCAGATGGTGACAGGAAGCGAGTTAGGAGAGAGAGACTGGGAAGGATTGGCAAAGGACCCTGGCCGGGAATCGATCCCAGGTCGGCCGCATAGCCCCACGGTAGGGCCCCAAAGTCCCTTCTAGGTAGGCTAAAGCTGCATAGTACGTACCTGTATGATCCATACAGCGCTGTGTGACAGTCCACGAGCATGAACCTCTGCTCCATCGCACCGTGAAACCTGGCCCCAGACTGACAGCGATACTCATGGCCCTTCACAGTGCGGATCCTGACATTCTGTGGAGAAGAAGACAACCACAAGGACCCTAAATCAGTAACCGTAACTGTGATGAAAACAGTGAATGTCTCACAAATTAAACAAATCTTGTCCCAAAACTGGATAAGATTGTAATGACTTCAAAAGATGACATAATGTGTAGATACAGTAATCCTGAACATAAAACACAGTACATATCAATACATCAATATCATAATTTGCAAACTTTACGAGCAATAGATAACGTGAGAATTGAACTTCACTGTTATGTCACCGTTTGCCTGGTTAACACCGGACGATTTCACAACTGAGATAGTCTGGAGGCTACCTATGCAATTTTTCGTTGGAAAGGTGTGGTTTACGATTGCCAATGACCATTTATTGGGCGTTACGAAGTGTCATTCAGCATGTACAGTACATACCCCATAGCCAATCGTGTCAGTTGTATCTATTCAAACAAACTGCAGTCACTGCCTTTCTACCCATACCCAATCTCTGATTGGAGCCCAAGATCTGGTACCCTCGCTGAGGGATAGAATCCATTCCATGGATAGATTGTGCAAAGCAGCATGGGATTTTCCAGGCTAGCCCATAGGCAGTGAAGGAAACCGCACACAGATGAGCTCCCATTTAAACCATTTTATTTCATGACGTTTCGGGCCACCCTGGCCCTTCCTTAGACTAAATTTTCCAGGCCAGCCCCATGGGGCTGCTGTGGCCTAATGTTCAGAGCAGAGGTGTCAAACTACTTTCAGTCCATGGGGCCGCATACTGTCAGAAGACAGAAAACCTGAAATCTTAGACACCTGCAGGAATTTTGAGTTATAGATTTACTTTTTTGACATTCTTACCGCAGAAATACACCAGCAGCGATCTGAGCGAGTCGAGCGACGGAAGTAATTGACTTTGTATTGAGTCGAGAGACAAAAGCGATTCTGGAGACTAGAGCGATTTGCGTGACGAGCGCGACAGTTTGAAGTTGAAATCTTTTCAACTTTCTATGACGCGGTTCGGCGACAAGCCGCGACAGCCAATGACTGCATAGAGGTCAGTGACCACAGCCAATGGGAATGCTTGAATGCTTTGCCTTCTGCCTGTACGGACATACTCTTGTCTCCTCAATCGCTTGTATCGCTTGCTGCTACACTCTGTTGCTTGAATCGCATCGCCGCTGGTGTATTTCTGCGGTTAGTCTGGGGCCGGATAAAAGCATCTGGCGGGTCGCGTCTGGCCCCCGGGCCTTATGTTTGACACCCCGGGGTTAGAGAGTTGGCCTCTTAACCCCACAATGCTCTAGGGACTATAACCAATACCCTGTAATAACTAGATCGCTTTGGATGAAAAAGTGTCAGCTAAGTGTAATGTGACACATTATTAGCTATTCACTAAACCAACAGACTCTATTCAGGGCCTGCAAGGTAGTAATGCGTCATTCCCAAGTGCTAGGAACTGTGATATTTCCCACTGGGAGTCAGCCACTTCCAACTTCAAAGCATTCCCGCCTCCAGGTCCAACAAACTACAAACAGGCAGGTCCAAACATAGCTGTCACTATTGTGTTGGCGTCACCATTTTGAATGTAGTTGGAGGTAAGAAACATCCCAGTTCCCACCACTCTGGAATGTGGCTTTAGTAAACATGTACAACCTCAGTGCATGAAACCGATACTCCTCTGCAACATGGGTCAAGCGGTGGTCGACCGGTATTTCCAAAACTGGTTCCTCCACCTGTCACAACTGACTGCTATATTCATGCTGAAGTTCAGACACGTGGCCTGGTAGTCATTAGGGTAACTGTCCCGGAGAAGATAGGGACTCTTTTTTGTGTGGCTTTTTGGCCTTTATTTGATAGAATAGTGAAGGTTATGACAGGATGTGAGTGGGGAGAGAGAGATGGGGAAGGGACAGCAAAGGACCCGGGCCGGGAATCGAACCGGGGTCGGCCACATAACAAACGAGTCCCCTATCATTTGCGCTACGGTAGGGCCAGAAGATAGGGGTTCTTAACAGTGTGACTCTATTGATGCTGCTCCACTATCAGTCAGTGTTTCTCAATGTGAAGTGTTCTAGCCTTGCTAGGATGAGTAACGCCTATTTTTTGTGGATTTCACCAAAGAGTATCCAACAACAAGCTCTAAGTATAATTAATAATTGGATACCCCCCCCCCCCCCCCAAAAAAAAAAATTACTCACACTACGAAGGCAAGAACAGAAAAATGCCCAATGTCTCCCCACATTTGGGCTTGCATGCTTGAGTCTGGCCAGGGTCATTTTCTGATGTCTCCCTATGTCCCATTCGTTTTCTGTCACCATCTTAAACTGTCCTGTCAAATAAAGGCATAGAAGCCCCTAAAAAATATAATTAAAAAAAAGAAAAAAAATGCCCAATGCCCAAAGATACAAGACCGTAGACATCATTACATCTCATTGGGCTTGAATTAAAAGTCATATTTTGAGTAAAACCTGCTATTGTGGTCAGAAAACGCAAGAATGTGCTGAATCAGTGTGAAGTTGTTCATGGGAAAGAGAGGGGAAAGTATGGCAGGGGCAAAAAGAGGAAAGAAATCAATATATCAAAATCAATCAAAATGCACATTCATCATAGCACAATAGACAAGTGGTTCTCAACCTTTTTTGAGCAAACGCGTCCTCGACCTCATCATAAGCATCATCAACGCTACCTTGACCTCATCATAAGCATCATCAACGCCACCTTGACCTCATCATAAGCATCATCAACGCCCCCCTCATAGGGCTCCCTAATGACTCCTGGGGGGCTATAGAGCCCCCGTTGGGAACACTAGTCTAGACCTAGAGCTAGCATGGGAGAAGAGAATGTCATAGGCAGATATGGTAAATGCCACCTATTCATTTCATGTAGGCAGACTTGCTTTACAGTAAGCATACATGCAACTGCTTGTTCCAGCAATATTCAAATCAAACCCATTCAGCTGTGGGAGCGCCTATAGGTGCCTACTGCAGCCCGTGACTTTTGAGGAATGGGGAGGGACTGACTGGGGGAAAGGCATTTAGTAGCAGAGAAAAGCTTTTGTTCAAACTGCCATAAAAATGACCTAATTTCAAAGGTTATAGTTTTAAAAGTAAACAGGTTAGTGTCTTTTTTCTGTAAGAGAAGTGCAAGGTAAATTGAAAAAGAAAAAAAAGAAAAAAATCCTCAACGGCTCGTAAACTGTGATTCTGTGAATTATGCTGCTTTAATCCCTATTCAGCAAATGACAAGCATAGCAATTGTTTTGTTTTCTTTCAGTCATAGTGTGCACTTAAACCAGGCGAACTCGTTAGCTGTGCTACGCAAAACAAGAAGCCCTGGACCAATTCCTTCCTCACCCAATCAGTTCCCTCCGGGGGAAATAACTAGGCGTGGTTGCAAATGTCATCTTTAATCCTGTAATAGCACTGTTGCCAGATAAAGGTCACCTGAATTGTGCTGGTGTCTTTACTTTTACTCCAAACACAGGAGATAAATAATGATAATTTAAAAAAATAAACCATGCTCTGATGAGATTGAGTTTATATGAAATCAGTTCATACAATGGCATGCTGTGAAATTGTTTAGAGCAACTCTTATATGGCTTTACAGTCAGTATTCGGAATGATGTCATCTTGACCTTGTTCTGAGGTCGACAAATTGTGAGTGTACTCGGAAGTTGTCTGCCAGAAAAAAAAAATCACGTGTTGCATTTTGAATTTGGAAATGACAATAGGCCTACATGCGGCATTCACCCATACGTACGAGACGATGTCTTCAGCTCCACTAACAATACATCATTGTTTAGAGATAGGGTTCAATGTTCAATATGTCCAGGTGCATTTGACGGTAATGTCAATTCAGGGGCCCGGAGACTATGAAAGACAATTTTAGGTACCGATAATCATCTTAATCAACAATAACTAGTATTTAGTTTAAGTATTCAAGTACTAATTGATTCTTGCCAAAGTTGGGCCCTTAAACTACTCTAAGTAGCCTTACATTACCCTCTGGCGACACGCCTGCCCTCGCGTCATCACCGAATACTTTGCCGGGTCCTTTGCCGGCCCTTCCTCGTCTCTCTCTCCCGACTCGCTTCCTGTCACCACCTTCACTGTCCTGTCATAAATAAAGTAAAAAAGACCAAAAAAAAAGAAGTGACGCTCTTCTTACCCATAGCTTTTGTAGAGGAATGTTGGCCTTCTCAGACATGCGGAAGAAGCTGGCGAACTGCTGGTCGTCCAGGAGGATGTACACCACCACCCCCCTCGTGGACACCTCCACCAGGTCCCGAAATATGTCCACGTCCGTGAATATGTCCATTGCAATGGCAATAACCTATAAGGCGAAAAAATGTGTGGATGGATGGAAACACATGTTTCTCCTTTAGAGATGTTTTTTTTTGTCTCATCATGAATAGTTACGAATAGCAGGTGACATACAGTAGATACAGTATGCATACAGACACTTGCAGAAATGCATTAGTAGTAGTAGTAGTAGTAGTAGTAGTAGTAGTAGTAGCCTTTATTTGTCCCAGTACCAATACTAATTGTATTAGTACTTTCATGGTTCGTTTAAGTTTATGCTGATAAACCAGATGCTCTGTGGCACACTGTGCACTAAGACACCCATACTACGTACGCTGGCAGATTCGAAATGGGGAACAAGGTTTTATCTGGCCTTGGGTCATTTTACAACCCTACCCCTGCCCATATCTCTCTCCCCCACTCACTCACTATCATCACTGTCCTGTCAAATAAAGGTGCAAAAGGCTCTAACAATATAGTTTGAAGATCATGTCTCTTAGGTGCTGTTTTCACGTAGCCGGATATTTTCGAAAACGCATTGGTTTTGGCCTTCCGTTTCCACGTAAAATCCAAAAATCTGACCCAAATAGGGTTTAAAACGCACCTGTTACAATGGAGTTTTTATTTTAACCCACGTGTTGTGTTTACACCTAAACAGGAGAAAAACATATCCACATTCAAAAATATCTGGCTATGTGGAACTAGCACCTTACTCCAGAAACAGGCCTCTTAGGTCCTTTTCTCTTCCCTGGGGACCGACTGCGACTGTGAGAAGAAACTAAGAATGTCGAAAAAGAAGTAAATCAATGGTGCTGCAGATGTTTGAAATTTCAAGCTTTCACTACCTGAGAACGAATTTGCATTTTCTGCTCACCATTTACAGGCACTGCTCAAGATGAACCCGCTGCTGACGTTTACCTCAAGATGATTGACTAGCAATGTGATTCCCATATGATGCAACTATTTGCAATATTTTGCATGACATTGCCGTTAAGTTTCAGCCCACTTCATATCAAATTGACTGTACCTATGTGGCCCCTGAACTGAAATGAGTTTGACATCCCTGGATTAAAAGGATTTATGTGAGGGGGAAAAAAAGAGAAAAAACATTCTCTGACCAAGACACTACTAATTTAAAATGTCTTCATTCAGTCTACTGTAGATGAGTCTTGGATGGGTTAAAAATAAAGCCTATGCATAGTTGCAGAGAGCTTTGTTTGCAGGGATGGGGAACCTATGTCTCCAGGGCTGAGACCGTTTCTTGCGGCCCCTGATATAATTTTAATGTTATGCAGGTTCACATGAAATATGACATAAGTATGACATCAATCATCACTGTGTACTCAAGAAGACAATGGCCTTGTTTTTAACCTATCCAAGACTTGTCTAGATGAAATTAAGACATTTAAGTAAGCGGCGCAAAGGAACGTTTTGGTCCCTCTCTTCTTGTTTCTGTGGCCATTCAAATATACATAGAGAGGCCCTGCCGTGGCCAACCGGTAGGGTACTCGTCTGCCATGCGGCTGACACAGGTTTGATTCCTGGCCCGGCCTCTTTGCCGACCCCTCCCCACCTCTCTCCCCATTCGCTTCCTGTCCACCTCTAAAACTGTCCTATCATCAATAAAGTCGTAAAAGACCAAAAAAAAAAATCTTTTAAAAATATACACATAGAAAGCTTTTTTGGCTGATGAAGAATTTTCCATCTAGCATTGCTCCCCAACTGACAGGTGAAAAAAAGATCAAATTGTCTCAACAAAAAACAACTTGTACACTAAATTTGCATAATGAAATAATCGGCCGCCATATCATTTTGGCAGCCATCTTATATCACCTTCTTCTCCTCAAAAAACACATAGCTACTTATCTTACAATGACAGTTGAGTAGCCTACGTGTTGAAACAAGCTGAACTTAAGGCAGTGATTTGACGAGCAGATCCTGTTTAAAGGTCAACCTGTGCCTGCTGCGAAATGGAGGAATTAACTGGAATGTGCTCGCACTTGTGAGGGAACTCAACTCTCATACAATTTTTTTTTATATGGCAGGTACGGTACAAACGCATTTCATTGGCTGGAGCAGAAAAACACACCAGTAATTTTTGTTACCAAAAGCCAAATCCTTGTTGAAACATCACTACAGCCATTGTTGAAAAAAAAACCCACTCCCTTTCTATTCTATTCCCTTACTATTTTGGTAGTGTTATTATTATTTTCCCCCTCCATTTGTCAGGACGATCACATTTGGGCCTTTGGGTCTTTGTCAAATTTCTTTTTCAAAAATAGAAACTTTGACTTCTTTTGTTCAGCATCTGGGATGGGCACAACATGGACCCCTTAGCAAAGTGTTTAAAAAACCCCAAAACAAAACAAAACTGCAATTGATGCTGGAGTGAGTCACTCACCATTTTAGCCTCCCTGATGTACCGCCGCACCAGTGTCTTGATGTTGGGCATGTTTTGCCTGGGCGGGTGGAAAAACATGTGCACGTTGGTGTCCAGGTGATCCAGCCTGGCCTCGGGCCAGCCCAGATCCAGGTCCGGCACCTCCACGTCGGACTCCATGGGACAGTACGTGGAAGGGGCATTCTCCATTCCCTCGTACTCATCCTCGTCGTCGTCTTTCTCCGAGGGCCACTTCTTGTGCTCCAGAATGTAGTCGACCTCCTCCTCCGAGAGGAAGTCGGTGAGCGCCTCGGCCTTGAGGAACTCCTGGTAGGCCTTGCGACCCCCTTGGAGGAGCGCGTAGAGGGCCAGGCGGTTTGTCTCCTTGTAGAGGCCCGGGATGGAATCCTCCAGATTGAGCTGCTGCTGGTGCTCACTCATGGAGGACATGGCGGAAAAGTCTGAATCCATTTTGCGAGTGTGTGTGTGTCTCTCTCTCTGTGAGTCCGATGGAACAGACTTGTTTTTGTCCTCCCTGAGAAGTACGACACAAGGCCCCAAAAAAAAAACAGAGGGCCCATGAAAAAGTAAAAAAAAAACCTTAAGTGAGAAAATGTGTGTGACCTGATATACTTTCACCAACTTTTTATCAGTCTTTTAACAGTCCTGCTTTGTTTTTTTAATGCAGACCTTGTGATTATGTATATACAATTGCATTTCATAAACACTAATGCACCATGACAAACACTAAACAATATGGAAAAAATAACCCGGAAAAGAAAAGTTCAAGAAACTCACCTAATGATGTCTAGTCTTGGAATCTAGGTTTCCAGTAGCATAGTGCAGTATAATAAAAACATCTGTTAAACACAGGAGAAGTCTGCTTCGAACATGAACAGACCGTATATCCTTCACTAGTCTTTGGGCAGATGTTTAGCACCACTGAGGCACATTGCTGACTGTGCACGCACCCACAGCCAGACAAAAAAAAAGAAAAAGAAAAAGAAAAAACACCATCTTCCATTATTGGTCTAAATGCTACCTGTTTGAAACCTGAAACCCCACCTCCTTTTGAAAAGCACCTCACTACAGCCACACACCACTCCTTTTCAAACTTCAGGAACAGAGAAGCCTCACCTTGGTTTGGAATATGTCACGGCACGAGTTGAATACCTGCATGTATGCCGCAAAAAGCCAAGAGCCCTAGAGCAGAAATGTGGAGAGGTCGCCCTGGGAAACCAATTAACGCTTTTTCAAATCAAGAGACTTTTCTACTTGGACTGCTTCCTTGCCAGCACCTATATGACACTTAATGTATTGTGTGTGAATATATGTTACAGTAGGCCTACCAGGGCATCGGAATGAGTTTTAAAGTGGTGGTGCATTTCTTGAGAATGTTACTGCTGCTGCACTCCACTCATTTGTCTGCAGTAAAAGTTGAGAAAGACGGAGCACAAAAGTGGGGATGCAAATGCACCACTGCATCCCCCTTTCCGGCACCTTTGTAGGCCTATGTATGTAGATGTGTGTCACTGAGTGTCAAAGTCACTGATATGTTGGATTTGAGAAACGTTCATAAGCTGTTTGTCTTTACTCCTGGAAACTTTCCCTCAGGGATGAATAAAGTTACTCTACTACTCCACCAAGTTTCACTGTGCCTGTGAAAAGAGGTAGCCCTGTGTGCACACTCCTGAGAAATCAAGAAAACAAATTAAGCCGGGGGGCGCTGTGGCGCAGCACGCTAAGCCCCCCACATTTGGGCTTGCATGCCCATGGGGACCCCGGTTAGAGTCCGGACGGGGTCATTTCCCAACCCTACCCCATCTCTCTACACATTCACTTCCTGTCACTATTCACTGTCCTATCAGCAATAAAGGAAAAAAATATATATATCTTTAAAAAAAAAGCCACAAGAGAGAAGGTGATTACTGATGTTTATTGCAAACAAAAAGCCTTGCGTGTTACACTTAACATTGCACAAAGACACAAAAGTACAGATGTCAACAGGTGACTGTAACACAACACACACACACACACACACAAATTGTGCTCATATCTGTTTTCTCTGAAGGAAAACCCAAGTAGTGATTCTTTCCCATCCATTTCTTTATTGCACAGTAACAACATAAGAGAACGAAAAAAAAAGCAAACTTCAAATCTAACAGCGGCCGGTTTTCCACAAAAGTGCTGGTGGCTAGGACGGGGGCTAGTAGATAGCGACCCAAGCAGGTGTTGTATGTTATGTCTGGCTGTCTTCCTCTTTCTCACTCTCTTTTCACTTTCTCTCCTCAGCCACCGCCATCACCACACCATTTCTCTTACATCACTCTACTGCCATCTTAGCAAAGTAGTTAGCGTATGTAGATAGTGGCGTAAGTAACTATGATGAAAGACATCAACCTTCATTATTATTTTTTTTCTTCTCTTCTCTCACCCCACACTACTACAAACGAGAGCCACTAGGTCAATAAATCAACCGACACCTCTGTTTATCCACACGGAGCTTCCACAACAAAACCTCCCACTAAAAGCCACATGTTGTGTATTATTAATGTTTACTTCCTGGGAGGAGTAGGGGACCTCAGGGACCTGGTGGGTGTTGGGGACTTGGCGCTCCTGGGTGGGGTGGGCGATTTTGGGGGTGCTGGGGAGGGGGACTTGAGGGATGGAGCAGGGGAAGGTGACTTGACGGAGGGAGGGGCAGGGGATTGGGACTTGACGGAGGGAGGGGATGGGGATGGGGAAGGGGGGGAAGGAGGGGCCGGGGAGGGAGACTTCATGCGCGTGGGGGTGGGGGTGGGGGTCTTGGGCGGCGGGGCAGGCGTGGCTGGCTTGGATGGCGGCGGGGCAGGCGTGGCCGGCTTGGACGCGGGGGCGTGGCCCAGCTTGGCCTCGGGCGGGTCCTCGCCCTGCTTGTAGACGCTCACGGTGATCTCCACGAACTCGCCGCCGTACTTGTTCCGCACGTTGATGCTGTACTTGCCGGAGTCGTCGGCGGTCACTTGGTTGATGTTCAGGCTGGCGTACTTGCCGCTGTCGAAGGTCACCTTGCAGTGTTCGGTGGACGCGACCTCCGTCTCGTTCTTGAACCAGGTGACCTCGGGGGTGGGGTCTCCCCAGACTGTGCAGGTCAGGCTCAGAGACTGGTGAGGAGGAGAGAGAGGGGGAGAATCAAAACTAGGGGTGTGAATAAGAATTGATTTGTATCGATGCATTGATCCTACAGCCGGCGATTCAATTAATCGATTCGTCCACAAGAGAAGATCATTTTTTGCTATTATTGCACTCATTTTGTGAGGCCTTTTAGTCATTAATAACATTAATAACAACACTGACTGTAATAACGATATTCCTCAAATAAAATGGATGCAGATATTCCAGCTTTTGTTAATTAATTTAACATTTCAAACATAACCATTGCTTTTAAGGTATTTTTTTTTTTTTTAGAAACCATTGATTTGAATAGAATCAAACTGAGTCGAATAGTGGAGCAGTCATAAGTATCAAAAATAATCAAATCATTGACCAAAGAGATCGATATCGAATCGAGTCACCATGAAGGCTGTGATTTACAGTCTTATTCCTCTTCTCCACTACCGGTTTTCTGGTAGGCCTACAGCTCGACACAGCGCGACTTGGCCGCCACTTTTTGCTTTACGATTGAGCCGTGTGTCTTGCCTATTCGAAAAGCAAAAAGTGGCGGCTGAGTCACGCTGTGTGGAGCTGTAGGCCTACGAATTATATTATAATATGTGCTGAAGAAGGCCGATAAATGCTGAAGAAGGTCCATGTGTTGTTAACCAGCTCTTGCCATATTATATTAATAAAAAAAGACGTAATACTTTTTATAATCTATGAGTGCCTCTGTTTACCCTTTTCTCTTTCGGAGTCATAACACATTCACAGACATTCCTACAGAATAACAGCCAGAGGGTATTTCTTGGCTCCCGAAAGTGAAAACGATGCCACGTCGTTGATCCAGTCTTTAATTTACAGCAGGATGAGCCAGCTGAGCTGAGCAAATCATTAGGTAGATGGATGGCCTAATTCACCTGACACGTTAAAGAAGAGCAAATAGAATGCTTGGCTGTCTACAGCCAGGATCTTCTGATCCATGCTAAAAAAATATGCATTGCTTCAGTTTCGATGACTAGTGCAAAGACGCACCGTCATTCCCCACCATTGTCACATGCAAAGCTCAAGGGCAACGATGTCAAGATGAGACCAGAAGAGCGTCACTAGAGCAGCCTGGGGTCACCCGCACTTCCGGTGACGCTGCTTACATTTTCACAATCTCTTGATAATTAAACATTTTCCCAGGATAGGCTACTAATTCAATTTGAACATTTCCAATGGCTCGACGGGGTACTGTATGTCAAAAGTGATTACACACTGAGTCTACCACTGACACTGTTGGTATCTGAAAGTGAAAGGAAGGAGTGGAATGATTGATTGTAGCTTCAGTGGCATAGAAAGATAATTGAAAGATGTAGATTAAGTTCTCCCTCATTGAAATGGGTTTACAAGATGGCTGGGCCAGACCAAGGTTTGCAGAGTGTTGAAGTTGCAACAGCCAGGCTATCACTTAAGCGGCCTACCTTCTTCTCCATGATGGTGACTACATCTGGGAGGCCACCAACCACTCTACCACGATCTGTGGGAAAAAATATGGATAACATTGTTATAGAAGGTGTAACTCTGATATTATTCAAAGAAGATAATATCATAATCTTCTTTGATATTATTCCAAAAAGGTTATACGTTCGCGTTTTATATGAGGACTTACTTTTCTCAGCGAAGGCAGCAGCCCTATGTAATTAAAAGTTAAAGAGAGAGAGAAATATAACATGAATGATCATTACAGAGAAAGGAATAATTTATAAAAGAAAATGTTAATCTTAATACTGCTGAACTAAATCAATATTATTAATGATGAGTGACTTACTTCAGCCTCTGGAATTCTGCGTATGCATCTGCAAATGCTGTATTGGAGAAAAGGGAAACAGTCAGACTCTCTTTAACCCATTTCTGCCTAAGGCACCTGCAAAAAACGCCTGCTGAATTCCTTAGTCCTTTTTGGGGGGGGGGGAAACTAAACATCTCAGCCTCCGAAGCACATAAAAACATGAAATAAGTTGCATTTAAAAGCTAGGACCCTCATTGTGCATTATAATGTGCTCATTCAGCTCTAACATATTCACATTTTAATTAAAATAAAAACCCTCAAATCCCATGAGCCTGAATGTAGCGTATATGTCGCTCCATTGCTAAGTCAATCATCTCCAGGAAGATGTCAGCGGGAGGATTGACTGAAAATGCTGAGCAAAAAAAGGAAAATTCGTTCTGAAGTATTGAAAGCCTGGAATCTCAAGACACCTGCAGGAATTTTGGAATGAGGTATAGAGTTACTTTTTTGACAGCCTTATTTATTTTTTCTCTACAAGTCTGGGGCCAGATTAAACCATCTGCAGGGCCGCATCCCAGGGCCGGCCCAAGCCTTTACGGGACCCTAAGCAAAATTTAATCCAGGGCCCCCCCATACTACCACCTACTCAGCATCAGTACTTCATAAGCTTCATTTACTTGCACAAGTGAGGGGTAGAAGCTCAGGACATAGGTAGGCTGCCTGTAGATCATGTACCCATCATGCATTGCACTTCTTGGAGCAAAATATCTCAAACAGAAAGCCATTTATCACAAAGGAATATCTTAGTTTTGCTTCAGAACTGTTTGTCTTCGTTATAGTCTGCAGTTACTGTAGGGTGTATATAATTAAAAGTGGTATGTGAAAAATTACGTTGTACCCACCATCATTGAGGTGTCCCTGACATATAATCACTCCTGTTTCCATTGTGGTATTAAGTGGTACATGATAAAGAACTACATGACTAAGGAAAGTTGTGGGGAGTTCATTTATTCCTGGAAGTTTGCTACTTGCGGGGGCCCCTGGTGACGTGGGGGCCCTAAGCCATTGCATAGTTCGCTTAAGCCTCGGGCCGGCCCTGCCTCATCCTTCCCCTGGTCCTTATGTTTGACACCCCTGAGTGTCGGCATCATGGCTCTAAATTAACTTTTTTCATCACTGGCCAAAATGGCTTGTAGATTTTAATCACACTCATTAATGGGTCAAAGTGGCTAGTAAGTTGGTGTTTTCTTCCAACTAAACTGAAATGTCACCAGCATTTGGCCAGTTGGCTGGTGTAAATTCAGAGCCCTGATAAGCATGTTTTTAGTGAGGTGGTGTGTGAGCTTGCCTTGTCCGGACAGGTCGAAGCTGCGAGTGTGGGCGGTGGTACCGTCGTTGATCTCGATGCTGTACTGGCCCTTCTCCTTTTCGTTGGGCTCACAGATCTGCATCCAGGCCATCTCGGCCGTGCCGCCGATCCTCATCTTCTCAGAGGACGCAACCTTGTTCTCCCTGCACACATGCAAAGGGAACAGGTGAAGTGAAAGCCTGCATACGGCACACAACGAAATTGCATTTATGCCTCACCCGTGCAAGGGGGCAGCCCCCAATGGCGCAGTGCGGCGAGACGGTACCATGCTCAGGGTACCTCAGTCATGGAGGAGGATGGGGGAGAGCACTGGTTAATTACTCCCCCCACCAACCTGGCGGGTCGGGAGTCGAACCGGCAACCTTTGGGATACAAGTCTGACACTCTCACCGCTTACCCATGACTGCACATGACAATTATGACAATTATGTACTATTATGTAATATGTGTGAGAGTGAGACTGTGTGAATAGATGTGAACCTATGTTGACCTGTGAAAAGCCAAGCAAGTCTTAGACCTAAGGGGGGACACCTAAAGGTCCTGTGTTCTGTCAAATTATTTATTTTTTTGGTCTTTTTAGACTTTATTATGGACAACACAGTATGCGAGGTAGACAGGAAGCGAATGGGGAGAGAGACAAAGGGGTTGGCAAAGGACCCAGGGTCAGTCGCATGGCAGGCAAGTGCCCTACCGGATGGCCATGGCAGGGCCAGGTCCTGTCTTATGTCACAGTAGTGTAGTACTAAGGTAGTTATCTTTGCAATGACTATCACAGCGTTCCACTGACGTAACAGATTAAGACTTGGTCATTGCAATTTTGGCTGCAGTAAGGTTATAATATAGGCTCTGCGCAATTGGGTGAAGTAGCTCCGATAACGCAATCTTGCTCTCCCTGTTCGCATGCATGGGAACAGGTGACAGAACACAAGTATCGTATGTGAACTGAGCGTGACTGTATGATCTTTATCTGTGTTGACCTCGGAGGCGGAGTTTACATTAGGCAAACCTAAGCAATTGCCCAGGGCCCGACCAAATCTGCCTTCCAGCAGTCACAGTCAAGATAAACACAAAAAGTAGGCCCGATCTTAATTTGTCACTTTATGTAAAGTAATCAAAGATATATACGAGACAGAACACTAAAATAGCACCCTCGATCCCTTCCATGCCAATTGGTGGCGTGTTTAAAGAATTACTTTTTAGGGCCCCATATTCATATTTCGCCTAGGGCCCCAAAATGGCTAGATCCGCCACTGGTTGACCTGAATAAAAGCGTCTTCCTAGACACAGCTAAGCCACACTTACGTAGTCCATTGATATTACCAAGCTTGTCTGAGTAAACACACATTTTCCTTCCAACATGTGACTGAATAGATCTTTATCTTCATCTCTGTTGACCTGTAGAGGGTGTCTTCCTAGACACAGGCAAGCAACTTGATGAAACTATCAATATCATGTCACCAAGGTGTTAGGAAGTTAGGGTGCGCACATCCACATAATAATAATAATAATTCAGGTGCCAGGCAATGGTAGTAGAGTGAGAGAGTGGTCTGTACTAAAAAAAACCCTTTATTTTACAAACGTCAAAGTTTGGATTGAAGCGTTAAAGTTACACTGTGCCGGAAAGGGTCAAAAAAGGTACTGCAACTATGCTGCTCATCGAAACTGGGCTGCCTATTGCCAAATTTGATATTTACATGAAAGTTTACTGAGTAATAAACAAATATTTCCTAGTATGGTCCAAGTAGAGTCATTTTTGCAGCTAAAAATGGCTATTTTTGGAAATTCAAAATGGCGGACCTTTTCATGTATGAAAAGTGCAATTTTTCCAGTCATAATGAATACTTAGAATTTTATGTTGGTGGTAAGTATTAGTGAATGGGCAGCATGAATTCTGGAAATAAACAACTAAAAATCTCACACAGTGTCTCTTTAAATAAAGCATTTTTTGAGCTTACAGTAAATCCAGTGCGAAGATAACTCTATCACACTACCATGTCACCAAGATCAAGAGCAATATTACATTCTAAAACAATGGAGGTGATGTGAGGCACACTAATAACATCTTCAATATATCTGTGTGTGTGTGCGTGTGTGTGTATGTGTGTGTGTGTGTGTGTGCGTGTGTGTGTGTGTGTGTGTTAGTGAACCCTGCACCCCTGTGTGAAGGGAAGCTTCTCCTAACTAAAGCAGGACAACATTACATCAATACCAAGCTTCCACTAAAGCAGGACAACATTACATCAATACCAAGCTTCAAGAAAACACACACACACACAGACACACACACACTCGCTCGCACACACACACACACGCATACACACACACACACACACACATACAAACACACACACACACACACACACACGCACGCACACACACACACACACACACACACACACACACACACACACACACACACACACACACACACACACACACACACACACACACACACACACACACACACTGCTGAGGATTGCGGTGCTGCACGTACCGGTGGCACCAGCTGGTCTTCATCTCCTCGGTGTAGTACTTCATGTAGCACTGCAGGCGGATGCCCTCGGGGGTGCACTGCAGCACCAGCTCACTGGCGGAGGAGCCTGGAGGGGGGTCATCATCATGACAATAATTAGGACATTAGAACTGCACAATTATGGAAAAAAAAACCTCGATTATTTGGATCAAAATTGAAACCACGATTAGTAGCCTCTTATGGGGTCGCCGGCAGGAGTATTCACTACTTGATGAAATACTCAATTAAATCATTACAACATTGCTATGACAGTACCAAGAGCCTTACCATTTTGATGACAGTAAGGTTATAAGGGCTTAATCACGACCATTCAATAACAATTAACGACTGAATTTTGAATGAGGGATGAACAAGATAAAACAGGGCTGCGTTTCTCAAAACCATAGTTGCTAACTACATCAGCTACTTTGTTGTTTGCGATGCAATTTCCCATTGACAACTACCCAAGTTGCTAACTGGCTAACAACTACGCTTTCAAGAAATGCACCCCTGAATTGTAATAATGTAAAAGTCAATAGGTTGAAGCTCACTGGAGGAGGAGCCTGCAAGGGGTTCATCATAACAATAATTAAGGCTGGGCGATAAATACAATACAACACAACATGCATTTATATAGCGCAGTATCACAACTACTGCATGAAATTAACTTAAAGCGCTTTCAAAATACACACATAAACATTCCCACAGTCACACACCAGCTCTGGATATGACGATAAACAGTACATTGTTATCGTCATAGAAAAGTGTAGAATTGTGCCCTTTCTCCTCTATCGTTTTTATCACGATAAACCAATTCTAATGGAATAGACAAATGGAAATGGAGTGCTCTTATTTCTAACTTAGATACAGTAACACTTGATGAACAAGAGGGAAAAAACATAGACTTCACAAAGAATAAGTTATCTGCCATAGTGGTGAGTGAGACTGATACTTATTAGCTAGCCACAGTTGAGTTTTACCCTCTTTTTGGGCGGTTGCCAGGTGCCACTGTTGTCAAGTGGTGAGAGGGGTACACACACACACACACACACACACACACACACACACACACACGCACACACAGACACACACAGAGACACACACAGACACACAGACACAGACACAGACACAGACACACACACACACACACACACACACACACACACACACACACACGGCATGCCTGTCACATGTCTGCTGCCAAAAGCCTGGCATCTCTCACAGACACACACTACTATAGCTCAGGCCCCTGATCTCAGGAAGCTGGAGATAATGTGGCTGCCAAGTCAGACTAAATGTCACTACCAATAAGCAGGTGAAATACTGTTCGCTTGATCAAGCTGAGGCATCTGCCTCTACGGTTTACTTTCGGTAACACTTCATTTTAGTGTTACATCTATTAGCACTAATAGGGTCTACATACAATGTTAATGTCTGTATAAGTAAATTTTAAGGCATGTACTAAGCAAAATCATACATTCGTTATGTCCTTACTAAGGTTATATTGATAATAAATTCCTTATTGTGCATGAAAAAGACATTTGCGAATACATATCTAACAAATGTTTGATTTTGCTTAGCACATGCCTTACAAGTTCCTTATACAACAGGCATTAACATTGGATGTGTTAGTGCTAATAGATAAAATAAAGACTAAAATAAAGTGTTACTTTTCTTTCTTTAGACAGCATTCATTCAGTACAGCCATAAGGTCAACTATGAAGGTGGGAAAATATTGGGGTGTTGTAATAGAAAAGCCACAGTCTTGACTATGATTGTATTTATTTAGTGAGGCTGACAGGGAAGCTGACAGAGGGGGACAAAGAGGTCACTTGTCCCAGGACCAAGGAGAAAGGGAGCCCACAATTGGGTCATCATTACATTGTATGTATTGTGTTTGGGGCCCTTTCAGACGACTTTGCCCTGTTCCCAGCCAAAGTTCTCAGCTGCCCTGAGTGGTATAGCATGCAACGCTGCACCACTAAATAAATACAAGAATCGTAGTCGAGACTGCAGCTTTTCTAAGTCTGCAGTTCCACAAAGAAAAGCAAAAATGGAAAAATATGGTTTGTCTGTGCTTTTGTACTTTTCCAAGATGTGCCCAGTGTCATACATACCAGCCACTTTAGCAAGAGCATTGATGATGTCTTCGAATACTGCAACGTGAATAACACAAAGAACACACACGTTAAACATGTATGGTAAAAGAAACAACAAAAGCAGCGTTACAGAATAATAAAAAAACAATTAGAAACTGAAGAAAACAAATGGGTTTCTTTGCTCACCTGCGCCAGAGACATCGAGAGTGGATGAGTCCTTTCCTTTGTCATCGCTCAAGGTGGCCTTGAAGACACCATGGTCTTTCCTGGAGAACTGAACGACGAGAGAAAAGAAAACAGTTTCATGTTGAAGTCAACAGTAGGCTACTTTGAATACCCCATGTAGATTAGCCTGACTCTGGCCAGACCTGTGTTGTTCCGTACAGCTCCACCAGGGGCTCTAGGTGCTACTGTGGCGGAGGTCATCTTGCACCTGTTCACCCCCCTGGGGGATAGAACCTACTACCTCGTCAACTACAACGGTCCGGCAATGGGAGACACAGTACGATACCGCTGGGCCAAGAGACTAGTCTCCCGGCCCAACGGCATCAGCACTGTATGAGGCTATCAGAGGGAGGTTTACGAACGTTACACGCCAACTCTGCTAGTTAGCCTCCGTTACACCACACACACACATACACACATCTGGTCCTATAGGATTGTTCTTCTATTCTGTTAGTCTATTCTTCAGTTTCTCATGATCAGAAGTGAATTGAAGAGGTCTCTCAATGCAATACAGGAAGTCTTTTTAAAGCTCAGAAAAGACCTACAGACCAAAGTGAATCTTGACACACTGTACAGATTAATCAAAAAATAGGCCTAAATCAACATTTATTTGTATAGCACAATACCTCAACTAGAAAGTTGACTTTGCATTCACACGCACACACACACGCGCGCGCACGCACACGCACACGCACGCATGCAGGAAGGCTCTGAAGGCTACAGCACTGTCTAGGGTTGAAATGAAGGCTGCCTACCATTGGAATAGGGAGTGGAGTTTGAGGGCCGCCTACCATTGGAATAGGGAGTGGAGTTTGAGGGCCGCCTACCATTGGAATAGGGAGTGGAGTTTGAGGGCCGCCTACCATTGGAATAGGGAGTGGAGTTTGAGGGCCGCCTACCATTGGAATAGGGACTGGAGTGTGAGGGCCGCCTACCATTGGAATAGGGAGTGTGCAGGACACCTATCATTGGAATAGGGAGTGTGAGGGCTGCCTACCATTGGAAGAGGGAGTGTGCAGACTCCAGACATGGGGTTGGCTGCAGTCTCAGGGACAATCTCCTCGCCATCCTTGAACCAGTGGAAGACGGTCTCTTTCTTGACATTGGCAACCTGAAAACATACCAGAAAAAGTACCAAAGCTGAAGCGTACTCTCTAACACTCTCCAATGATGTTTTTCTCGTGCACATTTACTTTTCTTTACTTGATCTCATTCTACTGTTTGAGATTCGAATACGAATATGAATACGAAAACTTAATTGTCCAGAGTGGATAGTCTTGAGTCTGGTCGCACAAAACTTTGCTCAGCTTCTTTGTTGTCTTTAAACTGCTCAAATGGATTTGTTTTAGTTTTACCTTGCAGGTCAGATTGACGGTGCAATCATCATCCACGAAGAAGGAAAGGTACTCGGAGAAATGTGGACCTGTAGGGAAGAGTCACATATTTTAGAAGATAAAAAACAGAACATCTTCGTAGTAGAGAAACAAAACTAACTGCTTTCATGAGCAAATATGTGGAGTGGACTGCGGTGTGGAGTTGGTGTGGAGTGGTGGTGTGGAGTGGAGTGGTGGTGTGGAGTGGTGGTGTGGAGTGGAGTGGTGGTGTGGAGTGGTGGTGTGGTGGTGTGGTGTGGAGTGGAGTGGTGGTGTGGAGTGGTGGTGTGGAGTGGAGTGGTGGTGTGGAGTGGAGTGGTGGTGTGGTGTGGTGTCCGTAGTGGTGGTGTGGAGTGGTGGTGTGGTGTGGAGTGGTGTACAGTGTGGTGTGGAGTGGAGTGTTGTGGTGTGGAGTGGAGTGTTGTGGTGTGGAGTGGTGGTGTGGTGTAGTGGTGTGGTGTGGAGTGGTGGTGTGGAGTGGACTACGGTGTGGAGTTGGTGTGGAGTGGTGGTGTGGAGTGGAGTGGGTGGAGTGGTGTAGTGTGGAGTGGAGTGGTGGTGTGGTGTGGAGTGGTGTGGTGTGGTGTGGAGTGGTGGTGTGGAGTGGAGTGGGTGGAGTGGTGGTGTGGTGGTGTGGTGTGGAGTGGTGTAGTGTGGAGTGGAGTGGTGGTGTGGTGTGGAGTGGTGGTGTGGAGTGGAGTGGTGGTGTGGAGTGGTGGTGTGGAGTGGAGTGGTGGTGTGGAGTGGAGTGGTGGTGTGGTGTGGAGTGGTGTGGTGTGGTGTGGAGTGGTGGTGTGGAGTGGAGTGGTGGTGTGGAGTGGTGGTGTGGAGTGGAGTTGGTGTGGAGTGGTGGTGTGGAGTGGAGTGGTGGTGTGGAGTGGTGGTGTGGAGTGGAGTGGTGGTGTGGAGTGGAGTGGTGTGTGTTTCACAAACCTCCTTTCCTGATGAACTCGCTCCTCTGGAAATCAGCCTCCTTCAGCGCTGCCTTGAAGACTGGAAAAGAGACATGTCATTACATTTCTGTATATTAGACGTAGCTGATACTTTTTATCCATAGTCACTCACTGTGACCCAGGGTATTTGTTTCAGTAGGAGCTTTGTAAGGTTAGGTACTTTGCTCAATGGCTCTTATCCAGCCATGGATAATATGGGATTTAAACTTGCACCCTTCTGATTCCAAGTCTTCCAAGAAGAATAGGATCGATAACTTAATATCCACCCACGCCCCCACACATGGGACTCACTAGTTCGACGCCCTTTCGTGACTTACCGCTTACGTCATAGGACCCTAAACCTAACCCGAACCCTAACCTTAACCCTAAACCTAACCCTAAACCTAACCCTAACCCTAACCCTAACCCTAACCTTAACCCTAAACCTAACCCTAACCTTAAATCGCTTGTTTGAAATGTTTGATTACCATGTGAAATCACGAGAGGGCGTCAAACTACTGAGTCCCCCCACACATATGAGGGGGCGTGAGGGCGGGGCACATGCGGCCCAGACATGGCCCATGTGCAGCCCAGGACGTGGCCTCAAGCTGTAGCGATATATACAATATGTGCTGTAGGGAAGCAGTGTAGGGAAGCACCAATTGGGCTGCTTGGGATGGCCGTCTGCAGGTAAAAACATGAAAAATTGGCCGTTTGATTTCTTTTCCTGCAGTTTTACGCCCATAGAAATCAATGCAATTTGTTGAAATTGGGTGGAATTTGGCGCATTTTGGCAGCTTTTGATAACGTTTTGGCTGGGATTTGATCAGACACATCTGGCAACATTGTAGGGAAGTTCTCACCATCTCCCACCAAGACCAGGGAGCTCTGGTTCTTGGCCTTGCCGTCGGTGATCTGGACGGTGTATGTTCCCTCGTTGTGCTTGGTGAAGTGCTCGATGGTCATCTGGATGATGCCAGTGGCCGCATCGTGACTCAACTTGGTGCCCTGTGTCATGTTACAATAAGGCAATCAAACTGGATGGTAATTGATAAAAGTAACACAAGTAAAATTAGCATTTTACAAAGATAGTAGTTGCAATAGTACGTAGTCATTTGGAAGTAGTAATTTAAGCCTTCTAATGGCACATTCTGAACATTTCTTATTTCTTTTCAGTTCTCCTCGGTTTGGTCCAGCACCTGTGTACTAGTGCGTGCCTTCTCCGTCTTTTTGAATATTAGGAAATATTTGTATACCAGTTTGCTACGTGCTAGTGTACCTCGGCAGCGGTCACTTCCTTGTTGTTAAAGATGAACTTGTAGGTCACGGCTGAGGACAACTTCTTGGCCTGGACCCAGAAGCGCACGTGACCCTTCTCAAGGACCTCGTAGTTCAATACCGCCTTCAGAGGAACAACTATGGATGAAAAAGCACATTATTTTACATTACACTAAGGACTTGATTATCTTTATATTTATATTAATTATCCGACTTTTTAAAAAACTGTTTATTACTTCATATCCAACGCAACTTACAAAAAGGGCATAGACAGTGTAACACAAAGCTGATAACTAAGTTAAAGATAAGCAGTGCATTTCTTTTGGTTGCAAATCAAACCCTCAAAGACAGCTAAGCCCCCCACATTTGGGTTTGCATGTTCACGGGGACCCCGATTCAAGTTTGGCCGGGGTCATTTCCCAGTCCCACCCCGTCTCTGTCCCACTCGCTTCCTGTCACCATCTCAGACTGTCCAATCAAATAAAGGCATAAAAGCCCCTAAAAATATATATATATATATTTAAAAAACCTTAAAGATATAGTGGGATCAGTGGGAAGACATTTTGATACTCACTTGGGTGTCTGATATTGTAGCTGAGCTCAAGCATTTTCTTCAAGTCTTCAGAAGGAACAAAATGGAAACAAAAGTTGACAGAAATCAATAAACGTATAGTTGACATTTACTAAATGTTAACAAACCGGTGTAACTAATGTTACACAATAAAAACATGCCAATTAGGGTTACTTTTGAAAATGGATTCATCGCTTTTTACATCAACACATGGTCTAGTCAAAATAGGTACAAATGGGCTTTGATTTATTAAAAATTGTTGTAGACCAGCTCACTACAAGTGGCAGGCTACTAGTAAGGGCCAGGCTACATATATGGTTATGTCTATAGTATATGTGTCTGAATATCATCACCGGTAACACTTTACTTGACATGGGCATCAAACGTATGACATGACAGTATCACAACAGTGTTGCCATTGATGTGTCGTAAACATCATGCAAATGCCATGAACATTTTAGAACTGTCGCCACTAAATGACATTCGGTTTTAGAAAAGACAGCTCATGTCAGCTTTTCATGACCATAAAACGTTTATGACATGCTTGTGACTCGTTCATGACTATTATGACACTACACTACAGTTTACTTAACGGCGCCGTTAAGTAAACTGTAACAATAATACTTTGCTAAGGTCTGTCCACCCACCTTCCTCAGTGATCTTGTGGCTGGCAGAGACACCGTCTGTGTCGGTCACGGCCACCGCATAGCGACCCAGGTCAGCAGCCTCGGGCGAGGTGAGGGTCAGTTTGGAGCTGCAAGCGCAAATGCAGTAGCCTGATTATCATAGACTTGCAATCACGATTCAATTACGCCACCGAAGGTGTTGTGTCACAAGGATAGCGCATCCTGGCTACAAAAACAGTGTGTTACATTTACATTTACAAACTATTGAAAATAGGTGAAACGTGATCGATTAAACACTTTGTGCTACTACGTTTATTTGTTTCAATATGTTTAATTGAAATGGCATTAGATCTTCAAAAGGGGTGTCTTGGACTTGAAATGCCTGTGACATTAAGTCTTCAGTTTTACTGTACTCACTACATAATCTGAAATGGTTTGATTTTGTGCAAACAATAGGATTGCAATTATGTGTTTGTTTACATTATGGTATATGCGTTATATATAAATATAATTTCTTTATAGAAATTAAACAAAACTTGTGTTATTCTTTCCAAAACATTAAGAAACATATACTTTTCAAATATACATATACTAATACAGTACAAATGGTCTGTGTCTTTTGATCCTGTCTTTAATCCCAAAATAGGCAAATCTTCACACTTCTTAACACTAAAGTGAGGCAAACCTTACCTTCTTCCCTCAGTAGTAACAGTGGTCCTTCCAGCAGCAATTTCTTTGTATCCTTTAGTCCAGACGAATGACGACGTCTCTGCAATCTCACATGCTTCGAAAGACATGAAGATGTCTCCGCTCTCCTCATCCACTCCACACATAATCTCCTTGGTGCCTTTGAGGAGGAAAAAAAACAGAACAGGCAAAAAAAAAGCAATATTAAACTTTCGGAATAATAATTATTTATGTACGTGTGTCTTTTTTAATGCTTTATGGTGTTTCATTTGACCTTAAGTATTGAAAGTATACGTTTTTCATTTAATAAAGTGAAATTGTCAGCTTTGTAATTTATTATCACTAGCAGTTCACATTACCTAGTATTTCATCAAGGCAATTCTACTAAAAGTGGTCAGTTATGATTCTAAACACAATACTGAGCTGGTACGGTTAAACACCGATCCATAATGATGCATTTAAATGTTTTCAATATGAATGGTTTGGTTAAACACACTGATTCATCACAAATTATTGACATGTACTGTTTACATGGTATGGTATTGTGTGGCGTTTTCAAAGTCATTGGTCATGTTAAACACACTGATTCACAAAGAGTCTTTGACATTCACGGTATGTTTTGTGGTCTTTGTGCGGCGTGTTCAATGTGATTTGATAAGTTGAAAGATTCATTTTTTGTATTGCTTTTGGGGTTTTTGGGCCTTTATTATGACAGGATAGTGTGAGAGGAGATAGAAAATGAGCAGGAGAGAGATATGGCGTAGGGGTTGGGAATTGACCCCAGGCCGAACTCATGGTCATACAAACCCAAATGTGGGGGGCTTAGCTCGCTGCGCTACAACAGCCCCAAAAGTAAAACTGATTCATAATGCTTCACTGACATGGACTGTTACTGTATGTATTTTGGTCTTGTATGTGGTGTGTGCTCAATGTGATCCGTTAACCCATTTTGTCCTAAGCCCTTTTTGGGAAAGGGTGCCCTCTGCCTATTAAATCTGAAATATCTCAGCCTCCGAAGCACATACAAAACATGAAATGAGTCAGATTTAAAAGCCAAGACCCTCCTCTTGCATTATAATGTGTTCATTCAGCTCGAACATACCCACATACAGTGTTGCCAGATGTGTCTGACCAAATCCCGCCCAAAAGGTTCTCAAAAACCGCCAAAATACGCTAAATTCCGCCCAAATTCAACAAATTACATTGACTTCTATGGGCCCAAAACGGCTTAAAAAAACGCCAAATGGCCAATTTTTCCCGTTTTTGCCCGCCGACGCTCATCCCAAGTAGCCCAATTGGGCGGGCACCCGCCCAATCTGGCAACACTGCCCACATATAATAAAACAGCTAAAATCTCAAAATTCTGAATGCAGCATATATGTGTCTCCAGGACACAATGGGTTAAGTTAAACTGTTTCATAATGCTTCCCTGAAATGTACTGTATGTCTTTTTGGGTAACACTTAATAATAATGTCTGCTTATAAAGACTTAGTAAATAATTAACTAATGATGATCAAAACATTAACAAATGTTTTTATTTGTAACTACATTTTATTCATGCTTTATAAAATATCTACAAATAATATGTTCAAGAGTATTTTTTATTCATATGCAAACTATTTGTAAATGTCAGAAATATGAAATATTAACATAACATTTCCTAGTCATTTATCCTAGTCATTTACAAGCATTTGTTAATGTTTTGTTCATCATTTGTTCATTATTTACGAATTGTTATTAATACTTTATTAGCAGACATTATCATAAAGTGTTACCCCTTTTCTTGTGCATGTGGTTTGTTCAGTGTGATGCATTACCTGGCAAGGCCTTAGCCACCACCGAGTCAGAGGCAGCAGAGGCTTTGCCGACACCGGCCTCATTCACGGCTTTCACTTTGAACACATACGCTGCTCCAGCCTCCAGACCCCTCACCTGAAGGCAAGGCAAGGCAAGGCAATGTATTTCTAAAGCGGATTTCATACATGGAAGCAATTCAATATGCTTTACAACAAGATAAAAAACATTCAAAAAAGAGGGACAATAGCCGCGCGAGGCGTGCTGTAAAAGAAGACAAAGGCAGATAAAAACAAGATAAAAACGTCAGGACTAAAACAGGAAGGTAAAAGAATAACAGATAAAAATAGCTAAAACCCATGAACATGAACGGCTTTGGAATATAATTATGATTGTGAAGAACAAGCAGTCGTTTTCCATTTGCACTGAAGCTATCTTCACTGTATTGCACACATGAAAGGCAAATCGAGACTTTTGTGGCATTAGAAAAGATCACTGGAGAAGATTTCAGCTAAATCCCCTGTATTTGTAGCGACAAGGTAGTAACTGCAATCCCCTTCATGTGTCTACATGTCTACATGTACTAGGCATTTACAGATGTGCATGCACTCAGGACACTGGATGTGCATGTTTTAACCATTCTGCAACCTAGTAATCGACTGTGTGTGCAAATGATAAACCTTGACCTGTGGCGTAACAAATGCAGACAGAGCCCCAGGGCAAAATACTTACATGGTCCCTCATACAGCCTGCCAAGGTCATAATAGAGTCCCCATCACCAATACAGGAGGGCCCTGAGCCCAGGGGCAAATGCCCTTCTTGCCCCACCCAATTGTTCCACCACCTCACCTTGACCTTGACAGGGTATTTGCTTCCTGAGTTAGCAATAGGAAAAGACCACAGAGACCTACTACTAGTCAGTGCTAATGGTACAGTATGAACGTTACAAAGTAAAGAGAACAGGACAGCACTCCTAGCTGTGTACTCTATTGCCCGTCTGCCGTCTCTGTCTTAACCTTCTCGGACTCAGCCCAACAATGAAGAAGGTTAATACAGAGATTTCGGAGGGGCGATAGAGGGCACCACTAGGAGTGATGTCTTGTTCACTTTATTTTTGTATATTTCTTAGGGAATGAGCACCCAGTTGCTTTCTTTTTGCTTTGCTTGAGTTGAGCGTGTTATAAAACGGGGGCAGCCATGGCCTAGTGGTTAGGGAGGTGGACTTAAAGTGATACTGTCCCATTTTTGGAAATAAGCTCATATTACACCTCTGCTTATGTTGAATAATCAAGTTTTACCTTTCTCCTGTACTTTCAACCGTTCTCTGAGTATGGCGGTGCAAATTTTACCTCCATGCTAGCAGTTAACATTGAGTCCTATGAGTCCAGCTGGCGGCTAACTGGTCTCATAGGACTCAATGTTAACTGCTAGCTTGGAGTTAAAATTTGCACTGCCGTACCCAGAGAACGGTTGAAAGTATAGGAGAACGGTAAAACCCTATTATTTAACTCTAGGGGAGGTGTAAAATAATCTTATTTCCAATAATGGGACAGTATCACTTTAATATCAGAGGTTTGCAAGTTAGAATCACACCCTTACCCATCCTCCCTACAGCTCCACCCATGGCTGAAGTGCCCTTGAGCAAGGCACCTAACCCCACACTGCTTCAGGGACTGTAACTAACTGACTGTAATAACTGTAAGTCGCTTTGGATAAAGAAGCATCAGCTAATTGTAATGTAATGTAAAATATGGTTTAACAGTACGAACCTTGAAGTAGCGATGGGCGGTGGCTTCCTCGGTCACGGCGACAAAGTCGGAGGAGCCCTTCTTGGCCATCTCCACCAGGTATCCGGTAACGGGGCCGGCGCCCGTGTAGACGGGGGCCGCCCAACGCACCATCAGGGAGGTGTCACGCACCTCGGCGAAGCTGATGTCATGAGCTGGGCCTGCAAGAGCGCACAAGAACAACACGTTACTGTACGCTGGGAGGAGGAGAGGACGAGAGTGTCTGCAGAACCTCCAAAATATACAGTGTTTCCTAGACTTCGGAATTATATCAAAAACACTCTCTTTAGCCCCAATGTAAAATAAAGGGTTTACCTTGACTCAAACAATGTTAAAAACGCTTCCTGTTCTCAGCCAGCTGGCCTTTATCAGGGCGTGAATCTATGAATCCATTAACGGAATAGACAGATGCACCCCTTCAAGTTGGAGAAAAGACTAAAGTGCGCTCGCTATTCTTTCCTCTTGCCATTACAGCAATTGCTTGTTTAATGTCATGGGCTGGGCCTGCAGGAGCACACAGGAATACACAAGAGCATTGCTTGAACTTCATCCGGTGTATATCTTTTCTCAAGAACATACACACTAAAAATGCAGTAAAGGAGAAAAAGATGGCTCGAGGGCTGCTGCGTTCAGGTAGTAGAACAGGTGGTGTTTAAAGGTGCTCTTTGCCCGAGACTTGGAAAATATTTTTTTGAAAGCAGGATGCCAAGGCACTCTTCTAGGTTAAAACCGCTTTAATACTAAAAGTGCAGTGTTTCAAAGTACATTCAAAGTACTACGGGACCAAATACTACAATGTACAAAATTAACTCTGAGTGTTGAATTAACACTGTTTTTTTTTTTTACTGCGTAGGCAAGGCAAGGCACATTTGAGTTGTAGTGCATTTTCATTCAACAAGGCAGCTCAGTATAACCTGACTGTCGCCAGATGAATGTGTTCCGCCTTGTTCCATGAACATTCATCTGAAGAGTTCAGATGCAAAACCCCCTAAGTGCCTTTTCAGAAAATAATCTTAATTCATTTTTATTTAATACAAAGCTACAACAATTGCATATTTTTCATTTTATTTATGTAATATAACTATTTATATGTATTATCAAGTACATGAATGTAAACCAAACTAACAACAGGGTTCTCTAAAACTACAGAAGTGCAGGTCTTCAGAAATGGAGTTAGGGGGTTTTGCATCTGAACTCTTCATCTGGATCTACAACACATGTGAAGGTCTGGGAGGGCGTGATGTTATCAAAAATCCTTGCACGTGATTGGGGAAGCACTTGACATTTTTAAGGAGGTGCTACCCCAACTACTCACAGATTCAACAACACAGTTGAAATTACAGAATCAATGTCAATGAGTGAGTCCATGTGAGTAGCCATTACTGACTGAAATGTCATACTGGGTGCTGTTCATCAAATGTGTAGACCACACACTTTATGATCCGACCAATCTGGTTTCAGAACATGCAATCCAGAGCCACATATTCCAAATGACCTGGTTTTACCTGATTATGCAGGTAAAAACTAGGCCATTTGGAATATGTGACACTAGACTGTAGCTCTGAATCCAGGTGGCTAATGACCATCACTGCCAAATTGGTGGAGGGTGGGAGGATTAAGATACCGCAGGTAGCGTTTGGAGTGCGCACAAATCCAAATAAACAGGTGCTGGATTAAACATGCTTAAATAAGGAACAAAGAAAGATCCGCACACTGTTGCTGCTCCCGGCTTATTATACAACGTTGTCTGGAGCAGCAACAGTGTGCAGAGTAGCCTCTTTGTGCAGATGGGCCTGCCGGCGGGCCCGTTCACTCAATGCTGAAAAGACTCAACCGCACCAAAACATCATTGCGATGACATTACTGAGAACCTTAACTAACATATTAAGACATGGATACTACAGTTTTGGTGGCAAGTAGGTTATGACATAGGGCTGCACGAAGGGATTAAACGACCAACCTGGCTCTGCTCCGGTCCAGGCCTCACAGAGTAGGGCCTTGCTGGCCTCAGATGCAGGTCCGACACCAGCCAGGTTTCCAGCCTGGATCTTAAACTCATAGGCCACTCCAGCAGTCAGGTTCTCTACCTGTACACACACACACACACACACACACACACACACACACACACACACACACACACACACACACACACACACACACACACACACACACACACACACACACACACACACACACACACACACACACACACACACACACACACACACACACGCAAACAGAGCAAAGAAAATGTCTTCAGAAAGTGATAGTAGTAATTGTCATTACATTTCAGTGACAGCAAAGAAAATTGTCACACCTTAAAAAGTCTCTCCGTCACACAGCCACTTTTAGCAAAAGGCCTTGAGGAGTTGTATAAAGTAAAATAAGTACTCTTAAAGATGTAATAACAACACCATTAGCATGATATTACAAAGTTGAAAGCATGTAGTATCATACCACTAGTGTTGTAATTTCATTTGTAAAAGTACTTCTTCATCATCTTCATCAGTACCTCTTCTACTTCATACAACTTTGATAATTGTCCTTTTATTTCAGTGACAGCAAAGAAAATTGTGATTTGCCAATGAGTGCAGAGAGCCTTTAGTAACAGATTAAGACATAGCCATTACAATTTTGGTGACAGTAAGGTTATAACATAGGCTCTACGCTAAGGGGTTAAGCAAAGAAAAGTGTCCCACCTTGAGAAGTCTCTCCTTGACACCGCTGGTGTTGACCTCGTGCCAGTTGATGTTAGTGTTGTAATTTTATTACACTTTTTTTTACACAAATACACAATTTTAAGTACTTCTACTTTATACACCTTCGATAATTCTCCTCTTATTTCAGTGACAGCAAAGAAAATTGTCCCACCTTGAGGAGTCTCTCCTTGATGCCGCCGGTGTTGACCTCGTGCCAGTTGATGTGGGAGGCCTCGCGCATGTCCACGTAGTAGGATTTGATCTTGGTGCCGCCGCAGTTCTTGGGCTTCTTCCAGGCCAGCGTCATGGAGGCGCCGTCACACGCAACCATGACGATGTCACGAGGGGCAGAGGGGGCGGCTGCGATTGGACGATTGGAGAAGGGAAGCCATGTGACTGACATGTGACATTCACTGGCGATGTGTGATTGCTTTGTGATTCAAAACTGAAGTGTGTAGACGGTGAGTTTAACTGATAGGTGTGCATGCATGGTGGCCGCTATCTGCTCTCCTTGCACATTCAGCGTGTATTTGCAGACCCGTATAACATGTCATATGAATAGTATAACATATCAGGTGGTTTCTGATGATAATGATGATTGGAGTACGTTATCCCATTTTGGCAATAAAAACGGCTGCCTGTAGATGTCTTCCTTCATGCTATAGACAAGAAAGACTGGTGCATATAGTATGGCAGTGGAGGAAGCTGAGGAACAAGAAAATAACACCTACAGAACATTTTCCCTAGACCATCACTCCTATCACACTATTACACCCATTATGCATGGCCCAACATGTTCTTCCATGGCCAGCTATAATTGACAATATTTAACCTGAGCAAAAATCGCTTCTGGCGGAGGCTGCGCGCCACACGTCACCGGAGTTCTATGCTTCCGCCTCGCCATACCTTTTGTGGAAGCAGTCACCGCGTCAGCAGTTATCCCCCACATATGCACATGCAAATGTAATGTCTCTACATGTTAACCATATTTCACTTGTACAGAAATGAATATACATGTTTTACTGTTTAAGTGATTGACACAGGTGAGACACAAGTGAGGCATTGCGGATAGTCCCTTTACACCAAAACAATCCATGTTCTAATATCTGTGCACATGGGGTGTAAATACGGTGGACAGTGCGCTCAGTAGTACTTGACCTCACTTACAGTTAGTTTTGGCAGTGACACAGCAGGGATGTGTTCTTTAAAAAAAAAGTACATGTGCTGGCAGATGTTAGCTCTCCTGATTAGAGTGGGGGGTGGGGGTAAAAAAGGGGTGGTGGTGGCCAGCTAACTTGTTACAGCGTGTACTGGGCCTTGCCCCGTGGGTAAGAGGTATCGTTAACCTGTGATAGGCACACACACACCTGTGATACACACACACACGCACGCACGCACGCACGCACGCACGCACGCGCGCGCACGCACGCAAGCACGCACGCACGCACGCACACACACACACACACACACACACACACACTCTACTGTACATACCGTACCAGGCACTGGCACACTCTATGGAGTAAGGAAACAGTTCAATGTTTAGGATATTCCTTTTCTCTCAAACCATACAACACCCAGAGTAACAGTGTTTTAATCAACACAATTTTACAAATTTAATCTGTAAATAATTTCACGAATTTATATTTCCTGTACCATGTAAAAAAATAGCCATTTAAAAAGCTTTCACGTAAACATACTTAGTTGCCATCCACAGTTCATACTGAAAATGCTAGGGTTTGAATGAAACAATGACTACTGTAGGGGGAGTGACTTTTCAAATTTGTGACCATGTTTGCTTTTCTCCTCTTATCCTCAATTACTCGAGACAATATATGGGACAAAAACACAGCGTGCTATCTCTAATACCTGATGACAAATGGAATGTAGAGCTGGGGCTTTGTGAGCTGTTATGTTGCAATGACATGAGCAGGGCCGGAGTAACACACAGGCTTAGATATGGCTACAGCCTAGGGCCCCCTACTAGCCAAGGGCCCACCCGGTTGGCAAAGGCGGGTGGGAGTGGGGGGGCAGAATTGTGCCAAGATGAATTATTGAAAAAAGTGTCTGCAAATATGTTATACTTAATTCCTAGCTCAGAATGATGGCACTGGTTATGTCATTTTGCCGCGGAATTTCCCTTCTGTGGGAGCCTCCATCAACCTGCAGCCTAGGGGCCGCGGCCCATCTTAATCCGGCCCTGGACGTAAGCTGTTCTAGAGCTGTTCTAGGGGGTACTACTCACTCAGAGCGGCATCAATGAAGAGGGCATCGGACTCCTGGGACTCCTCACTGAGCCCATAGGCGTTGACGGCCTGCACACGGAAGGTGTAGCTCTCTCCCTGAGTCAGACCATGGACCACAAACCTGCAGAGACAAGCACACACACACGCACACACGTACAAGCACAAGCACACACACACACGCACACACGTACACACACACACACACACACACGCGCACACACGTACAAGCACACACACACACACACGCACACACACACACACACACACACACACACACACACACACACACACACACACACACACACACACACACACACACACACACAAAGGTTAGTGGTGACATGGTTTCTATAAGACTAATAGAAAGGACTGAAACCCTGTAATGAGCAAACTAAGAAAAGACAGGGGTCTTAATCCAATGATGCTGGATGCTGCATATAGCGCAAGATTGACCCAGGTGCCTGAAGCTGCATAGACGCAGCATTCAGACTCATGAGATTTGAGATTTTTTATTTAAAATTGTGGTATGTTAGAACTGAATGAACACATTCTAATGCCAGATGAGGTTCTTGGCTTTTAAATGCAACTTATTTCATGTTTTCATATGCTTCGGAGGCTGAGATATTTAGGTTTTTATAGGCTGAGGGCACTTTTCCCCAAAAAGTCCATCACAGTTTTTTTTTGTTCAATAACTTTCGCATGGGTAGTGCTTCTATAAATGTTCTGTGCTAGGTCCATGACCGGATTTAAATTTGGAGGCTTGTGGTTTTGCCCACTATGAAAATGGCTGCCCCAGGGGCATCGGAATTTATGTCTTGGTTCCACTTGTTTTCATTGGCAAATCAATACATATTGACTGCTGCCATTGTAATCCACCAAAAAAACAAAAAGGGTGTGCCTAGTCAACGGCTTCTGATTAAAACAGGGTATCCCCATTTCTGATGCAAAGTCTAAAAATATCTGGCACTGTGAATAATGACCTGAGCTAATTTTACATGTGTGACTGTATTTAGAAGGAACCGTCTTGGATTACAGGTGTCCCCATCCCCCTCGTCTCTGCCACCTCATCCTGTGTGACTTCAGCCACAGCAAGTAAGTGTGTGCGTTCCAATATGCAACCTTGTGTCCTCCACTTGTGCTTGTGGCCTCATGTTAAGCTGATGCTCTGCCTCCGTGGAGAAAACAAATAAGTTTCCCCATTGTTAGCCTAGCCAAAACAATTTTTGGGGGACTATTCTTCACTCACCATCCAGTTTGCAAATGAGAAAATGACTTTACAATTGAGCTTTTGCTAGATATTGAAATATAATGCTGATGTAAGTGATGTCATCATGACATATTATTTCCTGGTATGAGGCCACAAGCACAAGTGGAGGAAGCAAGGTTGCATATTGGAACGCACCCAGTGAGAACACACAGACAGATACAGACAGAGGGCGCTCACTAGCTCCTGCTCATGCTGCAAATGGATAGGGAGACTTGTAGTACTGTTCACTGTGTAGCCTACTGTACTATACTGTGAGAAAGGAAGTCACTGGAGCGTCTTCAGATGTGAAAGGTAGTTTTCTGCTTTATTGGGGCAAGTGCCAAGACTAACATTTTGACGTTGTCACGTCTTCCTCAGAGTCAATATATCTTTGTCTTTTACAAATATGAAGACCTCTTTTCCAAAATACTACAGCATATACTATATATATATATATATATATATATATATATATATATACTATATATATATATATATATATATATATATATATATATGCTGGAATATCAATTTTTTTAAATAACATAGTCAAAATAGTGTGAATGGGGCAAAAGCGTCAGTTGTCCTGGGCTTATTGAGGAGGAGGGGGCCCCAGTACATTGCATGTATTGAGTAGGGTGGGTGTGATGGAGTGACCATCACTAGGGTTGTGGGTGTGTTCTGACTGTCACACCAACCAGCCTGGCTCTTTGGTGTAGCAGTCAGAGCCCCAGTTTACTACCCCAGAAGGTTCGGGTTCATGTCCCGGCTGTGCAACTATACCCTCCTTTTCTACAAATGGTGCCATTGGAAGCGTAATGAGGCCATTGGAAGCGTACCCATTGTGTGTGAGCCGCAATTCCATGTGAGCGACCCCCCGGATTGTTGACCCTGGTGTGAGGGACCCCAATGATGGGTGAAGCATTGATGATGATGGGGCACAGTGGATGGGAGAAGCATGATGGGTAGTTGCGTGAGGGACACCATGAGTGTGTGAAGCGCACCTGTGCGCTTCCCGGAGAGGAAGGCAGTGTGATTGAGTGACCATCACTAGAGTTGTGGGTGTGTTCTGACTGTCACTCCAACGAGCCTGGCTCTTTGGTGTAGCATTCAGTGCCCCAGTTTACTACCCCAGAAGGTTTGGGTTCGAGTCCCGGCTGGGCAACTCTACCCTACTTCACTGCAGTGTGCTTTCAGATGCCTTTGTCGCAGGCCCAGCAAAAACTGTCAGCGGCCCTAGAACACACTTACATTACAGTAGGCTACCTCTTGTGACGGTGGTCAATGGACTCACCTGGGGTGCTTGTAAGGCCTGTGGTTGAATGCCTCTTGCGCTGAAATTTAGTCTGCATCCAGCAGTACAGGCTGAATATCAAAATGAAGCTAAATACCCAACAGACACAAATACAGTACCTCTTGTGACGGTGGTCAATTAGGACTAACCTAGTGTGCTTGTAAGGCCTGTGGTTGAATGCCTCTTATGCTGAAAGTCCAGGACTTTTATCCAGGAGTCATGTGACACCGTGACGTCACTAAACTGCGTTCAGTGACAGAGAAGTGAATCTGCGAGACAATAACAACTCAGGACATGAAAACGTGTGAATATGTTTCTTGTGGCTCGTCTTTGGTGGACAAAAATAAAATGGATTACTATGAAGTATCACTTTGGCGAACCATTTTGCGGACGTAGTTGGAAGGCGGAAGCTGAACGAGGTAGGTGCGCCACTTTTGAAAACTCCTGTTGTATCGTACCTATGCTACCTAATGGAACTGTGAACCACTAGATCGACTTGTATGGACCCACACACCACGGCCAAAGCGTTCAAAAGGGTTTTAATGCACGCTAGGAGCTTTAAAACAGGTCAAATACGTGCCCGAAGGGCCAGGTTTTAACCGAAAACGGCGCAATTGAACAACTTTGCGCAGCACGCATGAAAATTTCTCGCGGTTTCCCCTTTCATCCTTTTCCCTGGGTCCACCCAAGATGGGATATGAATCCAAACTGGCCGGAATTGCCCTTTAAGTTAGCTAAATAGCTTATACCCAACAGACACAAAGACAGTACCTCTTGTGACGGTGGTCAGGTCAATGGACTCACCTGGGGTGCTTGTAAGGCCTGTGGTTGCAGGGCACCCACGCCTTGGTGCCCACCTGGCAGGCGTCGATGTAGTAGCCCATCAGGCCGTTGGGGTGCTTGGGGGGGTCCCACTGCACGAAGCAGGAGCTCTTGCTGTTCCTGGTGGCCACCACCTGGCCAGGTGCAGAAGGGACACCTGCAACAAATCACATCATGTTATACACAAAATATAGTAGAGTACAGCCTAAGCTAAGATGGGTTGGTGGGTGGGTTGATGGTAGGGGGTTGGGTGTCCTGTTTATAGCATTGTTTAAGATATTTCATGTTTTATTTTTATACCAGACTGTATTGTATTCCAATTGCAACATCTGTATGTAATAAGAAAAGTTTCAAAATAAACCATGAAAAAATAATAGTACAGTATGGTAATAAACATTACATTATGATTTGTTACATTGTGCTATTGATACATTTTATTTGTTACAACACCCAAGGTCACAACAGAAAAAATATATATAATTAAAAATGAAAATAAAATACAAATATATTATGTTATATTGTATTGCATTATATTATGTTATATTATTACATAATCACTCAAATTCATCCACGATTGACCAAAACATTACTTACCTGTAAAATCTTTGCAAATTGATGTGGAATTTTGGGATTTTGTGCGACAAATACCATTCTTATTAATTACTTTGTGTGCATTAAAGCTTTGTGAGCGATTAGATTAGGGTTTGAATTGTCAACTGAGTTCAGTGGGGTAAGTACCATTGGCAGTGTATCCATCATTTGACACAGCAACCAGAGACCCTTATGTGATGGTGTTATGGAAAAGGGAAGTCAAGGGACGGCTTGTGGTGTTTAAGAAGCACAGTATTTTTTAGGATGATACACATTACATACCCACGTGAGGATCAGGCTCTGAAAAAAAGGACAGAGTAACTGCAGCATAACTATTTGTGGACAAGTGATAATTTTTGTTTTGATCATTTGCTTTTCCTATTCCATTTGAAGCTTTAGGGTAGCAATATTATCATCTCCTCAGTTTTAATAATTATAAATATTGGATGACGTTTGTACTTGAATGAAAAGTTATGTGACGGACATCAGACATTTTGAGAAGGTCCAGATCAAGTCTACCAAGATATAAGATCACCTGTACATCTCCATGCACCAACAAATGAACTAGTCCCTCATATCTTAGATCCTATAAAAATGACCCACATTTCTAAGGAACCCCTAAAGAAACATGGGCTCTGTATGTTATCATTCATTCATTCATTCATTCATTCATTACTGTTCAATCATTCCCTACGATCCAAGTTACAAATACATGCATAAAACATGTCTAACCAGACATGAAATACAAATCAAATGTACAGCAGAGTACTAGTACTTTGATTATAGATCATGATTATAACATTCATTATTATTCAGATTCCTTCATGTTGTAGGCAGCAATCCCAAACATATTCCAAATACCATTACAAAACATGTCTAACATGTTCACCTACCTGAACTAAAACCTAGTCAGGCCAAGAGCAATACAACAATCGTTTCTGAGTTCCCGAAAAATCATGAACTCCTCCCACTCTGCCGGGAGGCAAACAACCATTAGCAAACCAAGGGAGGCGGGTCAACCATGCTGTTTGGGAAATGTTAATTGTTATATTCTTGGTCAGACCAAGTATCAAAGAGATTTGAAAGTCGATGATAATCAGGCTAACTGAAATGTACCAAACACAATTGAAGAAGAGGAGTAGAAAGTAGTAACATCTTTGACTACTACAGTACGCCTTCTCTTACCATGCGGGTCCGTCTTTTTGATGAGCGCGGACGGCTCGGACGGGTCCCCGGAGCCGTAATGGTTGACGGCGGTGACCCGGAAGCGGTACTCTTTCTTGTCCTCGAGATCGAACACGGCGTGGCGAGGGGACCACAGCTTCACTGTGGCTGTGTTCACCCTCTGCCACTTGCCGGTGTCCCCCACCGACTGGATGAATGATGGGGAGATGAGGGATGGATGGGGGGTGGGGATGGAGTTGGGGTGGGAGTGGAAGTGGGAGTAGGAGTGGGGTTGCAGTGGAGGTGAGTTTGTTGACATGAGTGAGCTATTGTATACATGAAAAAAGAGGATTCTCCTAATTCTCTGGCACATCTGTGGCTTGGATAAAAAGAAGAGGAAAAAAAGTCAGCCAGGGTTTTGTTATGGTCCCACTTCTTTTTTTTTTTTCCTTGATGTTTCGGGTATTCATCCTTCTTCAGACGTCATTTGCTTGTCCTGCTCCCAGGTCAGACGTTTGGATGTGTTGATTTTAACTCACTCTTTACACCTGTGGCTTGTGCAACACAGTCTCATTCCAACTTCCGTTGACCAAGCGACAATTTTTGACGTCGAGGGCATACCTGCCGCATCATATGTTGACGAGGTCGCCTAAACCTAGACCTTTCCCTAACCCTAACTGTCAGTGAAGTTATGCTGCCACAAGGGGGCGCCTTTGAGGTGCATGTCACTTTTTTACTCTAAAGGACACACACCTTAGATGTCAAAAATTGCGGTCTGGTCAAAGGTAGTAAGAAATTGATTGAGTTGGAATGATTGTACTGTAGGTCTGTGTGGGTGCATGGATGGTGACACACCAAACACGTAGATCAGTGTTTCCCAACCAGGGGTACGTGTACCACTAGGGGTACGTGAGCACACCTCAGGGGGTACGTGGAGAAATGTAATAATAACAAATACATGGGGTGTAGCCACTTTGGGATAGCAGAATAGATATAGAGCATGCATGAGGGGGTACTCTTCATATGACAACATGGCTTAGGGGGTACGCAGGACAAAAAAGGTTGGGAAACACTGATGTAGAGAATCATTTCCACAAAGCCAGGTTAACAATTTGAACTTGTATGAGTAGTCGTCAGTATACAACTTGGTATACATACTGTACCTGCCAAGTTATGGCAGATATGTCAATCAATGCCAATCAAAAGTCAAATAATTCAGTTCAGTTTGAGAAATAAAATGATTGTAATCCCAAATGGTATGCCAGAGAAATAGGAATCCTAGCATTCATACTGGATTATTGGTGTGATGCGTCTTCTTGATACTATACACTATGTGCAGTGGTGTTGTCACAACATGGTGTCATAACATTAAATGATGAGGTGAATGTGACTGGCAACAGGTGACCGTTAGGGCTGTAACGATACACTCAACTCACGATTCGATTTGTATCACGATTTTTTACCTAGGGGAAGCTTAGGAGCACTATCACATTGAGCCATATGGTTGTTTTCTGGACTTAAGGATAACAACACTTTGAAAGGGCGAATCACGATACTGCCTTCTTACATCACGATACAATATCATGACTCTGAGTATCGCAATTTCTCAGTTCGATCCAATATCGTTACAGCCCTAGTGATCGTGCGGTGGTACACTACAGTGAAGGGAAATCACTCCCTCTCAATGAGGTATCAGCATTCATACTGGATTATTGGTGTGATGTGTCTTCTTCATGATACTATATGTGTAGTGGTGATGTCATAATAACATGAGGTGAATGTGACTGGCAATAGGTGACCATGCGGTGGTACAGATACGCTACAGTGAAGGGAAATAAAATCACACCTTCTCAATGAGGTACCAGAGAGAAGCCTTGCCGCAGGGGGAAGGAGGCGTCCAACTGAGAACCACATAGCTTTTGTTTATCTCTGAGGCATGCACCTCAGTAGGTTGCCCTGGCAAAGTGACATACACACCTACGGTACAGCACACACACGACACGCACAGAACAGGAGGGTCAAGCACTCATCACACATACAGTACAGTACACTGACTGGAATGGTGAAAACCAGTGACGGTACATTATATGGACACAGCAGGGCCCAATGGATTTGAAGCATTTTAAATTTGGGCTGGTCTCGAGAGAGGGTCTCTGATTGGCGATTACAACCAGGAAATCCTGTGTTCTGCTTGCAAATTAGCAGCTTGATGTCCATTGTAATACACGGTCATCGGTGAAATTGTCATTACACTGCATCTGAAAATTCTGGGAAGTCTGTTACCTGGCGACTGAAAGTGCACGACAGCACTGGTAACAGGGTTGCAAAATAGATGTGGAATGGTTTTACCGATGTTAGTGAATGATTTTTGTGGGTTAGTTTAGTGACTCTAGGTGCTGATTTTCATTCAAGCATCAGGTGAAAATGGGTGTCGTTATGATGGAGATGACAATGATGGAAATGACAACAATGACTCTTATGTTTATGAAATATTATTAGTTTTCTTTTTTGTTATTTGAGCAACCGTTGAACTTGAAAGCAATTTTTAATTTTAAAACTAATTGACTTTAAAATGCAATGAATTTTAGGTGCGTTTATAATTAAGTTGACCAAAATACATTGTGCACAGGTTTAAGGTTAAAGTGATGGTTTTGAAATAGTGATCACTGCCCAGGAGAACATGCGCTTTGTGGAAAACGTGAATTAATTTATACATGTTATAGTTTAGATACCGAATGTAGCTTTGACAGCCAATACACAGTTCACCAACTTCCAAAGTTGGTTCTACCTTCAAGGTCTTCTCGGTGAATCTCAATGTCATATTTTCCATCGATTTTAATCACTGTTTTAACAAACAAAGATGATGTTGGATGATTCAAGAGGGTCCATGACATAAATAATTAGTGATGCCATCAGCATTGACACTTCAGTACAAATTCTTCTGTGACACATTCCACAGATAAAAAAGATTTTGTGGCACAGGATTCCATCTGAAACGTTGATAGGTCAAACTAGAGTCGAGAGTGGCTTTACACAGCAGTAAAACCTGGTTTGGTTAATCCAAGGAGTTTACGACCTGACAGTGGAAGAGTCCACAACTTCATTCTGTTCAAATGACAACTGGTTCTTCTTCTACCAAGTTCACCACCAACTTTGGGCTGAAAAGACCAGCGTTGGTTGCTTACCGGTAAATGTCTTTGCAATACTTCTCAATGTTTTATGTTTCCATAGCCAGACATGACCACCACTGGGTTGAACAGACCAGGGATGGTCCCTGAATGATGTACACCAATTTTTAAAATACAACAGATCTCAAGCTATAATATTTATGTAGCCATATACGTCTACCTACAATCAGTCATGGATGGAGGTAAGGAAGTAAATCGAACCTTAAACCCTCTGATCCACAGACCAACACCCTAACCATCACACTACAGCGTTAAGCACTGTGTAGGTTTGCGTAGCCAGTTTTTATTTACCTTCAATCTCGCCTGCGGCCGTGTGGAGGGCGGACACTCCGTCAGACCTCCTGGAGGGGGCGCTGATGCCGGCGCTGTTCACGGCCCTCACGCGGAAGTGGTAGGAGTGGCCAACCGGCAGGCCCTCCACGGGCAACTTGCAGACCGCCACGGGGGCGTCGTTACATTGGATCCAGGTGGTGTGGCCAACTTCACGCCTGAAAAGCAAAAGTAGACGTCAGGTTATCATGTATCGGACTGACAAAAAGCCTGCTGCTGTTGAAGGATAAAATATCAAATATTGACAGGGGTGTCATACATTGGACCACGGTGGTGTGGCCAACTTCACGACTGAAAAGCAAAATAGACATGTCTCTCACTGACACAGGCCACAACAAGCTTGTCGGTCTTGTAACCGAAATTTTTTTTACAGATTAAATATCAAAGGTTATGGAGTGGGGCCCATCTCTGAGTGTTTTGAATAGTGTTCTAGGTTTGCACCCATGGAAAACACTTGCAGGAGAAATGCGGTGTCATGAGAAAGGACATCCCTATCACCATGCCAACAAAACATGATGATGCACACAGATACCAGCAGTTAACCAGATCTAAATGTCCGGTTGAAATTGTACCACCTGATGAACTGGCTGTTAGCAGGATTTTGAAGTAGGACAACCTATGAGTTTTTTTTTAATGGTGACGTGGGTTTGAATCCGGGGTAAGAGAAGAGTGGTGTCATGATGACTGAGGACATCAAGTTGTCATCATGTCAACAACACCTGTCTCTCATCTCCCAGCACCACATATCTACTCTACCAGCAGTTAATCCTTGTTGCCGATATCCCATTAAAACTGATGATACCCCGAGATAGAGATAGTGGTAAATGATAAGCCTCTCCAGTGTTGCCAAATTGGGCAGTTTCCCACCAAATTGGGCTACTTAGGATGGCCATCTGCAGATAAAAATGGCATTCTGCAGGAAAACCTGCACAATTTTTGGCCATAGAAATCATTAGAATTGGGTGGGATTCAGTGCTTCCAGCCGGGCTTTGAGCATTTTTTGGGCTGGAAATCATCAGCCTCATCTGGCATCCCCGAGCCTCTCCTAACATGACATCACTGACCACCATGCTGAAAGTGGACGTCAACAGTATAGTTGAAACAGTACCACCTGCTAAATTGGCCCCATTAGTGGCAGCCGGAGAGGAGCGGCGTGACTGACCATGACATCACATACCATCTTACACAGTCAAAAAATACAGTGCTTAACTCAACACTTAGAGAGTACTCTGGGACCAAAGGCACTCAAGAGGATGTGAAATTGACTCTGTATGTGTTAAATTAACACTGCATTTGTTTTACTCTGTATCTGAATGTGAGATGGGAGTTTGACATGTGAATGAGAGAACCATCTGCTGCGTTGCTCTGTTAAAGGAGGCCTGACACCGGAGTGGACAGGGCAGGGCCGGGGTGTAAATAATAATCGATATGTATCGATGCATCGATCCTATGGCCGACTATCAAATCAAATCGTACCGTATTGTGGGGCATTGTTGCGTATCGAATCACTGTAATTGAACCACTGGTCACTGCCCAATGCCCTAGCTTCATAACAGAGTGGAAGTGGAAAGGAAAAAATTGGATCGAATCATATTGTATAATATATCATATAGTCTGAAGCATCGACAATAATCGAATCGCCGCCTTAAGAAATCATTATCAATATCGTATCATCATAGAGGCTGTGATTTACACCCCTATTGGCGGGGCCTGTGCCAGCTCCTCACCTATCCACAAAGTATCCCGTGATGGCTGCCTCGGTGGTGATGTTGGGGGGCTTCCAGGTCACCATGACGAAAGCGCCGCTGGCGTCGGAGGCCTTGACGTCCATGGGAGCGCCAGGTGCACCTGCCACAGCGGGAGCGGCATCTGAAAGAAGGCACGAAGGCTCAAATCACCACGGGTCAATACTGAGTCCATTTATATGCACATCAATAAACCGTTTAGAATCAGGTTTTTGGAGTTACCGGTTTATTCAAGCGCTCAGGTAAACTGAATAAACAGTTTTAATAATCGGTTTATCGCCGTTATTGGTTTATGAGAAATCCAATTCGCACAGGTACGTTTTTGGCTAATAAACTGATTTCTGAAGACATGTAGGCTATCAAGCATAATCGGTTTATCATAAGGTTATTGACATTCTAGAATGATAAGTAGCCAATCACAAGCCTTAAATTCTAGCTTCGTGTCACACACTTGAGTGGAACACAGGCAACGGATGGATTGCATATAAACAGCAATAAACAGTTTACTCCAATAACCTGTTTATTCCAATAACCTGATTATTGCGGTAATGTAAACGGGCTCACTGACCGCCCTACAAAGGCAAAGAGCAGTTATCAATGTTCTAAATTAACATTTTTCATCACCAGCCAAAATGTCTTGTAGATGTTTATCTTACTAGTCAAACACACACTCACTAATGGGTCAGAGTGGCTAGAAAGTTTTTTTTTCTACCAGCCAAAAAGGTTTTTCACCAGCATTTGGCCGGTTTGCAGCAGAACAGGAAACAGAAGTATCTCCAGTGATCGGCAACCTGGACTCAAGAGCTACAATCCACATATTCCCAATTTCCTGGTTTTGCCTGTCGAAATGTGCTAATTGGACAGGTAAACCAGGTCTTCTTGTATCTTCTGGATCCAGTTTGCACAACACGTGCACAGCAATTTCTACTGCTGTTGATGCTTTAAGTGTTTCTAAACAGAAGCCGTGGAAGACTTTTTTAAAGTTAAAAAAAAAGGAAGGGTCCAGTCGTGGCTTAGCCGGCTAGGCACTGGACTGCTGTGCGGGCGACCCGCGGGTTCGATTCCTGACCCTGGTAATTTCCCGATCCTGCCCCATCTCTCTCTCCCACTCATTTCCTGTCCTACTCTTCACCCCCCCCCCAAAAAAAAAGAAGAAGTAGCTCTATCGCTGTATTAGTTGGTATTTCTCAACAGAATAGTTTCTTAACAGAATCAGTTCTACCATTTTACCGTTTACGCATTTCTGAAGAGAAGCTGTTCCACCATGGAATAATTTTTGAAGTGTTAATGAAGAGAAGCAGTCCTTGCAACATAACAACTCTTGTGTTTTTAATGAGGGTTCATGCAATGACTGAATGATCTTTATCAAAGAATTCAATGATTACAGTAAGTTTAATTGAATCGTCGTGTTATTAGAGTTAATGCATTCACAGACTTAAAATTCATTGAAGATACAGTGCACAAAGACAGGAAGAAATGATTTGGCGAATTACCTTGTTGTTACCATCATGTTGATTAATTGGAAAAGACCCCAGGGAGAATAGCTAATGCTAGAACCAAAAGCTAATGGGGATCTAATAAAAGCAAACAAACAAACAAACAAACCTTTCACAAAGAGGTAAGCGCTGTGCTCGACGGTGCCAGACTTGCACCAGATGCGCACGGTGTACAGGCCCTCGTCATCCTTGTTGAGGTGGGGGAAGGTGAGAGAGGCCACGCCCCCTCCCACAGCTATCTCCGCCCACTTGGAGGGAGCCAGCAGGCGGTCTGGAGAGAGAACCACAATAAAGGTTGAATTTGTGAAAGCCCACCTAGGAAACTCCCATTGTCATTGCCTTTAATATCAATCTATATACAACGATTCGCTGTCTCTTTGAACCATAGGTGCCGGAAAGAGGGATGCAGTGGTGCATTGGCATCCCTACCTTTGGGCACCCTAAATGAGTCTTTCTCCTCTTTTTTACTTTAGACAAATGAGTGGAGTGCAGCAGCAGTAACACTGTTAAGAAATGAAGAACCGAGAAAAAAAAATGCACCACCACTTTAAAAGTTATTCTGGCGCCCTTGGTTTGAACTTGCTGCTGTCAGAGCTAGCCTAAAAACGATGTATCATTCTTCTTCACTATTCTTCATCTCTTACCATCCCTGAACCACAAGACCTCGGGGGGAAGATTGGGAAGGTCTGGCACGACGACCAGGTTGGCAACGAGCTTGGCTGAGCCGCCCTCGGTGCCAAAGGTCACGCCAAAGGCATCCAGCAGAGTGACGTCCAGCTTGCTGGCATGGGTGGGGGTAATGGGGGCTGTAGGACAAAAAAACAAACATGGTATGTCATGGTAGTATAAGTGTACTGTATGACATCATGTTGATAGCACATCTTAATGTTATGGTGCAACTGTAGTGTTATGTCTGAAAAAAACAAATGGTTTGGATGATTTAATTGGTTTTGTATGGTTTGGATAGTTGGATAGTTGGTGCTTTTTTTTAGATCATGTACACATTAATTAAGCCGGGTGAGTATAAATACAGTATGTCTACGTATTTCAAACTTAACATTTTCACTATGACGCGGTTAGGCTAAAACCAATTGGAATGTTCATATGTGTAAATGTCCCTGGCAGCTAAATCAAACATGTCAATGTCACGTCCAGAGCCAATACAGCAAAATTCATGGTAAAACTTCTTCAATGATCTCGGCTACGCAGTAGCTTCAGTCGTTTCCAGTGTACATGCACAGTTGCTGTGGTCTCACTCACCTGAGCCAGGCAGGTGGGCCAGCTCTCCAGCTCCTGGTGGGCCTGGGGGAACCAGAGAAAAGCTGCCGTTAGACTCAAGAGTCAAGAGCACCTATACAGTATACTCAGCATCCCCATAACATTGTAAATAAACAAACTGCCAAACAACTGAGAGTAAACAAACTGCCACAAAGTTGTTCTCCCAATGAGCTGGGTCAACTTGGACACGTCTAATTTCAGCACAGAAACATGTGGTAACGTATGTAGAAATGGCAGAGCTTGTTAGTTGGGAGTTTTGGGTGTTCTTAATGCTAGAATCAGACAACAGCTCAACAGTTGATTACATAGTGAATGTGTGTGTGTGTGTGTGTGTGTGTGTGTGTGTGTGTGTGTGTGTGTGTGTGTGTGTGTGTGTGTGTGTGTGTGTGTGTGTGTGTGTGTGTGTGTGTGTGTGTGTGTGTGTGTGTGTGTGTGTGTGTGTGTCAGTGTAGTCTTTCTCTCCGTCTGTCTGTCTGTCTGCCTGTCTGTCTGTGCAAACGTGAACATGTGGTTGCATGTAGGAAGAAATACAGGTGTGGCACACATAGTCTCTGTGTGTTTAATGCTGAACCAAGTGAAGAGGTAAGGAAATGGGACTCACTCTTGACAGCGACGGTGGCCTTGCTGCTTGCCTTGCCATGGTGGTTGGTTGCCACGGCACTGTACTGGGCAGTATCAGACAACATGCACCTGCAGAGACACAACACATCCACACTCCTTATGAGACCAGGGACAAACTAAAAGCTAACTAGAACTTAGTATGCATTACTGCATGAACCTACCGGGCCCAGGCTCAGGGGCCCAAGAACTAAGGGGCCCCTGAAACCCAAGCCTGTACATTTCCATTCTCATTGCGTTAATAATATTGCACTTTTAACAACTTTATTCTCAGATTTTCTCAGGGGACAAATTCCTGAGAGTCCAACAACATAGGGTCTTTAATTTCTGGCCTAAAGCTCTGAATCTCATACTTACGAACGGGAAATTTGTTTTTGTTAATAATCATCTCCTAAAAATGGGCATGCTGTAATATGGCTTTAACTAGCTAGTGTTGCACGACAGTTTAAATCTGATGGAGAACGTCATGCTTGAAATTTCACATAGGATACATTGGGTTAAATGCTATGTTTGTTAAGGGAGCAAGTGGGCACACTCCCCATGGTCAGCTAGCTTAGAATACAATATTACAGTAAGTCACTTGTGAGATAGACTTGAAGTGTAATGTACAACTGAACACAAACCCGATTCTGTTCACAAAAACACAAGGGTTGTAAAAAAAATGAATGGTGATATTTTTGCCGTAATTAAAGGGCATGGAGAACCAGAACTATACCTACACCAGAATTAACTGAGACAAAATTGATATATTACTTTGCTGTGTTTACAGTATACTATATTACTTTGTAAATATTCTATTTTATTTTTAAAGCAGACCCATCCTCTGAAGCAGGATAGCCTAATCTGTAATGTTTAACACTGGTGACATACCAAGTCATCACCATATTAATTTGTCTGAAGCAGGATTGTCCCGTCATGTGCGATGTTTACCATTAGTGACTACAGCACACCAAAACAACATTAGGCCTTTGACAGGATATGTCAGGGGTGGTGGCAGATTATCAACTCCACCAGTGATAAACAAATGTCCGAATGTTACCCACCACAGTTGCCACACGACCACACCCCCCTTCTTTCCGACGCCCATCCTTTAACCTTCAACTATGTCTTTAGAGAGCGTGTCTGGAGTTGTTTCCAGCCCGTTGTCAACATCACATATGGAAACCATCTCACATAAACACCATCTCATATTCTCTTTTCTCTTTCCTCTCTCTCTCTCTCTCTCTCTCTCTCTCTCTCTCTCTCTCTCTCTCTCTCTCTCTCTCTCTCTCTCTCTCTCTCTTTCTCTCTCTCTTTCTCATCATCTCACCATCTCATTCTCTGCCTGTTTCTCTCCCTCTCTTTCCCTTCTCTGCACTTCTTGCTCTCTCTTTCCTCTTAGTGTTTCTTTCCCTCCATGTATCGGCCTCTTCTTCCTTCTTTCTTATGTCCTTTCTTCTCTTTCTTTCTTTCATTCTTTATTTCTTAAGTTATTTCCGGGCCCTTGTCATCACATACGGACAGGGGTGTTGTACAGGGGGGTAAAGTGAGAGTCACAAGGCCCCATGTGTATGGGGGCCCCACAACAGTGTCTGATATATGTAGATATATGGCTGGCGGGGGGGGTCCATTGGAGCTGATTGTACATAGCGCCCATAATTTGCTGCTACGCCCCTGCGTAGGAAAACTTATCTCACACAATCAGACTCCCTCCTGCACAGCACACAGTTGGGGGTGGTGGTGGTGGTGGATCTAAGACAAGTGTTGCCAGATTGGGCGGTTACCTGCCCAATTGGGCTGCTTAGGATGGCCGTCAGTGGGTAAAAACGGGAAAAATTGGCCATTTGGCGTTTTTTCCCTGCAGTTTTATGCCCATAGAAATCAATGCAATTTCTTGAAATTGGGCAGAATTTAGCGCCTCTTAGCCGTGTTTGAGCACCTTTTTGGGATTTGATCAGACACATCTGGCAACACTGTCTAAGACGTGCTCTGAAGGAGCCTCTGAAGGAAAGGCTGTCTTGAAGAGGTGAGAATAGAAGGAAGAAATGTGACCTTCACCCTGTCAAGGACTATTTTAGAGCATTGGCAGTGAACATGAGACCTTCTTCTGCACACTGCTTTGCTATCTTGAATCTGGACTAGAACCCAGAAGGAACCCACGTCACCGCCTCAATTCACACTGAAGTATGGTCCACACATATCAACAAAACCAAGGTGGATTCAACATTAAATGGACTCTGATCCGTTATAGAGCTGGTGGTTTGGGGGACTGAGAGCTCCTCTCTGACCTGGTTGTACAATGGGTGCGTTCCAATATGCAACCTTGCGTCCTCCACTTGTGCTTGAGGCCTCGTACCAGGAAGTAGTATGTCATGATGACATCACTGACAACAACATTATATTTCAATATCTCGCAAAAGCTCAATTGTAAAGTCATTTTCTCATTTGCGAGCTGGATGGTGAATGAAGAATAGTCCCCCAAATTGTTTGGAAACTTTATTGTTTTCTACACGGAGGTGGGGCCAGAAGGCACAAGTGGAGGACGCAAGGTAGCATATTGGAATGCACACAGTGACTGCTCCTTGGGAGCAGATGTCAGGCATTCTGGGATCGAATGACACTGAGCTAAGCAGGGCGCAAGTGAACAGCTGAGGCGTCTTGGAGACGTACGAGACGAGGGCAGGGCAAGAGTACTACCCCCCCCACCCCCCAACTCCCCACTCCCAAAACCAACCAACCAACCGGCCGACTAGCTGAGACTAAATAGGGGAAAGCTAAAAGCCACTGGCTCCATATGACTTGTCACAGGCTGTAATGTTCTGCTACTCTCTACACTGCTACCCAAACTTCCTCTGCTCACAGTCACAGCCATGGCCAAGGCATTTACTCTCAACCGTTCATATGAAAGTGGAAAGTGAATGGAGCATAAAGTGAAACTGGAATAAGTGAAAGGTGACGGTGTAAAAATTAAAGGTGTACTGTGTAAGATTGTGGCCAGAATAGGTATTGCAACTATGCTTCTCATTGAAAGTGTGCTGCCTATTGCCAAATTTGATCTTTTCGTGAATATTTACTAAGTAATAAACTGGTATATTTACCAGTATGACCAAAGTACAGTATGTTTTGCAGCTAAAAATGTCTATTTCTGGAAATTCAAAATGGCGGACCATGGAGAAGACCCTTCTTTTCATTTATGAAAAGTGCAATTTTCCCAGTTATATTTAATACTAAGAATTTGGTGGTGGTGGTAAGTATTTGTTAAAAAGGTAACATTTGTGAATGGGCAGCACTGATTCTGGAAATGAACTACAAAAAATATTACACGGTACACATACACAAGTATGACATAATCAATATTAGAATGACAATGTGACGTACATATACAGGTGAAAGTAAATGAAAAGTGTTCCACATCTACAGTCAGCATCTATCCACTACTGTATTTGATATCTCCACTTTGTCATCCATTCCAAAGGATCCAGAAGCGTGTGTGTGTGTGTATGTGTGTGTGTTTGCGTGCGCGCGTATGTGTTTCTGTCACAGTTAGAGGGTTAACACCGTACCTGCTAATGATCAAGCTGTGCACTCCATACTTGCTCTCAATCTTGTACTTTCCTGGAACACTGAGGGGGTCAATGGGCTTGTCCCCCTTATACCTGTTGAAGGATCAACACAAACAGGAACATCAACAACCACAGAGACAAATAGCCTACCCTTTGTCAATCAGAAATCATATATTCACATGATTCATGATTTCACATCTTCCCTAGATATGGACCTAATTCAATTTAATTCCAATGGCTCGATGGGGCGGATATATAGCCCATTCATGCATCGCCAATGATTCCACTCACTGTTTACAGAAAAGGCTTAGCTACATCGATTCATAGCAAAATTGCTGTCATTACACAGAGAAAAACAGAGTCATTACCATGTTTGCTTATAACAGAGCCTCTGCATGAACGGGTTAAGATCGAAAGCTACTGTTAGTCCAAGACAAGTCAGAAGAAAAAGTTGATTGTTCAACCAGTAGCATAGCAAAAATTGGCTGAATCAAATAAGCTTAGGTGGTTGGGTTTGACCTATATATTTCAGTAAAGTATTGGAATTTACAATAAAAGGCCAATAACATTCTGAGCACATTGTATGTGACAATACTGAAAAGCGGGCTGTTTACCATTGGACATTACCGTGGGCATGCCTGCCACAGTGCACTTGGCGTAACCTACCTTTTGGCAGTATAGACGAATGACAACAATATTTGTTTCAAATTGATGTTTTGAAATTTCATATTGTTTGACTGCAAAATTGATATCACTATATCAATACGATATAGTGCACAGCCCTACCACATTGTATGTGACTATTCTGAAAGTGGGCTGTTTACCATTGGACAATAGGGGTGGGAGTGCCTGCCACGGTGCAGAAGAGCTTGACGGACATCTTCTCCCACAGGGTGTGTCCCCTGAGGGCCACCAGGAACTCTGGAGCCTTGTCGGCCGGCACGGGGATCTTCCTCTTCACAGACATCATCTCCTGGACCTGGGAGACAACGCCACACAGAAGATATACCATATGATTATAGGGACACAATGATCACACGTCATCACATTACTATCACATTTGATTTCTATTCTTAGCGTGTTATGTGATTAATTATTTATGTCATCATCTAGACATCATCTCCTGGACCTGGGAGACGACGCCACAGAGAAGATACCATATGATTATAGGGACACAGTGATCACATGTCATCACATTACAATCACACTTGACTTCTATTTTTAGCTTATTATTATGTGATTATGTAGTATGTCGTCACAGACATCATTTCCTGGACCTGGGAGACAACACAACACAGAAGATGACTCCACAAAGAAGATACCATTAGGCCAGGGGCATGCTTGCTGTGTGCCTAAAACTATGCATGCAACCCCGTGCGATCGAGTGCACAAATTTGCTGCAGGACGACTGGACAGGCAAAGGCCTTTCATTTTAATTATTGATTTTTTATAATGTCACTACTTACTGATGTAGATGGTAGGCATGTGGCAAAAAAAATCCTAGTTTTTTTAAAACTACATTATATATTTTCTGTTCATATGTATGAGCTCATGAATGAGTAATTGAGTGAGGTAATTCATCTCCACTACCAAACAGAACCATGAGAGCTGGTTCAGTAGTGGCTGCTATGTTGTGCCGCCATTTTGAGACTACAGGCACCTACAAGAGATAGCTTTAGTGGTTTTCACTGCACAACCCTCCACTAGCTGCGGATACACTGGATAGAATGAATTTCTTCTGTGTGATTGGCTCTCTTGTGAGCCAGTATAAAATACAAAGTAGCCAGTATACTTAGTATTGTATATTTACCTGCCTGGGCGGGCATTGCTGTGACCCCATTTGTCTGGCCAAACATCACATGTCATACTGGGGCCAGGTTGACATGCTGTAACTCTGATTGCACTTAATTTGTATAACGTTCATTATATTTAAATCACACTTGAGTTTTTCTTTTACTTCAGACATGTAAAAGTTTTATCTTTTACCTGACATGTTTCGATGGTAGGCTAGCTTCCGTCTTCATCAGAGGGTCAATGTTCCGTCTTTATCAGGGAGTCAGTGGGATGTTGATGTGTGACGTGCTTTAAAATCAGCTGATGTTGTTGTGGAGATGTGACCTCCCTGTCAATAATGACAGGTTGGTCACACCTCCTGCTGTTAGAGTTGTCCTCTTAGGATGGTTGTCCAGGTGTGTGACAACATCAGCTGATTTTAAAGCACATCACACATCAACATCCCATTGACCCTCTGATGAAGACAGAAGCTATACCATCGAAACATGTCAGGTAAAAGATAAAACTTTAGCATGTCTGAGGTAAAAGAAAAACTCAAGTCTGATTGCACTTGTTTTATCTTCACTTGAGAGACAACACCGGAGCAGCACAGATGTAATTCTTTTTTATTCAAGTGCACAACATGACTAACGTACGATGGTTAGACCAACATATGTGCATTGTTTTTGTTTTTGTAAATAGTTTATGGGTGTGTGCAAGGTGAGTGAGACCTTGGGAGAAGGGCCAATAGCCAAATGCCACGGTGAATAGGCCTACACCTGCTGAATCAGGGCCTCAGATAATTAGGCTCTTCTCTCCAGTCTACTCATGGACTCTGATGAAGATGGTCTAAACCATCAAAACGTTAGTCATGTTGTGCACTTGAATAAAAAAACAAAAAGAATTACATCTGTGCTGTTCTGATGTTGTCTCTCAAGTGAAGATTTCCCGCCTCCCTCCTGTTGATGCACCAGATGACAAAACAGAGGCGCGAGGAAATACCCTTTTGTGTGCACTTGTTTTTACCCTTTTGTGTGCACTTGTTTTAAGCCATGCGACATTGCAAATGCAAAATGAGCTGTGTTTGTCATCAGTCAAAATGGTTGATCACGAAATCAGAATAAAAATTAAGAAAGCTGTGTGACTGTGTGACTTTACCTCTCTTGTGAGGGCAATATTGCTGACTTGAGTGTGAGTGACAGTCTTCATTCTGGTCAGTTCCTTCTGCAGCTCTGCTAGTTCCTTCCCACAACGCAGTGCAACACGTGCATACTCCGGTAAGTCATCAGCACTCCTGAGGAAATAAATAACACACAAAAATCACTACAATAAGAACATATGTATACAATTTAATTCAGCTTTACGAGTGACTGCTAAACTGCATTTTGTGCACTTGACCCCAGTTAGCTATCAACTAAGTCAGGGATGGGAAACTTTTATGAGGAGGAGAGCTACCTTTTTTATCGCCAGCATGAGAGGGCCTAGGGTTAGGATTAGGGGTGAGGTGCAGTTTGAGGTGCAGTTGGTTGCTCACTGACTACCCATATTGTTGGGAAGAAATACGATTGCACTCCATTGGCCAATAGTATAATAACAAATTTCTATGTTATCTATGTGCCGTATTGAGTGAGGAGATGTACTGCATGTGTCCCCCTGGCCTCCAGCTGTACCTTTTGTGATCTGATGTGCGTCTACTATTATATTCCTTCTTTATTTTAGCACCCTTTGCACCTATCATTTCTTAAATAAAGAGCAGGACAGCACTCCAAGTTTTGTGGTTTATTGCCCGTCAGACGTTTCGGGGTTAACCTTCTTCAGTGTCAGGCAAACATTTCACCCAGCAGGTGCACACAATATATATAATCAAAGCCCCAAGTGTCCACCAATTTTCAACCAATCAACATTGTTACATGAAACCGTTGGACATACAATACTACTGTCTCCACCCCGCAAAATTTCAGGCCACTCACAACATGTTTAAGTTCATAAAAGTGGTGCTCTTTATTTAATTCATATATTCTTGAGGAATGAGCACCCAGTTGTTCACTTTGTTTGAGTTGAGCGCGTTACACCCCTTAGTTTAACCTATCATTTCTTCACAGGATACATTCCATCCTTCAAATAAGCGAGTAAAGACCAAATGTCAGTGATTGATGATCCAAATCATTTCAAATTTCAACCGAGTTCAACCCTCTCTCACCTGAAATCAGTACTCAAAGGGTGTCAGACATGTAACGCCACGTCAGGCACCATAAAATACTCATTTCAAAACATGTTTCAATGCATTCGAAGCAGGTAAAAAGTGGGATAGCAAAACGCATATGGACACACTGTTCTCTGCCTCAAGTCGCATACACCTGCATTTACCCATGTCACACTGAACAAGGCTAATTATGCAGGGCCCAGCCAGGACCTGTTCAAAAGTAGTACAAGGTTCAGGGGTGTAGTGAGCGCGGTACGCGGGGGTACACGGTCCACCCACTTCTCCTGCAGTGAGGTTTAAAAAAAATCTTCTGCCCATGTTTGAATACAAAAAGGAATGCTCACAGAGCAGTTTGGCAGGTGATTGAGCAAACAGATGAAAATGGGAAAGCAATGACGGTAGATCAAGGACAGTTGGGGGGTTTGGCATGATAAAGTGCCTAATTATTTGATGATGTTAAAAATCACGTACCCCCACTTTAAAAATCCCCACAACAACCCTGACAAGGTTAGGGTAAAAGACCGGGATAATACAGTATATAAGGGTAAAATATGTCCCAGACGGGCTCAGACGTTAGGCTGCGCAACAGCATCTAATGCCCATAAATGAATCAGTAATTGGGTGGTTGATATGGTGCAATGAACATGCCTCTTAGATAATCCACTAAAAATGAACAAACAAAAAACAATAGTGGCACTGGCTGTCGCTGCGCCACTCTGACGTGTGGTACTGCTAAAACATCACTGACACTGACCCATAAATAAACCAACTTGAAGCCTTAAGTGTGACGTTGAAGCATCTCGAGAGAGACTTTGGGGCAAAGAGAAGTGTCGAGAGGAGTGCCCACTACAAAACTACAACAGAGTGTCCCCAGAGAAAAACAAAATGCTTGACCTCCAAGGTCAAGTAATTGCTGTGTATAATTGCCGACATGCACAAAGGTCATTTTCCAGTCGAATGTTGGACAAGTGTAAATGCGTGGCGCTGTCATCTCAGACATATCACATCTCCCCAAATATTCACAGAGGAATTCCACTTCAAAGGCGTAATTATTCCATCTGTTGCAGCTGCGTACAACTGTTGCAACTGCTACATATCCAGCACGTGATTGCCATCTAGCCACAAATGAAGTGCCACAAGTGGCTCTCAGGCAGGGCAATGTGTTCTTGGTGGTGGGATGCTCTGTTGGTAGGGAAATGTCAGAGAGAGTGGATAAGAATACTCCTAGAATTTCTGGAAATGTGCACTGCTGGTGGCTTATGGGCTTTCCAGTGATGTCTGAAAAGTCACAAACCAAAAATGAAAGCCATTGGTAGCCCCTTAATGCACACCGTACCTCCTGTGGCACTATAACATAACATTGGGCCTTTTGTAATCAACTATGACTTGTTGCCATTCTGGTAAGAGCAAATATATAACAGCGTGTCTTTACAGGTTAAGGGCGACACGTGGTTCAGGCAGGGCAATATGTCCTTGCCGGTGGGATGCTCTGTTCTTAGTAGTGAAATGTGGGTAACCCTTTACTTGACATGTTCCTGCATAACACATTGATAGCAGCTGTTATAAAGTCTGCATGAAGCATTCATGATTGTTTCGTGACCCATTCATACAAAACCTTTCATGAACCTAGCAGACGGAAGGACAGCAACTTGTCCAAAATAAAGGTTAAACAAAGCAGCATTGCGGGTTTTGTTCTCAACCCTCAATGATTTCTGATTTTGACAAGTTACTGTCCTTTTGTCTTCCATGTATATATGAAAAGTTTGGTATGAATGTCTTACGAAACAATCTGGAATCCAACATGCAAAGTGTACAACTGCTGCTATGAATGCGTTATGCAGCGACACGTCAAGTAAAGTATAACCGAAATGTGCACTAAAACACAGGCTGCTGGTGGCCTCTGGGCTTTCCAGTGATGTCTAAAAAGTCACAAACCAAAAACTTACGCAGTACAGTAACTATCAAAAGGTTGTCTATAATGGGGCAAATATCAAATCCGGACCTCTAAGGTAATTTCCAAACACTATAAATTCCTCAGATGTACTGATGATCTTTGGTGAGGTGAGAGCATGCAGCACTCTATGTGATGTGCTTATCATACATATTGTATGCGTGCATAGCTTCATAAAGTCAAAGCTTAAATAGCCCCTTAATGCACGCTGTACCTCCGGTGGCACGCTGTAATAGTAATTGAAAAGTTAACGACCATAGTACTGCAATACTATACAACTATACAGTATATACAATACTATAGTATTCATTCATGGGTGAGCGGTTAGGGCGTCAGACTTGCATCCCAGAGGTTGCCGGTTCGACTCCCGACCCGCCAGGTTGGTGGGGGGAGTAATCAACCAGTGCTCTCCCCCATCCTCCTCCATGACTGAGGTACCCTGAGCATGGTACCGCCCCACCGCACTGCTCCCCATGGGGGCGCCACTGAGGGCTGCCCCCTTGCACGGGTGAGGCATAAATGCAATTTCGTGCAATTTGTGTGCAGTGTGCAGTGTTCACTTGTGTGCTGTGGAGTGCTGTGTCACAATGACAATGGGAGTTGGAGTTTCCCAATGGGCTTTCTTTCACTAGTAGAGGGCCTTTATAGTGATGCACTACGATTTGGTCATTGCCATGGTAACAGCAAATTTATAACATCGTGTCTTAAGATGTTAAAGCAGTTGTTACATGAACTGTTTCAAATTTCAACCTAAAGATTTACAAGTCAAACTACAGGTATGATAGTAGAGAATCCTCCAAGAAACATCAAATAAAACAGATGAATTTGCCATCGTATCCCTCATGGAACAGAGAGAGAGAGAGAGAGAGAGAGAGAGAGAGAGAGAGAGAGAGAGAGAGAGAGAGAGAGAGAGAGAGAGAGAGAGAGAGAGCGAGCAAAATGGAAGCCTTCAAGAGGCCTTCAAGAAGGAAGCCTTCAGTGAGTAAGGCCTGACCAATTCAGACCAGACCAAGATAGTGCAGCTGGGAGGGATACAGTAAGCAGATACACATTTCCTTACAGTCAGAGCTGAGGAACCGTTCAGTAGGCTCAGGGTTGTCTTACAAGGCGCCCTTAAAATAACCTCCAGCCCCCTCTCTCTGGACTGGCGCCCCATAGGCCTGTGAGGAGCAGGAGAGGAGAGAGAGAGAGAGAGAGAGAGAGAGAGAGAGAGAGAGAGAGAGAGAGAGAGAGAGAGAGAGAGAGATACAGAGACAGACAGACAGAGAGACAGACAGACAGAGAGACAGACAGACAGAGAGCAAGCGCGAGAGAGAGACAGAGAGACAGACAGACAGACAGACAGACAGACAGAGAGACAGACAGAGAGAGATACAGACAGACAGCAAGAGCGAGAGCGAGAGAAAGAGAGAGAAACAGAGAGAGAGAGAGAGAGAGAGAGAGAAAGAGAGAGAGAGAGAGAGAGAGCGAGAGAAAGAGAGAGAAACAGAGAGAGAGAGAGAGAGAGAGAGAGAAAGAGAGGGACGGAGAAGGGGGACCCACCTCTCCTTGAATGCTGGCACCGTATAGGCTGGTTCCGCCATAGCCGTCTTGGCTTCGGCCTGCTCCTTTTTCACGGATTGAGAGCTTGATTTCCTGACGGGAAAGAAACAAAATGGCCAGTGAGCTTACTGTGTTGAGTTACTGTGCAATTCATTTAATGGCATCATAAGGGTGACAAGTGTTTAACCTCATCCAGGGGCTAATATATCATTAAATGTATCTACCGTATGTCCATAAGTCATTCTATATTGCATTCCCTTCTATTCCATATTTGTATATCTTCTGGAGATATGTATTACTGACAGATGTGGAGAGAATATCATGAAATAAACAGTAGAGTAGAGTAGAGTAGAGTAGAGTAGAGTAGAGTAGAGTAGAGTAGAGTATCAATTAAGTTACTCTACTCATGTATTATTCTCTCCACCTCTCTGTCAGTAATACGTATCTCCAGATTATATATAAATAGGGATGTGAGAGACATTACTTTTCATTTTACCAATCTCAAAAGCAGCACTACAGTATTCTGTGTAAAGCTAGCCGCTGGATAGTGAGCATGTAGTGCAGTGCAGCAGTGTAGCCTACAGCAAGCATTTAACTCTGGTGGTGGAGAGCAATGGCATCAGCTAGCCAGCTTGGTCAGGTGTTCATGACATTTCCACAGCCTTCGCTGATGACGCCGCAACGATGGCTTGATTCTTGGCATAGACACAATCCCTTTGTATCCGTGTCTTCATCAATTGTCCTGGTGTGGTTTCTTCACGTCCATATTGGTTTGAGGTAAGGATCCAGAGCACTCCCCTGACCCCACTGTAATGTAATCCAAGGGTGGTGTGCTGGGCCGGGCGTTAAGCATTTCAGCAGCTGTAGGCAAGCCTGTATGTACAATGTACAGGAGGTGTGTGGTACAAGTCCTGGATTCTTTCAGGTCCTCTGGTTCTCATACGGACCAATCGCTCCCCTGAGACTGGGTCAACACACTCGAATGACTACCCAATATGCAGCAAAAGAAGCACAGCAATGCCATTCTCCAACCAACATGAGCGGATTAGGCTACTGCTTGGAAGCCCTGACATTGCTGTCACATAGCAATGCCAAACAGATTTGGGGTAGTAGAAAGCAGCAATAGCGGCTGCCACAGCCCTGTTTTGGTTTGGTTTCTCTGGGCTGAGAGCACTAGTAGGGAGAAGCTTTATCGCCTGCGAAGCTCGCCTGTTTATTTCCTTTCTCTGGGCAGAGAGAGATGGCAGCGAGCGGCCTGCAAGGTCTTGGCCAGATAGGACAGAAGGCACTATAGGCAGAATCACACAACAACCGCGAGCATATAGCTACTATACCTGACGGCGTGGGAGTGGGAGTGGGAGTGAGAGTGGTGGTGATGCTCAACCACCTTCTTAGAGCTTAAATACTCATGCTGAAGACTCTTAGCGTGTATCTTCTGCTTCTGCTGACGTATGGGTACGGCCGTGGTGGGCATGTCGGGAACAACTTCAAAAGAGACCTACAGCACAGCAGCAGCACGCATCAAAGCCACACGCAGAGCGTGGTGCGGCCGGCGTGTACAAAATTCATTGAATCAGATGCCGTGAACTTAACAGGTAACAGAATAGGTTGGCTGACTTTGTGGGCCAACATTCTTGTGTTGTAATGTGTAACTGGGGACTTCACAAGGTCAGAGCTGCTCAAATCCAAAATCCTACACTGATAATTATTCTTCCAACAGATATGTAAAAACACAGGTGTATAAAGCAGAAATAGAAGTAAAACAAACCTCAAAAACCCTCATTGTGTACAATGGAATAACTGGCGCAACGACTATGTGATTATACTTGTAGGCCTACTTACACCATGAATTGAGTTCTACTTCTACTTTATAAGACCACTCTGTGTGGAAATGACATAGAGAGTTGAGAGACCAGACATCAACAATAAACTCTTAAGAAAGCACAAATGCCATCCACTTAACAGCTCTGGGACAGGACAACACTGTTTTCTGACCCCTCGTTCCCTCTGGGCCATGGTAATGATCCCTTTATAGCCACCCATCTTATCTGGCCTCCTCACCGTTCAAGTGGTCGGCCATATTGCCTGAAAGTGCTATGGTATGCTTGCCTGGGCCACTGAATGTCAAAGATTGAAATCCTGAGTTGAGTTGAATAGGCCTGTTGATATTTGAATCACTTTGGTAGAATTGAGGAAACAAATGTGGTGTGGATATCTTCAGTCTTTCAAATAAATGAATATTCACAATAACGAAATGTGCACATTCCTAGTCAATATAACTTATATTTCAACTTCTGTGGGATAATTTCATGTATTTTCATAGGTCCATAGATATTTCTGGTGAACCACTATTTTCCAATTAAGCTATTCAGGCAAATGGATTTCTAAATAGCCCACATTAGACACAACAATTAGCAAAGATTATGTAATAAAATTCCAGTTAATTCCAGTCGATTACATTTAACAGGTGCACCCACCACCTCAGCACCATCACAAATCATTTAATAAACATTCAAAACAAAAGATTATTAGACTGTATACAGTGTCAACTCCTGTTGCTTTTCCTTCCTTTTACTAAACATTACAAAACAGAAGCATGGGCCACCTCATGGCAGATTGGGGACATGAATTAACCAAGCAACTGACTAAACATCACCCAAGCGGAGTATATCTGTATATCAACGCGTTAAAAATAAAATAAAATTAAGGTTACTTACCCCTGGAGAAATAAACAGCACAGAGCGTCGCAGACCAGCCTGAACCCGCCTGGGAGTCTCTTGCTGATGCTACAAAAATATTGCTCTCACCGACCGAGGAATGTCATCTCCTTCGACCACCCCATGTATGGATAGCCTTAAGACTATATATAGCATTTACCTCCACTTTCACCCTCATTTTTTGCACTTTAACTCCTCTACACAGGATGCAACGACGTAGATAAGGCTAGCATAGCATTTTCTGAATTTTATTATTATTATTTCTTTCTGAAAGTGATAGGTATAAAAAGTTTGAGCAGTTGTAAACAAGGGTGGTTTGCGTTATTCTCTCATCACGTTCTTAATTAGGCCTATAACGAGTGCGTAAATACTGGTATTGATGTTTACTATAGCCTAATTGTAAGAAAAGTGAGTGTGTGTGTGTGGGGGGGGGGGAGCTTGTACAACGCTGGCAAACAATTACAGGTAGGCAGGTGTTTCTACCGACCAACTCCCATAGTCAGACTACAGTTTGTTTTCAGGGGTAGCAGCTGTGACAAGTGGATGAATATTGTGTTAAATAAGGACCTTTATGAAATTGGATTTCCGAAAACGTGCTAACAGCCTTCCTGTGCAACCTTTTTAGGTTTCTGCCACACAGCCCAGCCTCTCAGCCAGCACACTGCGGCTATTTTTAACAACAGATTACATTTTCAAACTACAGACTCCCCCATAACGTAGCCTATCTATTGCTGTAACCTAAACCCAAGCATAGCATTGCATTCGATTTGTTTAACGACTTCAAGGTGCTTATTGATCATAGTTACAGTTACACTGTAACATCTGGCCAATTTTACATGCGTCATACACATGTAGTCACCAATGAATTTTGGGTAGGCGGAGTTGGTTACCTCTCCAGTGCCCGTTCCAACCCTAATGTCTGATGACGCGCGACCAAGCGCCACAGCCACCCTGGCACAGGTGTTCAGTGCCCAGGTTGGCGACCTATTTGCAAGAAAGATGCTTAATATTCTAACATAGGCCTGCCATGTAATTTACAGTGTGTTGTGGCACGTAGACTACCTACATTCAATGAAACGGTTTACCTAATCTTTCTTACCGCTATCAAGGGCGGTAAAGATAAAACAAATATTACGCATTACTAGATGACAAAAAGTAGACTAGTAAAAGTAGCCCAAGTGAAGAACCCGGGTGTCCCACGACGGATGTGGAGGGATGTGGCAGAGCCCCAAAAGATGAACACATGCACCCTCAAGTGGACGTGTTATACAGTGCAGTCGGTGTGGAAGAGAAGCACTCTACAAACAGGTGATGATAAACCAGATTAGTAGGCTGAAGCAAAAAAAAATAATAATAAATAAAATCACAAAGGTTACGCCGGGTACGTACTCTTAAAAAGAGACTGAAGGTCTAAAAGCAGTTGATTTATCAGAGCAGATCAGCTTGTGGCTTTTCTCAATGATGCCTGTTAAAAAAAACCTCCACTTCCCCCCATTTTTCTGCTCTTCAGAGAGATTATTTCAATAACTAATAGTGTTCCTGGAGAAAACATTTATTTAAATTATTGAAGCTGGGTACAGTGACATAGGTATCTTGTCTTTACGATTGACACTAATACTAAGTGAGATACTATGTCTTTCAGATCCGGAACGATTGTGCAAAGCTGCAAGGGACATGGACATCCCAGGCTACCTTGGAGGAGAAATGGAACTGGGCCTCATCTTCTGGCCTCCTATTATATGTTTGATGGAAGTCATAACAGGGAAATGTTCTGCACTATTGTTTCATTCAGTCAGTAATTCTTTATGACGAACTCGAACTGAATGTGTATTTGGTTCATGGATGCCCAGTTTATGTAGGCAAGGGACAAAGGGAACATTATTCCCTTTCCCACCCTTTCATTATGTCACTGCGTCTGACACAGGGATCCCTGAACTGGTGCTGCAAGAAAAGTGGCTAAAACAAAGAAAACTATTTCGGAACAAAGTCCTCTTGACAAGTGAAAGTTAAGGCCCTGCGTCTTTGGTGTAACATTCTCTCTGGCATGCTGTTCACATTTTTGTAAGTCTCAGCATACTTTTACACTACACATCTCTGAGAAACTCCAAAGGTCATCTTTCACAAAGACAAAAGCTGTCAAGAGATGCAGACGTGGCTTTACCTCCATCTAGTGGTCATCCAAAATAGTACATAGATGCAGTGATTCTGTCAGACTGTCAATGAGGCTTTCCCTTTCATCACAGCCATATGCACATTGTCAACCTCTCCAACTATTTAAGTATGGTATTAATTAATATAATTAATAGCATTAAAAAACAGTTGTTTGTCTGTTGCTACACATTGTCCACAGCAACACATCATCAACAGAAGTCTACAAACATTTATATGTGCCTGAACATATTTTGTTGTATGACTGGGAGGGACATTGGTCTCTACCCACTATGACACATCACATTTCATGTTTAAGCCATGTTACTATATATATATATATATATATATATATATATATATATCTGATATATATTTCTATATATATATATATATACAGTATTACGTAAGGGTTTATTTGGGCCAATTGTAAAATACATTTGAAATGAGCTCTCGGGCAACACAAAATGCCTCCGTGGGCTAGATTTGGCCACCGGGCCTAAGTTTGACATCCCTGACCTACAGTTTGCCTCCCAGGGGAATATGGGAGACGTAACTATCCTGTATCTCCTACACAGGGTGCATTCTCGCCTGGACAAAGGAGGCTGTGCTGCAAGAATCATGTTCTTTGATTTCTCTTATGCTTTCAACACCATTCAGCCACTCCTGCTGAGAGATACACTTTAGCAGATGGGAGTGGATATGGGACTGGGGACCTGGAGAGCTGACTGCATGATCGAAAGGCCCCTGTTTGCAGAGGCGACTCTAGCTTCAGCTGGGGCCCGAAGCGACATGTCAAAGGAGTGAATAATTGAAAGAAATTTGCCACTACAGTAGCAAAGTGTGAGCTGTTTTTCTCCATCCAGGGGCTTGGGGGCCCGAAGCTAGCCTGATTACCATCGACTTACAAATCTCTTTGAGACTTGGTCTGACCAAGAGCATAACAATTAACATTTCCCAAACGGCCTCCCTTGGTTTGCTAATGATTGTTTGCTTCCCAACAAAGTGGGAGGAGTTCCCGATTTTGCGGGTAGTCAGAAAGTACTTGCATTGCTCTTGACCTGACTGGTAGCAACACTGAAGCTGTTGCGTCACTAGGAGGGCACGGCCTGGCTAGCCCGAAGCAGCTGTCTGCCTAGCCTGGTGACAAGATGCACCACTGCCTGTTCATCAGACTGGGTGACCTTACATAACAGACTGTGGTCAGTGGGTGTGCCACAAGGAATGGTGCTCTCCCTGCTGTTGTTCACACTGTACACCACCGGCTTCTGCTACAACACTCAAATATGCCACATGCAAAAGTTCTCTGATGACACTGTAATCGCAGGGTGCATCGTACAGGGGACTGGTGGAGAACTTTTGTCAGTTGTTGCCGTACCAACCAGCTGCAGCTGAACGCCACCAAGACCAAGGAGATGGTGGTTGACTTTGGAGAACCACCCCACCACTGGTGCCTTTGCTGTGTCTATTGAGGGGGAGACAGTGGAGACATTTTGCACCTAAAAGTACCTAGGAGTAAACCTGGACAATTAACTAGACTGGGCTGCAAATTCAGATGTACTGTACTTTAAAAGAAATGCTTAAGCAGGCTCCACTTCCTCAGGAAGCTGACAGCTGAGATCTTGAAATGTCTGCAACAGACTCCTGCTTATGTTCCACCAGTCTGTCATGGCCAGCATGCTGTGGCCTGCTACGGCAGAAGAATTAAGAAAAAAAACACACTGGATGTCTAGACAGAATGGTGAGGAAAGCCAGGTCTGTGGTGAGCAGAGAACTGGAGACTCTCACTACCACAGTCCAGAAGAAGACCCTTTCATTACACTTTCATGTATTTCATCTACAAACCCCAACTCCGGTGAAGTTGGGACGTTTGGTAAACAGTGAATAAAATCAAAATGCTATCATTTTCAAAACATTCAATCTATTCATTAGATGGAGAATAGATATTGTTTTGGGGGACATATGTACTCATTTCTAATTTGATAAATCCAACACGTCTCAAAAGAGTTGGGACGGGGACAATAAACGGCAGCAAATGTCGAAGAAGACTAAAAACAAAACAAAAGACAACACTTAACAGTTAAATACATTAACCGATGAGATGATTTTATATAAAAAACAGTGTTAATTCCTATCTTGGACATGATTTTACCAGCTTAAATGGTGGGTGTATTCCTTGTCATGTTTTGCAATGTTTTCCTTTCTGTAGTGCTTACAGTGTGACAGGTCTTGACCAAAAGCCCACCATTTTATCACCTGCTGGTCCTTATGATGGAGCCAAACTGTTAAAACATAGTAGAGAATGCAATTTGACCTTAGTATGTGGCAGTAATCGAAGATCTCCCTTCAAAATATAATGCATGAGTGGCTTTTCATGCTGTTTAAAACCCATTTATACCATTCAGCACTGTATTTAACTCTACAGATGAGTGAGAACATCTTATCCAATGTACTACTGCACCCGCATGCCATCATGGAGGCTGACTTTTGAAGTTAGCACTAACACAAGTTGGATGGTCCATTTTCACTGTAGCACAGGATGTGCAATGCTCTATTATTGTCAAAAAGAATGGACTTCTACAACTTCTGCTGACTTCTGTAAGCAAAGGACAGTTTCCCATGTCTTCTGGGTTTATTTCAAGTGAGCTCAGGTGCTTAGGAGAATGTTACATCCCTGTATCATTTGCACGCATTAAGCATTCTTAATATTGTCAATTTTCAATAGCTCTAGCACTCCAGGAAATAGAGTGAGACTACAGCCAATATATATTTCATGATGTCATGAACCTATACAATGATTTTAGTAACAAAAATATGTCTTATATACACTCAATCGTGGTAAATCAAAGGGAATTCAAAAATGTATGTAATAACTATGGTAATTATTCCCTTTGCATCTTCAATTCTGAGTGACTCAGCCTCTCTGTGATGATCTTATACCTGGACACCTATATTGTCCGTCAGTACAATTCATTTTGAAATGTTCTTCTATGTTGTTTTATCTTATTTGGATGTTTATTAATTTCACTGATCCCCGTCCCAACTTATTTGAGACGTGTTGGATTTATCAAATTAGAAATGAGTACATATGTCCCCCAAAACAATATTTTTTCTCGGTTTTAACACGTAATATGTTGTCTTTTCACTATTCTCCATTTAATGAATAGATTGAATGTTTTGAAAATGATAGCATTTTGATTTTATTCACTGTTTACCAAACGTCCCAACTTCACCGGAGTTGGGGTTTGTAGCTAGAAATCAAAGACATTTTTTCTATTATGATGCATCATGTTAGACAAAGTTTTGTGAATATTTGACTCTTTGAATTTTAATTCAAATGGGCAAGACCACTTGCACATTCCTTTGGAAAGTCCTGAGGGTGATTGGAGATGGCAATAAACATTTCAAAAACATTTCCAGTGTAAAAAAATTGGCCATGTTCACAGTTTGCATTTCCATCTAATCCATTCTGAAAGCATGTTAAATCACAGATTGGATGACTGTTTGCATAGCACAGAAACAAATGCAAGCATGCATGACAAATCTTGGAGGATTTCACTTCTAGCATTTGCCTTAGGGCATTTCAACATTTGCTAGTACACAGCCTCCCCACTCTCGTGCCAAATTAGGGCAAAACATCCAAAAAGATTAGTGCACAAAAATGTGAATAATCTCAAACTTGCCATGTGTCATGTCTAAGACTGCGGTATCACTTTACTACATATCACAGCTTTCAGCTTCTCACATTAATTCAATTGGATCCTATGAGAATGGAAGTCATACAACCGCCCTAGATTTAAAAGGACCACCAAGACTGATGGCCAAATGTGAATGCCAAGTGCAACAGAGCAGGGGGTTCTCAAACTTAACCATGACAAGGCCCCCCATATACATGCAAATTCCAGCCACAATATTTTTTTCTGTGCACCTGGTTTCACATCTCAATGAAGTTGGTGCATTCCTAAACACATTCAAGTACTACAGAAAGCAAAATACATAGCTAAACATTGTAATGAAGAAAATGATTCCACTGGGGTTGTTTAGCTTATTTTTGGTTTATTTTGACTACTTAAGTTATTCAATGTAATAAATTATTCATTTTATTTCGCTATATTCACTATATACAATATACAATACATACTGTATATAACAGTTGTTGTTTGTATAAGGGACTTATAAGACACGTGTTAAGCAAAATCAAGGGCCAACTAGGTCCTTTATAATGATTACATAAACGACAAAGGCCTTTATTTCTTTACAGGAATACACATCTAACAAATGATTAATATGCACCTAACTGTATAAATGACTTAAGAGAAATGTGCAAATTCTATGGCTAACATATGGCACACTGACTGTCCTCGACTGTAAGTCGTTTTGGATAACAGTGTCTGCCAAATGTAATGTAATGTAACATATTCTTAAGTGTCACCAAAGCAGTTTGAGGTAGGACGTTGGAATCGCAAAACATAGTGTACGATGTACTGCATTTTGCATTTGCTCAAAAGAATATACATTACTTTCATTATGGCTATCATTGGTCAATCTTCTTCATGTGGGTTTCTGTCTTTGTGGTGCCTTTCAATACCCAGAACCTCCATCTCATATCACAAGCCTGATTTTTATGACCTTGAATATTCAATACAAACAATTAAACGTAATCATGCTATAGAGAATATTATTACCTCCGCCAAGGTTTTCGGTCGCGTTGGTTTGTCTCTCTGTTTGTTTGTTGGTTTGTTTGTCTGTCTGTTTGTCAGCAGCATAACTCAAAAACTAATCAACAGATTTGGATGAAACTTTGAGGAATTGTTGATAATGACCCAAGGAACACGTGATTAAATTCCGGTGGTGATCCGGATCACGAACCGGAACCAGGACATTTTAAAAGATTCTTCACCATTGCTGGCCAACCGTATCTCACTCATTTCGTGAAGTATTCATGAAAAAAATATATTAATTTTCGTGGTGCATTCACGTTATTGCCCGCCTTTCGTAAAGTCTTCACGAAAATAATAGATTCATTTTCACGCTGCCTATTCACTTGAATTGCCCTTTCGGTAGCCTACCGTCACATGGTAATCAAACATTTCAAACAAGCAATTTAGGGTTAGGTTTAGGGTCAAGGTTAGGGTTAAGGTTAGGGTTAAGGTTAGGGTTAGGGTTAGGTTTAGGGTTAAGTAGGGTTAAGGTTAGGGTTAGGTTTAGGTTTAGGTTTAGGGGACATAAGGCGTAAGTACAGAAAGGGCGTCGAATTAGTGAGTCCCGAGTGTATCAGCAGTGTTCTTTCAGCACCCCCTCCCCGCCCCTGCAGACGTTTGGATAACCATAGCAGCAGTGGGGCAATTCAAGTGAATAGGCAGCGTGAAAATTAATCTATTATTTTCGTGAAGACTTTACGAAAGGCGGGCAATAACGTGAATGCACCACGAAAATTACTCTATTATTTTCGTGAAGACTTTACGAAAGGCGTGAGATAGGGCTCTGCTGGGCTATATATCAAGATGTCCCTAGTGGCCAGAAATTGAATAGCAGGGACTCCTAGTCAAATGTTCTATCCAGCAGCGTCCTTGGCGGAGGTCTGTGCTCTCTGAGTGCTTCTAGTTTAAAGTGTGAAGTTTAAAGGTTAGGCAATGTTTCCAAACAGTGAATATAGGAAGAGTCGTCCATGTACAGTACGAACACTAGTTAACGTGTCATGTGTTCCATGTGGTTTAACAAGAAGTGATTCATTGAAGATAGAAAACTTGAGATCCTTTTGACAAACGTGTTTTATTGTAAGAGCCGTTCTTACATAATATACCTGTACCAAAAAAAACAGCACAAATAATAAATACATGTAATTATTGTTATAAACAACAAAGCCTGGATGTGCCACTCAGAGTAGGAATGTGTGAACAAGGGGCTGGTACGTGTGTGCATCTACTGAAACTGCCAGTCTGTGACACATGCCATGCTGAATACTGCAGTGCTCAAAAAATAAAATGCTTCAATTTATAAGGCCAAAAGCCAACTAACACCAGTGAATGTTGTGTACGTGTCAAGACTTCTAGTGCATAAAACTGTGCCCGTTTTTTTTAATAAGTTATTTTAAAATCATTCCCTAAAATGTTGCATTTTGTATCACATGAAACAGCAGTTCTTGTTGTTGCCAGTTATTACAACTGTAGTTGACTAGTTGTACCTGGAATGCACAATTGAAAAAGCATACATTTTGAATACTTGTAAAAACTGACAGCTGTTCATATGAACTTTTCATATCAAAGCCATAACATGAACACTGATGAAGCAAACACAGAGGGTGCATTCCAATATGCACATTCCCGTCCTCCCTTGCTCCCTTGCCTGCTTCTGACCTCATGACGACAGAACATTAATTCAATATCTTGCAGAAGCACGATTCTAATGTCATTTTCTCATTTGCAATTGGGATGGTGAATGAAAAACAATCCCTCAAAACTTTATTGTTTTCTCCACGGAGGTGGAGCCATGAGGAAGGGCGAGGCCACAAGCACAAGTGGAGGATAGGAGTGTGCATTTTGGAATGCACCCATAGAGCCACCAGGTGCATACCAGGAAGCAGAGATGCTTATACTTCCTCTACAGTGTGCCTACGGTCAGCACTGACATCAATGACAGATATCGCTTTGTACATGATTGCAATGTCATATACAGAAATGTTAGCGACATTCTTGTTTGTGACATTGGGCCAAAAAAAACGAACAAACTTGGTTCCGCGGCGGAAATGGAGTGTCAGGGTTTTCAGTCTTTCTTTTTGCCTCGTCTGAAAAGTCTCCTCACCATTCCTGTGTACTTAGATACGCAGATCATCACTCCAGGGAGAAGCAAGAAGAAGGTAACTGCAAAAAAAGAGGGAAACAAGGAGAATTTAGACATTTTAAAAAAAGATATTTTTTGGTCTTTTAGACATTATGAACAGGACAGGACGAGAGGTAGACAGGAAGCGAATGGGGAGAGAGACAGGGAGGGGTCGGCAAAGGACCCGGGCCGGGAATCGAACCTGGGTCAGCCACATGGCAGGCAAGTGCCCTACTGGATGGCCACGGCAGGGCCGAGAATTTAGACTTAATGGTAAACAAGTACGTCTACGAACCAAAAAGAACTATCAACCTACAAACAAACAAATAGGCAAGCAGGCAACCAGTTTACCTTTTTAACAAATACTTACCACCACCATCAAATTCTAAGCATTCAATATGACTGGGAAAATTGCACGTTTCATACATGAAAAGGGAGCTCTTCTCCATGGTCCGCCATTTTTAATTTCCAGAAATAAACATCTTTAGCTACAAAACTTGCTGTACTTGGGTCATACCAGTAAATACTAGTTGATCACTTTGTAAATATTCATGAAAATATCAAATTTGGCAGTATTCAGCACACTTTCAATGAGAAGCATAGTTGCAATACCTATTCTGGCCACAATCTTACACCGTGCACCTTTAAAGTCAAACTCCACTTATGCAGAGAAGGTCCTTTGAGTATATGGTCCAACAACACCCTGCTGGTGGACAGACGATTCCATTTGAAATGCACATACTTGCGGCTACAGTGCACATACATAGGCTACAGCACTCGTTCTTAACTGGAAGAGTGTTGGGACCTACAAATTACCATGGTCATTACTTTCTGACCCAATATCTCGTCACGCCGTCGAAAATGCATGTTTGATAGTATGCATCAGCATTCGCATCGTATGCTAACATACGGCAACTCTAAGATGTTTCAATCTCTCTTCAAAATCACAGTAATTTATTCAATACCGCATCTTGTTTTAATGTTGTGACTGACAATGTCAGGATGAATCATTACATTTTTATTCCACAGCTCCGAGACCCACACAGGACCCCTCCGCGACCCAAGTTAGTGTCCCGACCCACCAATTAAGAAGCACTGGGCTACAGTATTCTGAAATACCACCAATGTATTCAATCATATGATAATCTGAATTGAGCTGTGAAATATAATGGAGATCATAATGATAACACATTGACCCGCATTGTAGGAGAAGGAAGGTGTGTGAATGGGGTAAAGGGCTCCTTTGCCACCCAGACTAATTTTGCCAACCTGCTCTTCATTGCATGAATCTATGCTGGACTTTTGAAGTTAATCTGTGCAATATGACGCTGGCAGAGGCTTCTGTAAGTGTTGACATTGAGCTCCGCAGTCTTCTCACATTTTCTTTCCACAGCATCCACAAAAGCAACTTAACACTGTTTTCATTGGTGGCACACAACTAGGAGAATCTGACTGATATTTGTTTTCCAAACACTCCCCTCCACTCAAAAACCTTCTACTCTCCATTCTAACACAAAAGGATGTCTCTGTTCACTGGGTGGCTATGAAGAGAGACATGCATCAAAGCTGTCATTGATCAAAATGTCTCAAACTATTGTTTCTTATTTCCCAATCTCACTATGCCCGAGGCCCCCTAGTGGCCGAGGCTAGGGGCTGCTTCCCCGGGTGCCCATTAGGAAAGCGTTCCCTTGTCCCCAGAGGCCAGAGTTTGAAGCCAGACAGGGCAACTCTCCTTTGCTAACGGGTGGGGAAACTTTTTCATTTGAGGGGCTTTAAATTCTTCTAAGGGCCATAAAAGTCCTCAGAGGGCCATACTAGGAACACAAACCAGGATTTGCCCCTGCACTATAGGCCTATATTGAAGGCAGCCACCTTCAAAACAGACCCCACCTTCTCTACGCCCACCTGAATATAACTTAATTGTACTGAAAATGTAATTCCTTTACAAAATATTTCAGATTTCATGTGAAGCTGTATAACATTAAAATTATATCGGGGGCCGGATAAAACGGCCTCAGGGACTATAAACGGCCCTGGAGCCATAGGCTCCCCACCCCTACTATACACGTAGTTACAATGTTATACACCTTTGTATTTTTGGCTTTGGTGTAAAGTGTAACAACGCTTGGGGGAGCAGGGGCTTAATTAGCTCAAAGACACCATACCATTACGCCGGCAACACAAGGTTTGATTCCGACCTGAGGTCCTTCACCGATCCTTCCCCCTCTCTCTCCCCTGTCTCTATTTCTTGTCTCTCTCAACTGTCCTCTCTGGGTAGCATCTTAAAGCAGATGGGCTCGCCGGCAGGCCTATTCACTATTTGCTGAAAAGACTCAACTACATAATAACAACATTGCTTTGACATTACATTACATTACATTGAGAGCCTTAAATAACATTTAAGACATAGCCATTACAATTTTGGTGAGAGTAAGGTTATAACATAGGCTCAGTCTGCGCTAAGGGGTTAATGAAGGTGAAAAAGCCCCAAAAAAACGTTTAAAAAATGTAACAGTGCTTACCTATCAGGTGGGTGAGCAGAAGGTTATGGACCTGCTGGCCAACCCATGCCATCACAAGCAGAGTGCCAATTACCAGGATGAAATACTGCAAACAGGCAAAGATGGATCACAGTAAACAGTACAGTCATAAAACAGCAAATCAGTAGGCCTACCAAATGAAGAAATATGAAATCGCCATCTGCATCCCGGTTACTCATAATAACATAAACAAAATAACAAAATAAACCTCAAATCATAACAAGTTATAAGTTGACAAGTTGATTACAGAAATAAACTTCATACAGTATATATATAGTATACACAGTATAGGACTGGGACTCCATTCAAATTTTTAATCAAATTAATCTATAGGCTTTGAAATTAATTAATCGAATTAATCGCATTTTAATTGCATTTAAATATCTGACCTGAAAACAGTGAAAAGTATTTTTTTCACATGGATTTTGAATAATGACAATAAATAAGCTTAATCTAAAAATATTGTTCATTTTTAAAAGAAGAGAGAATTCTTCTCAATTTCAGCAGACTGTTCACCATGAGGCGAAATGCTGCCCTCCACACTGGTCTAATCCAGAACTATGTACCGTATTTTTTGGACTATATGTCGCTCCGGAGTTTAAGTCGCAACGGCCCAAAAATGCATTTTGAAGATGACAAAAAAACATATATACGTCGCACCGGACTAATCGTCGCACATTTTTGAAAGGTTATTCTATCCATGGAATCTATGTCGTGATAACTGGCATTGTTTTATAAACCAGCATCTGAAGCAGTGGCAACGCATTCAGAGGTGGTGGTAATGCACCAACTAAGATGGTTTGCCAACCGCCATAAAACCACAAAAAGAAAAAGAAGAAGCAGTGATAACGCGCCATGTTGCCCTGTAGTCAGAACAACATTCAATTTTCGGCATTGTTTTGCGTTTGGACCGTGGGAGGCTTCGAGGCAACTTTGTTCCGTCTCCAGAGCACGCCTTTCTTTACCCCCATTTCTGAGACTTCAGCCCATGACGGTATCAAAGGTGAGGGGGATTTCATCCATGTTGTGTAGCCTATGGTAGTGTCACGTTGTGCTCGTTTGTCAGAAACTCGCGGAAATGACCGATTTTCACCTGGAAGTCGGCTGACTGTCTTTAATAACACAGACGCTCGTTCTCGGATAGAGAGGCGATTGCGTTGCATAGCGCTCCACGAGAGGGGATTGCATTGCATAACGCGATAAATCCACGAGGTCCCTGACTTCCGCAAAAAGTCCTATTCATTTCTTTGGCAATGTCATGGAGCCCGTAACAAGACCGTTGACTCGCAGCGCGCGTTGTTCGAGAACACATTTGTCCTGTATTCAGCTCTTCTTCTAGACGTGGGCCTTGAACCTTCAGATAGCTTTTTTGTTTTGTTTTTTCCACAACATGCACATTTTCCTCCGCTTTTCTCCAGTCCCCAAACTGTTTTCCATTGCATCCAAACTTTCGTTCAGCTGCCCTATTGCCATTTTCGGCTGCATATTTAATTACTTTCAGCTTGAACTCAGCAGTAGGCTATATTAACTTCTTTTGGGTGGTATATTTCTATTCAGTCGTCATTGTAAATGCTATTTTTTGTTGTGGTAAGTTGTAAAAAAAAAAATTCTATCAGTGGTATTAGGCAACACAACATAGGCCTAGTTGCGCACATAGTGCTCTCCCGTGGAGAAAAAAAACATATATATGTCGCACCAGAGTATATGTCGCATGTCCAGCCAAACCATGAAAAAAAGTGCGACTTGTAGTCCGAAAAATACGGTAGCTATATTATAGTACGATTAAAATTAGTTTTTTTTATCGCGTTAATTTTTGTGTGATTAATTAATCGAAATGAATGCATTAATGTCCCAGCCCTAATATATATACACACAGTATATACACTCATCATACAAGTTATTGTTATGTAATTAAATGTAATTAAACTAATTACATTCAAGTCAACTATACTCACTGTCTTTGGTCTCCTGTCCTTGAAGCTGAAGAAGCCTCTGCAGAATGCCAGGAGTCGATTGTATGTCTTCACCAGGCTGATGCATATCTCATGGAAGCGCTGCTGCTCAGTGGCTTTGCTGAGGGCAGGAGAGAAATAGCCTGATTAGCATCGACTTTCCAAGTCTGACCAAGAGCATAACAATTAACATTTCCCAAACGGCATTGTTGACCCGCCTCCATTGGTTTGCTGATGGTTGTTTGCTTCCCAACAAAGTGGGAGGAGTTCCCATTTTTTCAGGAGCTCAGAAAGTACTTGCATTGCTCTTGACCTGACTAGTAGCAACGCTGAAGCTTCACTAGGAGGGCACGGCTTGGCTAGGAGAGAAACGCAATGACCTAAGTGTTTGAATACCGTGGTGTCATTATGTTTTAATCCCGCACTAGTATAGTGGACTAACAGGTTTCATGAGTTGTTTACAGGGCCGGTGCTAGGCATAGGCAGACCAGGCAGTCGCCTAGAGCACCAAATGTCTTGGGGGCGCCAAGTCCCATGGAATTAGAACATTAAGCGAAATAAAGCATTAAGCTTTATATAGACAATTATTACTAATAGTCCGGGAGCCGTGGGGTTGAACCCAGATTTCTTTGATAAAGTTTTTTTTTTTGCTTTATCTGATAGATTTTAGGCAAGTCTTCAAGATTTCAGACGATGCCCGGTGATATCCCTTGAGCATTTCCAGATTTTGAGCCTTTATTGTCCCATAAATGCAAATTATGACAAAAAACTAAAGACACCTAATATTACTGTGAATAATGTTACAAAATGTACCAAATTGCTTATATTACCTGAAAAACATTCACATTGGACTGCCTTAACACTGCCCTTATTGAAACAAACCCAATATGAGGTAATAATTAACCCATTCATAACAGCAATCCCACAAATAAGGCGAGACACTGTAGGTGAATAGGGTATTTTTTTTAACTTGCAGATATCAATATGAAACCTTATCAGATGATTACTCGTATGAATTGGAGAAAAAAATGTATTACAAGTTTTCTATATTTTATGTTTAAATATGCTAATTAGGCTATTATCTAATTAAATATGCACTAATTTGCCTATATTTTGATGCAATGAATCTGACCACCTGAAAATGCCAGCTTCAAAATTCCTTTTTTATTTTGTTAATATCGTACATACAAGAATATTTACTGTGGTTAATTGTGGCTATCTCCTTTTGTTATCCAGGTACAGAGAAAATACTGCTAATAACCTTAAAAAATGCGATTTCTGCCTATTTTTATGCATTTAGTTATATAAATCAGGTCATGAATGACAAATCAAGAAATGCCTCAGTAAAAACATTCACAACATTGCTTAGAATAAGACTGTAAAGTATGGAACGGATTGTGCATTATGAGATCCTGCATAACATCACATCATGACAACATACATGACAACATCGCCGGTAGGTAGCCTACCACAAATAGCAACAGAGTGTGGGCTGTTGGCTGTTCCAAAAGATGAGTAAAGAAATGACATCCAGTGTATCCAGACTGGTATTGAATGATCACTTAAATCCATAAAGCCATCAAATAAGATCTGTACATGCATTTAAATTTACACAGAAAGACCTACACTGCAACATACAGTACCGCATGCTCAGAGAGAGAGAGAGAGAGAGAGAGAGAGAGAGAGAGAGAGAGAGAGAGAGAGAGAGAGAGAGAGTGTGTGAGTGATCGATCTAAACATAGGAAAACAGCTATACATTATATACTGTTGAGTCAAAAAATTAAGTCAATCCAGTGTATCCTGACTGGTATTAAATGATCACTTAAAAGTCCATAAAGCCATCAAATAAGACATGTACATGCATTTAAATTCGCACAGAAAGACCTGTCTGCACCTATACAACATACAGAGTCCTTAACACCTAAAACACCTATAGCCTACATTATATACAACACACACACACACACACACACACACACACACACACACACACACACACACACACACACACACACACACACACACACACACACACAGTAAAGCTCACACAACATTGGTTCGGCAGCATCCCAGCCGAAAACATGCACAGAAAATGGTGCAAGGCACACTGTTTACAGCACAGCTACATTTCTTATTGCAGGGGCTTTTACTCTTGCAATCACATCTGATCATCTGTAAAATGTAGTCTGGTGCCACTTTGACATTTTCTGGAACACTTATTGGTATCAGTGCTTTGTTGCATGGGTCTTTCTTCCATCCAAATGCTTCAGGAGATAGTTCAGGTGGAGTGTGTCCTCCACAATATTGCTTGAAAATGAGCCCTTTTCACATTCTCAAGAAATGCCTCTGTGCTTGGTGGAAGAGCAGCCAGGTTAGGTGAAGATAAATGACCTTTCCCATTCTTTTTTCCCCATACCACCAACCTTGTATGTGACATGCTGATACTGTCTGGAATGCCATAACATGCCGACACAAAGTTAATGGCCTCACTGGAAAGTTGTTGGAATGGTGCCAGCACATTACCAATTGATGTCTTCAGTGTCACACCCTGATATGGCATGGGCTGGTAAAAGGTCAATTACAATGTCATTTTGTGGATTTACATTTTTAATTTTTAATACGACCACCACTGAAATTATGTACTTTGTAGGCAAACAAATAATCAGCCAAAAATTATGTAATTATTACTTACAATTTTTATTTTGTGTTACAACAGCACAGGAAGAGTAAATAGCAATGTATGAAATGGTGAAATTCTGTGTTGAATTAGTAATCCTTTCTGGGTATGTCTGAGCTGACACCACCAATATTCGCCTAAATGTTACATATTTCTGCTTGACAAACAGCTAGTTATGTAATTGTCTAAAATTTATTTGGTACGAGGACACTTTCTCCACTTTGATGTGGCAGGCCTACCACCCAGAATGCTCTATGGTTAATCATAGTGCAGTTATGAAGCTGTCAAAAGCTTGCGGGCTATGGCTGCAGCGAAATCAACATGAAAGGGTTAATATCTGAAATTGGCACATCACCCACTCTTATCCTGATGGGTAAGTGTTGGACAACTACAAACAGCAAAACCAAACAACCCACTATGAGATATAAAGCCACGCTTGGCGAAATGTTGGCCTTTGTGTCTCCGACTTGGAAAATCAGGCTTTTTGGGTGAATGCCCCGCCCCCAAACATGCATAACCCCACCCCCACTGATGTCCATACCTCACCACCTGTTCTTACACACATCCTACCATGTAAACAAACACAAAATAAGTATGGTATAGGGTATTTGGTCAGCATAACATGAATTGGGAGCCAAACACTGTTGTAATCTATGGCTGCAGCACATCAAGCATATAAGGCTCAATATCTGAAAATGCTCAAGGGATATCACCGGGCATCGTCTGGAATCTTAATAGGTACACCTTAAGCAACCACAAACTGCAAAGAAAAAAACTTTATCAGACGAAACTGGGTTCAGCTGATATTTGGCTTTTGGCTGCCGGACTATAATGGACACTCTGTACATATGAACTGTAGGTAGTAGATCAGCTGTGCTCCATCAGATGTATGACACTATGATTACACATGCCAAATTCTAATTCCACCAAAAGCAAAGAGGGGGGTTGCTCGCCTAGGGCACCAAACTGACGAGATCCGGCCCTGGTTGTTTGCACAAGCCTCAACATGGACAGCATTCCTCTGGTGTGTGCCTATAATGCCACAAGTCAACATGTTAAAACAACAGTGATGAAGAGACACATTACACTTATGAAGGCAAACAGGGACAGCATGAGGCCCGGGTTAATGCGCAGGCTAGATCTGGCTGCAGCCTAGGGGGCCCCCACCAGTTAGGGGGCCCCTGATTGGCCGAAAGGGAGAAATTGTGCAGAACTGTGACAAAACGCAATACTGAAAAATTCGTCTGTCTTGTTGAGTATGGTTGGTAGACCCGTTAGGCTTAATTCCTAGCTCGTAATTATGACAGTGTCCATGTAAATTTGGCACAGAGTTTGCCTTCCGGGGGGCCCACAGCAACCTGTAGCCTAGGGGCCCCAGGCGATCTTAATCCGGCCCTGGACACCATACCTCTGGTGTGTGCCTATATAACGCCACAAGTCAACATGTTATAACAACAGTGATGAAGAGGCAAATATGACCACACTTGAGCATGGCAAACATTACACACAGCATACCATTTGCTTGATCCAAAGATTTTCGAAGCAATGATGGGGACCAGGTAGTCAGCAAGGCTCAATATCACGACACAACTCGACACTCCTGTCAGGACTGATGGGTCCAGGTAATACAGTGATCTATACAGAAACACACACATCCACGGGGATCAGTGTAAAGTTTAGACACATGTACTGTACTGCGTAGGCAATTATGGAGTTTGTCAAATTACGCATTACGCACGACATTTTTCAGCATTCCTCACGTATCCTACTGCCCAAGTGTGGGAGGCTGTTTGGTTGTTGATGCGAACTTACAAAAAGACTGCGGTGGTGAACCCAATCACTGCCAAGGGGAACCACGGCTTCTGCCATCGTAGCACCTGATCCACGGCTAGTATCACCTCTCTCCATCCCTGCAGATGCTCTTCTAGTTGGGCTGTCTCCTGAGCCTTGTTGTCAGTACATAAATAGTACACTTCATGAGCTCAACCAAACGTTTCCGTCTGATGTCACACAGTCACACCATGACGAGGCTCCCTTCGCAGATTACATTGTAGCATGTTCAGTAGAAGACACGTCGTAGGACTGGGACACTGTTCTGTTTACGTTTAGTCCGTGCCACATTAATAGGAACTAAACGTGTAAAGACATCACATGTTGGCCTATTATACTATAATAAAGATGAATACTGTTGGTTTGTAACTGGTAATCAATCGCATCAACTGTATTTGATGCGGTATGTTGATATGCTGTGTGCGTTACAGATCCATCCAAAACGATGCCAATGACAGCGCTGAACCAAGACGGATTAATCAAAACAAAACGTCTCTGAAAGAAGGCAATATATTATATTACATCCCATAACCGCAAGGCTATCAGATACCAAAGCAATGTTAAACACAAGGAAGGTTTTCCATACCTGCAGAGGCGTACTTCTGTCGCTCGTGCCTGCCATTGTTGAAGACGCGGGCACGCCTTCATCTCAAATGCGCATGCAATATTCCTACGTTTTTTCTTCAGCCAGCTGCTCAGGAAGTGGTAATATGACCTCTCCTTTCCCAAGTATTCAAGTATTGGCTGCCTAGTTCATGTAGTGTCAACAATGTACACGAATTGCTAAATTATTTCTGTTTCTTTCAAACACACGAAATGAACTGTTTCTAGTGAGTTCTTGTGAACGTAGCTTTTTGCCACAGCGGTGAAAGCAAGTGTGTGTGCAGACAGCTTTCAACTGTCTTGGACATTTCTTTGTAGAGCCAAGAAATGACTGTTGTCGGGATAGTGTATCTATAACAATTCATGTGACTGCCACGCTCACAATAAGTCTAATATTCAATACACAAAATGATTATATGGATTTGTTTAACAGTTTAACAGGCTACAGTGGCGGCTCCAACATTCCTTTCTCCTGACCCAAGGCCTGCTGTGCGTAACAGGAATAACGACGATAACGGCCTCTGGAGGATGTGGACTCTATTTCAACTCGCTTCTTGCCCCAGGAGTAAAACAGGCGCACACAGTTCAAAGCCAAACGTGGATTTGTGCTTAGAAGCCGTTGCTTTATTAGTTATTAACATACATGATAAATATAGCAATAAGAACATAGCCTATATTTTAAATTAATAATACAATATCTGAAGTGCTTGAAACATAAATACCAGTACAAATTTTCCTCAGTGATTTGAGCTTTTTTTAGCATAATTTTCAAAAATCCCCCAAAATCTGAACAAAATATATCATAACAATAATAATATTCATAATAATTTAACTCAAAACATCTTTCAGGATTCTTGATACCTCTGTTGTAGTTTGGTGCCTCAAATTACTGAGTGAGGCATAGTCTCATGTCTGCAAGTAGACATTCAAAAACTCCACTACCTAGCATGCACATTTTTTTTCGAAACAAGAAATTACATATGTGTGCATTACACAGTGTAGGGCTAACGTTTGAACATACAGTATATACTAATATAGGCCTACATGCCTTATACTGGCATGCAATGCCGCATGTTGTCAATCATCATCACACTAAACAAATCTTGGTGATGCATGTACGGTACATGTACAAATGATCTGGTAGCAATGCTGATTAACAACCACAGATGAACATCTGAACTTTGACGAGAGATTACTGTGCTACTTAAAGTACTGCTGTCTATTCTTAGGCCATCCGTTATTACTCTGCCTCTCTGTGTTTATAGAAACACTGCTATTGCTGGCACATGACCACCTAAAATGTGCTGTGCTTGTGTAATACAGAAACAAAGCACACTATGATGGCTCTGTAACCGGGCGAATAGACTGGCCGCGACAAGATTCAAGCGACAGAGAATCGCTTCTGTGCAGCAAGAGTGATGTGAGCGATTGAATCGACTACTAGAGTATGTCCGTTAAAATCAGAATGCAAGCATTCCAACATTCCCATTGACTGTGGCGGCTGTTGCTGAACCGCGTCATAGCTAATTTGCATAATATTGCCAGTAGTTCAACTACAAACTGTCGCTCTCGTTGCGCGACTCGCCTCTAGTCACCCGAATCGTTTTTGTCTCACGACTCAATACAAAGTCAATTACTTCCGTCACTCGCCTTGCTAAGGGTCGCAGCCGGTGTATTTGCGCGGTAAGACAACAAACTGAAAAGAAGGTGTCCTCTGTACTAGTGCCATTGATTTTAAGTGTTTTGTGGACATGGTAACAAACTCCAGGGGGCCTAGCACTCCCGCATAACTCTCAAGATGTTTTTTTGGCAAAAGCCCAACACCTTCCCTTCTGTACGGAGAACACTAGTTGTGTCCAAACAGGTGTGCGAACGAGCACAGACACCCACAAGGGGACCGCACCACCAGTCGGAACACATCACTGAAACACAACTGAATGATGATGATGATGATGATGGTAGTGATGATGAAAAGAGTAAAAGGTTCGAGAAGACCCATCTATAGAGTGCCAGTGTTCTAACCTGTTGACTTATTATCTAAAATAAGTAAAAGGTGATGATGCCCGTGACGGATGGTGATGATGAGAGAACAAAGACAAATGAAAAAAAATGAAACTCGCTGTTATGGCGGGCAATATGACTGCCTGCGTCATCTCCAGCCACCACCTTCTATACTACGCCTATACTACTTTTTAGCCTCCGCTGCCAACGACGCTGGTGGAGGGGCCGTCACGCTTCAGGTCCAGCCCGAGCCTCTGGAGGTCCAGGCCCATGTTGGCCAGCACCTGCAGCAAGGTTAGCTCCTGCTGCGAGGCCTGGTCCACCAGGGCGGGGCAGGTGGGGTTGCACTGGGGCCACTGGCAGCCGTCCATCAGGAAGAAGGGGCAGCCCTTGAGCGCCGCCCTGTTGTTGCGGTTGGCCTCCTGCAGGCTCTTGTCCCAACACTGGAGGGCACGGGAGAGGGACGTGCCCTTCACTTGGAAATCCATCCAGTTACTGCCGGATGAAAAAAAAGTATGGAAAGATGATGTTAAACAAAAGCAATAGGCATGCAGAAGAATGCAAAGGGTTCCTGCGCTCCCTCTGTGCTTGGACCCTAAAAAAACTATGTGTGCAGCAGAAGTCAAGGGGGGCAAAATGAGTCAATTTACTTTCGGTTCCTTTGATGCGGTCATCCCCCTTTAACCCCTTTAAGCTCAAACCGTCAGGATAGAATTCCAAAACACTGTAAACCAATCCCTCCCAGATGTATCTCTGACACCCCCAAAAGCCCTGGCTCGTGTCGTGTGTGACCACACTTCAGGGAGCACTGGCATAACACAAGTACTTCAGGCCCCCCTGCAAGCTACCTAGAATGGGCCCCCGATCGAAAAAAGAGGGCCTAATATGATGTGGAGGGGGCCAGTTTCTTCAAGTCAAGGACCCATGTGGGCCCCCCGCCTAGTATGGACCTGCCTAGTATGGGCCCCCCTGCCTCGCGGGGGCTGCGGGGGTATACTTTACGCCCCTTCTCCAGGGAGGGATTATGACTCCACGGGCCCCAGGGCCAGACCACAGGAAAGGCACCCCCTCCATGAAATCACGAGGTGGCAAGTTTTGGGTGTTTTAGTAAATATGTTATAGAGCCTTTGTTGTCGTTGGGGGGTTCAGGGAAATTTGAAAATACAGTAGTTAAAAGTGCAATCTTAACCCTATACTGCACGGTGTTGCCATATGGCAACATACCATTCTTTTGGCATTTCCTTGTATTTAAATATAAATAATAGACACTGATTGGTTTTCATATTGAAACTCTGGTCTTGTTTTATCCAATTATGTGGTTTGTTGACATCACATGACACCATACACTGCCCCAGGCTTGCTCTTTCCCTCACTGTACATGAGCATGTGTCCTTGACAGATTGCTCTGGCATTGGCCAAGATCTTTCACACTTTTTGCAATATTTACAAAATTTTAAAAAATATAGGGATGATCTGTAGTTAGTCATGATCTGTTTTCACCATTTGTTTTGTTTTCAACTAAAATTATTTCCGTTTTATGTTGAAAAATAGGTGTGTTGCCATACGGCAACATTGTGCGGTAATGGAACAAGACGGTCAATAGGGAAAGTGTATTGATACAAATACCCAATTCTAATTGATTGATTAATTGATTTATTTATTGATTGAATGATTGATAACTGATAATATTTATAATTAGTGTAAATGGCTGTCTGTAAAGAACATGAAAAATGTTATAATAGGTGTACAGAACTGTTTTATGAGCATTCACTCTGAGTACATGCAGAAAAGCGAGCAAGGCTTATGCAGTCTCCCCACACTGCCAGAGGTATACCACAAAAATCCCCAAACCCCAGATTAGAGCATAAAGCTACTGTCATCTTGACCATTTGAAGCCTCCAAAATGTTTTGACTTCATGTGTCTGTTAAAATTAGGCTAATTAGCACACAACGTTTTTGCAAATCTGTCACCCGATCAAAAATTATTGTACAAAGTCAACCATTTTGAAAGTCAGCCATTTTAAAAGCATTATCTCCACATTTCCAACAGCTCATAAACCAATTATATTATTAACACACAAGATTTACTGCAAATCCCAGCACCCATTGAAAAGTTGTGGCATAAACAAAAGGTAGGCAGTCCCAAAAGGTTGCCAACTTCAAAGTCAGCCATCTTGAAAGTCTGCTATCTTGAAAGCACTGACCTCACAATTTTACATGGCTTATTTACTTATTATAGAGTGTTATCACACAAGGTTTAGTGTAAATCCAAGCATCTATTCAAAAGTTATGACAAATAAACTGTCGTTGATGTTGAAAGATGCTTGGCTCGCAAATCGTTCATCTTGAATGTCGGCCATTTGAAAGTGTTGGCTTCCAAAATTAAATCAGTTCATGTAAATATTATATAGACAGTTACCATACACATTTTTGTGCAAATCTATGCACAGATATTGTGTCAACACCAAATATATTCATTGGTGGTTGGTCAACGTAATGCCACTGAAATACTGTTTTTCGAGGATATAATAAACAGTATTCACCTGTTCTCTCAGTGGCAAAAATGTGTTAAATAACTCCCTTGAACTTGTGGGTAAACTTTCAATGTTTTTCTGAGATAAAAACAATTATATTTCTATAAAATAATCCATAATGTTGAATGACACTTGTTTGGTCTTGGAGGGAAAATGTACACTGGATCCTTTCCGTAACTGCACAATGTTGCCATATGGCAACAAACCTAAAAGTACCCCCCCAAAAAACTTTTTTTTGAAAAAAAATTGCAAATATGTCTTAAGAAGTCCATTTTATGTGACAAAAACCACAGTAAGATTTTTTTCCATGATGGGATAATAATGTGTGCAGTATAGGGTTAACATAATATGAGAACATAAATTAAGACCAATATAATAATGAAGTGTTTTTTCCAGGGCCCCCTTTGCCCCCCTGAGCCTGCCCTAATCCGGTTTTGCCTCACTCTCGTGGTTCAACAAACAAACTCCACTCAAACACACCTCAGTCAGGCGGGCCATGGGAAAAGGCCGACCCTCAACCCCATCCGGCACAGAGACAGTGTTGCCAGATGTGTCTGATCAAATCGCGCCCAAAAAGTTCTCAAAAAACGCCAAAATGCGCTAAATTCTGCCCAATTTCAACAAATTACATTGATTTCTATGAGCATAAAATGGCAGGGAAAAAAAACGTCAAATGGCCAATTCTCCCCGTTTTTACCCGCAAACGGCCATCCCAAGTAACCGCCCAATCTGGCAACACTGCATAGAGAGGGGAGGATGAGGGGGGTGACTGATGGGTTTGTGAAAGTGTGAAGTGGCATTTGGTGACATCCAGAATGCAGCTTGATGGACGAGTGTGCCAAAACAGTAGCATGAGCTCACACTAGAGTGATGGCACTAGTACGGGAAGGGGAGGGGATGGGATGGGATGGGAGGTGTGGGGACCTGGGGAGGGGATGGGAGGTGTGGGGAGGGGATGGGAGGTGTGGGGACCTGGGGAGGGGATGGGAGGTGTGGGGAGGGGATGGGAGGTGTGGGCTTGGAGTATAGTAGGGTGGAGGTAGAGCGCACAGGGCCACCAAAGGTGTCAGTCCCTGGCAGCTCACTCCAGAGAGTAAAATAACAGGCATGTGTTTTATTCTGCCTGTGCATTGTATAGAAGTGACTCCGTTAAAGGGACACTCCACCCATTTGCATTAGGCTTTCCATTGCTAGACACCCAGTCATACTTTTGAATGGTCGTGCAACACTCTCTCAATCCCCCTGAGACAGGAGAAATCCGTATTCACCTCTTAACACTTCCTCCTACAATGATATAAAAATCGTCATTTTGCATCACTGTAGGAGGAAGTGTAAGAGAGGTGGATTTCTGTTGAGACTACAAGCTTTTTCCCCACCCTTTCAACTCTGCCCATAGGTGGGTTGAACCTAGTGCGCTAACAGACCAATCACAGATCAGTGTGCCAGTGCTTTTGAAATCACTGGCATTGAGGCTCCAGTAAGTCACTGGCAGAGCTACCTGGGTGTGGCCTGCGGAACTTGAGCATTGCAATGCATTATGGGGATTGTTGTCACAAATCCACAAGCACTAAAAAGTCATTTACTGCCTTTTCTCGGCCAAGAAGGCACCAAATTAGAAATTTATGCTACTATTCTACTACATATATGACCCACTTTCAATACATATTCATGTCTCCACCGGTGGAATGCCCCTTTAATACTTGGAGAGTTCTATTTGAGAATGGATTCTACAACAATTGAAGATTCTAGGGCCAATTGTCCTTTCCTTCCAAATACAGTGGTGTAAATGCAACCAGTACAACCTCATAACTAGCTTCTGCAAATTATCAGTTCAATTATTGTATGCGATCTGTACCTCCTACTGAGTCCCAAATCCAATTGCACCTTAGGCCCCAGTTTAAGTACTACATGTTCACCTGTCCTTACCTTTTGGTGATGAGGGTGTGGGACAGACAGGATGGAGCAAATACAGCCCTGGAAGAAGATTAGAAACATGAACAGTGTCTTAAGCATAGGAGTGTGAAATACGATGAGATCATCAAGGTACACGCAGGAGAGTGAAACACAATGAGATCATCAAGGTACATTACAATGTTGAGTGCATACTCAATCATCAATGAAAAGGAGTTGTTATTGAGAGGGCTTTTGTTTTTCGATTTCAGTGATATCAAACCTGGACTCGAGCTACACAAATAATCCAGTTCTACCAGCTGGTGCTTCTGAATTCACTCTCATCATTATATTAAGGCCACTCAAATCATGTATTCAGAATCTCTTCCTTGTACCTATACTAATTCCAGAAGAGCTGCTATGTCCTTACTAGCTAAAAAGTTGACATTATGAATGGCTGGAAAATTCCCATGGTGCAACTGCGCTGTAACTTCTACAGCCAGTTTGCTCCATCACTAGATGTTCAAGTTGGGCAAAATGGATTCATTAGTTATACAATCCAGTGCCACATATTCTACATAACTTTGTTTACCTGTCCGATTGAGTCAGACTGGTTGACATATCACCTGGTTGAATTGGACAGCTAAAACGAGGTCATTTAGAATACGTGGGCCTAGATTGTAACAAGGGCTCTAAATTAACTTTTTTTCATCACCAGCCAAAATGGCTATATGATGTAAACTTAGCCAAACATACACTCACTAATGGGTCAAAGTGGCAGATAAATTGGTCTTTTCTACCAGCCAAAATGAAATTTCACCAGCATTTGACCAGTTGGCTGGTGTTAATTTACAATAGAGCCTTGATTGTAAACTAATTAATCCATTTTGCCCATCACTGGTATAAGTGCATTGTAATGTAAAACCACCACGTACGTGACATCCCTGAGGGAGTTCTTCACCTCCCGCCCCAGGTTCTGCATGTAGGTCCACTGCTGCTCGGAGAGCGTCTGCCCTCCCATGTAGATGTCCTCCACCCTCAGCTGCTCCTCGTCAAAGAGCCACTGCACCACAAACAGCGGGGCTGCAGGAGGGGAAAGGTTACTTGTTCATTTTTGGTGCCTTTTCGAGCTTTAATTTGTTATTTTATGAGACAGGATAGTGGATAGGGTGTAAATAATAATCGAAATGTATCGATGCATCGATCCCGCGGCCGACGAATCGTATCGTATCGTATCGTGGGGCATTCTTAAAGCGATGGTTCGGAGTAGAATCACCCTAATGCCATTTGAACCGTGACACCCATCCACCTTTACACCCGAAGTGTTTTCTGCCGCAGGCTTACATCAACAGAGTTGCCGTGTTATTCGATGTTTATTCCGGTTAGCTTGACTCAAGCGCATATGGATACTGGGCACCGTCTCCAAACTTTCCCCACAAAAATAACATGTCATGACACCAAACTTCTGCAGTAGCACAAATATGGTCTGTACTCACGAAACGAAGCATTTGGAAGTTTGGAAATAGTCCAGGAGTTTAGTATTATCAACACAAGCTGAATAGCTTCTCTGCTGCTAAAGCTGTGCCAACGTTACTTCCGTCATATGAGACAAGCCCGTAAAAGTCTTCAACAAACTTCCAGACGAGAGTGTTAAAAAAGTTTTCACTGAATTGTGATTAAGGCTTATATTTTCAAGGCAATACTTAAAAGATATTTCAAATCTTACCTACTATCAATTAGACAAGGATTTTCGTTATCAATACTGATGCTGAATTCACTTTTCATTGTGCATATTATGAGCTTCGTTGAGGACTCTTACATGCTTGTCTTAGATGACGGAAGTAACGTTGGCGCAGCTTTAGCAGCAGAGAAGCTATTCGGCTTGTGTTGATAATAATAAACTCCTGGACTATTTCCAAACTTCCAAATGCTTCGTTTCGTGAGTACAGACCATATTTGTGCTACTGCAGAAGTTTGGTGTCATGACATGTTATTTTTGTGGGGAAAGTTTGGAGACGGTGCCCAGTATCCATATGCGCTTGAGTCAAGCTAACCGGAATAAACATCGAATAACACGGCAACTCTGTTGATGTAAGCCTGCGGCAGAAAACACTTCGGGTGTAAAGGTGGATGGGTGTCACGGTTCAAATGGCATTAGGGTGATTCTACTCCGAACCATCGCTTTAAGTATCGAAACTAATCAAATCGCTGGCCCCTGTCCAATGCCCTAACTGGGAGAGAGAGACGGGGAAAGGCTGGCAAAGGACCCGGGCCGGGAATCGAACCCGGGTCGGCCACGTATCAGACGAGTGCCCTACCATTTGGCCACGGCAGGGCTCTTTATTTGTTATTTCATGAGACAGGATAGTGGAGGAGAGACAGGAAGTCAGTTGGGAGAGAGAGACAGGGAAAGGCTGGCAAAGGACCTGGGCCAGGAATCGAACCCGGGTCGGCCACATACGTAGCAGACGAGTGCCCTACCATTAGCGCCACGGTTTGGCCGGGAGGGGTTCCTTTGTTAATTTAACACTGGGTTGTTGACAGGCCTTGACTGCCCAGCTTTGGGCCCCAAGACAAAATCGAGAGCCCACACCCCCGCCCACCTTGCCCCTTCTCAGTATATGCAATGGTAACACTTTATAATAATGTCTGCTTATAAAGCATTAATAACACGTAGTAAATAATTAACAAATGATGAACAAAACATTAACAAATGTTCGTAAATGACTTGGAAATGTTGTGTTAATATTTTATATTCATCAAACATTTACAAATTGTAAATGTACAAAAATAATATGATGAAAGATTTGTAAAATCTTGAACATTATTTGTAGATATTTTATAAAGTATGAATAAAATGTAGTTAATATTAAAAAATATTTGTTAATGTTTAGTTCATCATTAATTAATTATTTACTAAGTCCTTATAAGCATACATTATTTAAAAGTGTTACTAATGTAAAGAGAACCCGTTTCTGCACAACAAACAACAGGGCTGGAGGGGAAAGGTCCCTGTTAGTTCACCTCTCACCAACCTGCCTCCCGCCCACATCCATCGACATCTCCTCAGCATACGTCCATAATAGCAGGGGTCATTTTAAGAAGGCAGGCAGCTCTGATCTGCTATTGTGGTGTGGTGTGGTGTGGTGTGGGAGATTTATTGGGGACTTACAGGTCAAGGAGGAGTATATTTTGTTTCCAAAAAAACACTGCCATTCCTCGCCCCGCTTGTACTGCTGCTTGCACTTCTCTGGGATATTTCCGTTCCACAGCCTAAACATTATACACACGCACACACACACACGCACACACACACAGGGAGGGGAAAGGCCAACCCAGCCCTCATCTCAACATAGGTCCACAACAAAAGGCATTCTGTATTTTTAAAGTATCACCCAGGATACACTACAAAGACTGTTACCGTGACAAACATAGCTTAGTTAACCCAGAGGTCACCGTAAGGCAGGGTATTCCAAGAACACGGTTAAGCGATAAACCTGGCTATGTTCACCTATAGGAAGTGGTAAACCTCAAAAATAGATAGCATAGATGTCATTTAGTTAAGAAAATAAGGACTCCAGACTCCTATATTGGATGATTTACCACGACCTCAAGCTGAACTTAACCTCGTTTACTACTGAACCAGCTTCTCTGAATACTCCGCTGACAGAGGAAGAGGTCATTGGCACTATCCCCTGGTATTACGTTTGTACCATTGATTGAATATACAACCAATGGCTTGTACACAGAAGAAAAGACAAGTGTTGGACCAAGTTGGTCTTTGGATCACAAGAGTTGCAGGTTAGAATCCCACTACTCATCCAAAGCATGTAAACCCCATATTGCCCCAGGGGCTATTGCCAATACTCTTTACCTAAACACAAGCATATGTCGCTTCAAGTGTTAGTTACGTGCAGGGCTCTAAATTAACACCAGCCAACCGGCCAAATGCAGGTGAAATTTGAATTTGACTGGTAGAAAAGACTGACTTACTAGCCACTTTAACTAATTAGTGAATGAGTGTTGACTAGTAAGATTGACATCTACAAGGTAACAGTCAATGTAGGGCCCTGTTTACGTGTAAGTGTAACATAATGTAAAAATTTGTTTTACCTCAGTCCCTTCTTGATGGCGTCCACAGGAGAGCAGGAGACTCCGTCCGAGCACTCTGTGACTTTCTGCTGCCGGCCCTCCAGGAACCAGCCGGAGTCCACCAGGCCTCGCACCTGGGCCTCCACACCCAGCTGCTCCAGCTGACCAGACACCTTCTCAATGTTCAGCAGCACACCTGTTCCCCCAGCACTGGAGGAGGACAAGAGAAGCAGCAACCAGGTGACACACACACATATGCCACACACACATACACACACACACACACACACACACACACACACACACACACACACACACACACACACACATTAAATGGTTTCCGACGGAGTTCACATCTTTTCAATGTTCAGCAGCACACCTGTTCCCCCAGCACTGGAGGATGACAAGAGAAGAAGCAACCAGGTGACACACACACATATGCCACACACACACACACACACACACACACACACACACACACACACACACACACACACACACACACACACACACACACACACACACACACACACACAATTTAATGGTTTCCGACGGAGTTCACATCTTTTCAATGTTCAGCAGCACACCTGTTCCCCCAGCACTGGAGGATGACAAGAGAAGAAGCAACCAGGTGACAATTGTGACTTCACCCACGATAGGACAACGAATTAGCGACAGGAAATGAATGGGGAGAGAGGGATGTCGGGAAGGCACTGCACAGGACCCAGACTGGAATTGAACCCGGGTCGCCGGCGCAGCCGCCAGAGCCACGGCAGGGTCACAATTGTCCTCTCTTGCATCAGTCCATGGTCAACAGATCTACTGTATGGTAAGTACTGTAAGTTCTTATCTAAGTATAAAAGTACTGAAAGTCAAGCACAAACACAAACTAAATGCTTTCCGACTGAGTTGGTAACTTCTCAATTCTTAGCTCCCCGATGCAAGCCACAAACGTAACCAGGTAAGAATGGCTCCACCTTTGCACTACGGCAGTCCATAGAATAACTTAATTCACTGCAACCACCTGCTGTAAATCCAGGTTGAAGTAGTCTAGCTTCACTTTGTTGGGGCGCTGCCCTTAATTGCCCCCTGGGGATTAGTAAAGTCACTCTTACTCTTACTCTTACATCCCTTCATGGCATCTCTATGGAGTAGGGCAAATTTCCAACAAGTGCCTGTGTATCGGCACAGATCATGTCAGCCAAACTTGACTTCTTGTTTGACTGACTTCTTGACTTCTTGCCTTCTCAAGGCCTGGGAAGACATCTACCATACCACCACAAAGGCGGATGGGGTTAAAATAGTTCACCTGCCCCAAACAGCAGTTCATAAAGTCACTTCCCATGTTGTTGACCCCGTTTTAACCGACCGACTGAAAAGAATAACTCGGAGCCGTTATTACTGGAAGCTTCTGCTGAGGAGGAGCTTAACCACGTGTTCTTAATATGTAGAGGCACGTAGAGGCCTGGGGCCACCACCATTGGCCTGCTCCTATAGACGTTTCGTCACTGTCTATGTCAAATGCATCTTCCAGTCAACATTTTATGGAGGACAACAGGATGTGCTCAGAATAGACAGTGTCAGTGTTGTGTTATGTATGAGGCTACAAACAAGGGCCGTGTAGGGGGGGGTTGGTGAATGGGTGAAGTTTTGTTGGGAGTTGGGTGGAGGCGGAGGGGTTAATGTGGGTGTTTTCTGGGGGTAAGGTTGCTGTCAAGTGTGATTTAATGTCTCTGTGAGGAGGAGGAGGAGGAGGAGGAGGAGGCACATTCGCTCACTGCTGCATCTTGTGCTAAAGCTAAAGTGTGGCAAAAGGTGTGCTAAATGTGTGCCAGTTGTGTCCCGACACATCAGGTCTCTCGGCTATTAGTGTCTGTTGTCTATTACAGAGCTGTCAAGGCTCTGATAAGTGAGTGAGCAAGCGAAAAGGAGAGCAAGTGACGTGAGAGTTTACCTTGTTCCGGCCAGCATCACCACTTTGGCCTGCTTTATTCCTTTGCTTGTGAGGTCTTTGATCACCTCCCGGATAACCAGGGAGCCCATGAAGGTGTAATCCACTGAAAGAGGACGGAAGATGTTAAATTACGTCAACTCTCACAATTTTACAGTTCCTTTTTACGTTACATTACACTTAGCTGACACTTTTATCAAAAGCGACTTACAGATATTACATTGGTTACAATCCCTGGGGTAGTGTGGGGTTAGGTGCCTTTCTCAAAGGCACTTAAAGAAGAAAAATCCGCATATGAGCTATGTCTCATTATTTATTTATAGATGTGACCACCATGTCCACAGGTAAACGTTTCGGGTCTCAAGCCTTCATCAGTACGCACTGTTCTTGTTGTATATGTTGCCTTTCATATCCTACCAGCATATAATCAACTTCCAACGAGACAAGGTACACCTACACACTACTCATCCTTACTAAACATACAAGCTATAGGTAACCTACTGTTGAAATTGCATTATTTTATCTCAGCTTGGCTAAACATGGCACTACTGCAGCACACCCTCTTCTTCTCTGTAGGCCTGAGCGCTTACCTGTGTCCTTCCCCTTCTCTCTAGGCTTTGTTGTTTTCGTACCAATCCACACATCACTGGTACAGTAAGGGATGTACCTAAGTGGTGCACACACAAAGAAATACAATCACTAACAGAAACTAGCAATTTCTTCCTAACAGCTACAGTCTCACTGATGGCAGAACAGAACATTGGACTATCTTAATGGATTTTTTCTACTTGGATCACATTTTTAAATGTTTTGTCTTTTTCTTTTATCTATTTATCGACTCTTGGCCTGCACAAGAGTTCCTATATGTGCCTCGACGACTAATTAATGCACAAATGTCAAATAAAAAACTTTGACTTTAACTTTTACTCAAGGGGAAGAATGCAAAGAATACCATACTCAGAGAAAGAATACAAAAGCCTACTACTCACACAATATTGGCATTGTACCAATGGGGGTTTTCTTCGGACTGCGGGGAGAGAATTCCACTTCCTGTGAAATAATAGAACACATCCGCTCTAAACTGGGCATGTAAATTGGGTGGCATTTGTCTTGTGTGTGTGGGGTGGATGGGTGGGCTCCTGTCGGCACATGCTTTTACCTTTACGTGTCTGTGGCCAGTCGGTTGAGCTCATGAGACGCTGGGTATTTTTATATCTGGCATCGCAGGTCTCTTTGTTGTAGCAGCACCAACCCCCTAAAAATAAAAAGGCCAGTAAGATTAGCCATTATGTATTATTCCGGACCCTCACCCACATGCTTGTGGTGGGCTGGGAGGTGGGTGGTGGGGTCTTTTAGTGGCAGAGGCGTTCAGTGAATGGGTTTCCTTAATCGGGGGGAATCCACTTGCTGTTCCACCTGCTGTGGCTTGCTGCTGCATGCATCCCCATCTGTCTCACCTTAACTTGGCCTGCCTGCCTGCCTGCGGGGAGACTAACTAGGTGTCTTTTTTAACGCCGGAAACACGAGCCGCGAATGCATATACATCCACAGCTGCGCCAGCCCTCCCGGTGCTGCTAAGTGGCTCCTGTACCGCTTTAGGAGCGTAGTTCCGAGGCGAGCAGCATTCTAAACACAGTGACTGGAGGTGAACCCAGGAAGGTGGAAGGAAACAAGGGGATGAGATGAGAGGAGGTGGTCTTGGTCACTCAAATTCATGGTGCAGTGAGGGACAATAAGGTAACAATGCATTGTAACCAGTATCTGCACCTTTAGTCTAGTATTACATCACATGACATGACATTTATTTAGCAGGTACTTTTATCCAAATAGACTTATAAAGAGAACATGATCAGCAATGTACAATGTGTGGGGAAGACCAGAGACGTATATATCTCTGGGGAAGACTATAGAGTACATAAGCATAAGTAACAAGGGTAGTGCAGGCTTACAGGTGTACAACATAAGTTTAAAAAAAAAGAAAAAAGAAACAGTCCTTCCAGCACAGGTAACTTAATTGAGTAACCAGTAGACCTGTGTACTGGTCATACGATCAGCTGACTCTGCGCTGGTTGGATCAAGTTTCTACTTCATTAGGTACAATGGAGTAAATGGTGTAACAGCTATGTAATATCATGTGCTAGTCTTGTACGTACACCATGATTTTTTTTTAAACCTTTGACACCTCTGAGTGCAGGTGAGTAGAGTTAATTAATTCTACCGTAGGGAAACTGTCTTCGAAGAGAAGAGCCTTCACAAGCTTTTTTTAAGGTTTTAAAAGCGGATAGCCTGTATGTTACAGTGTTTTGCATAGTGTGTGAAAGCGGTTGAAAGTTCAAAAGTCTCACACAAGAAATAAGGCTGGGTGGCGCACAAAGATTCATGCTTCTGAAAACTTTGGAAATATATCTGAGGAGACTATTAATTTACTACAGCAAAACATGAGTAAATCTCACATCTTTTATTGGGGAATCAAGGCATATGGTGCTGAGAAGGAGTAAGAATCCATAGTAATGGCCAAAGTGTCAAGAGGACATGCTCAAAGTAATTGATAACAAACAAACCCACTTTAATGTTGAAGCATGTATCAATTGTACAATTTACTTGCTATTTAAAAGGCAGATATGTTTCAGCTTAGAGTAACCTACTTTTGGTCCTTGGGCCTCACAGTAGTTCACAAATAGTAGAATATACAATGTATGTTCCACTTCAATCTAAAGGCTAATTTATGGAAAATAAAACCAAATTATCCTTAAGGACCCACATCACTAATGTTCACTGTGTGTTTGCATTCATGTATAGCACTATGCATATTTTATGAATGGTCTGGAAGCAAAGGGGTACAAGCAAGCGTCATCCTCAGAAAATGTCAGGACAGTCTTTGAATTCTAAGCCACTGACCACTGGTCAGAATAACACCGACCGTAGCATTCTAAGCACGCTGACTTCCACAGATAAAATTAACCGTTCGGGTTTTAAATACTCACCCTCCAAAAATATCAACCATCTCTTGCTGCCTTTGAACTCCTTTAGGTAAAACCTGTGGACGACCAATAAATATAGATTGAGTTATGAATGGACGACACAGGGCACGCCGTCGCACATCCATATGAGGGCATTTACAGACGTGCTCCACCGAAAAGTATTAGCATTGCACAACCTCATGCATGTTTGCCTTACACAGCACACAGACTTAAGGAAGTTGTTCACATGGACAACAGACAAAATGAAAACAATAAATAAACGGAAAACAACAAAGGCTGCAAATATTGCATTGATGTGTAAAAAGCATGGAAAAGTGTTGTTTGGCATGTTTCATTGTATTATTTAAAAATAAAATTTGCCGTTTGGAAAAAGCGCAAAGCACTTTAGCGAAGTACAATAATGTACTATGAAGTACCTTAATATGAGCATCATGAAAACGAAATGCTTTATATTGAGCTCGAGTTAAAATGGGCCTGATCGAACCGATCAAATGCTTGATTTGATCGCTTGATTTATGATTTGTACGTTATGAGACATTAACTAAGCTACGTTAGCTAACTAAGCAAAGGTTAACTAACGAAGCAAAATGCAAAGAATTTTATTTACAGTAATGTGGCCTACCTAATGTAGTACAAATTGTAAATAGCTACATACCGTATTCAATAAATATCCAAAATGCAAAACAATACACGTATGTAACATTACAAACACATAATAAAATGCACTTTGACAGATCTGTAATTTGCCAATGTGCAAAATGCCCCTTTCAATCCCTCCCAATTTATTCAATCTCTTATACAGGTATCATCGTTATGCAGTTAACCATCATTATCATTTTATAATGGTGTCACATAATCGATTAAAGTTTATTACACATTAAGTTTATTATAGATTATACGTTTATGCTAAATATATGTGCATTGATTTATCAGCAGCACCATTCAATAGATAAGTAACGTGACAATTAAAAGCATGAACGTGAGACAAACATGAAGTTCTGAGAAGATGTCCTCTCACCCTGCGGCAGTGCCGTCGTTGCAGGTGACCTGCGCGTTCTTCAGGAAGTGCAGTTTCATCTCATCTGTGGTGGCTGCAGCGGAGGCGGTTCCGGTTCCAGTTCCAGCTCTGACCCCGGTGGCGGCCTGCTGTGCGTTCCCCCCTGACCGACCTCCTGAACTCGGGCTGGAGCTGGAGTCTCGACCCCCCTCTACTGATGAAGGCTCATCCTGAGCTGCTGCTGCTGCTGCGGCAGCTTCACCTGTTTGACTTCCAGCTTTCTTGGACGCCTTTCCACTTGGCCTGGCGTTGGCATTGGCATTGTTTTTGTTCTGGCAGGAGATCTCTCCCAGCAGAAGAAGTAGAAGGACAGGGTACAGTATCTTCATAGCAGCTGTAACAGCAGGACCTCCCTGAAGATCACAAAACCATGTCTGTTGTTTGTATAATTGTGATGCCACAATACTAAAGCCATTATACAGCAGTGAAATTAAATCTACTATACTGCCCTACAAAGGCAAAAGACCTTAACATCAATTTTGGTCAAAAATGAGTTAATGTCATTTTTGGGGTATTTCAGACCATCTTTATCATGTGAATAAATATAGTGAGCCAATTTGATTGTTTTTAATGTCAAAATAAAGAAAATAGGAAGTTAAGGTATTTTGCCTTGGTACAGCTCCTTATTTTTCGCCCATGATTCAAAGGCAGAGAACCTTAACTTCCAACTGCCATTTCATAAATATAGCTTTTTATTCAATTTTTATTATATTTTCTGAAATTTCAAAGTATGTTGTGTATTTATTCATGATATATTAGTCTTTCTACACAGTAATTTGTCTGCCAGACTGTTTATCTGAACAATTTTGAGATATAATGAATTGTAATGTAATTCAATGCAATGTAAACACATTCCCGCCATATCCTAATCCCACTAAATAGGACATCTCAATGTCATATATGTAATTTAAAACAGACATTATGACCAGACCTTGCTTATAGTTTCTTATAAAATGTATAGTTAAAGTTAAAATGAAAAAAATTGAAAACAAATATGGCAGTTACTGTCTTTTGGCTCAGCATGACTCCTCACTGTTGGCCCATGATACAAAGGCAGAATACCTTAACTGCCAAATAACTGTCAAAAGTCAAATTTGAACTAAATATTTTTTGCTATACATATATATCTCCTTTATAGTAACCAACTGTCAAATTTTAGGAGCTCTAACTATTATACTTTTATCTGGACAGAGGATAACAAAACAGAAACTTTGAAGTCACTTTTCTCAGTTTCACACTCTGGTGAGTTAAGGTTCTTTGCCTTTGTAGGGCAGTATAGCACGAGAGATTATGTGTTTACATAATATATTGTAATGTTAAATCGTTAAAATCTGACAGGATATTTGATTGCAATTGTTGGAAATCTTAGAGGACCATAAGTTATTTGCTAAACAACCTCCTATCAGAACCAATATTAAAACGCGCTTGTTGAGCCAAGATCCAAAGAATTGATTAAAAAAAAAATCACATCACATTTAAATGGAAATTTCATATCTACGAATTCCAACAAAAGAATTCAAACACAGTCCATACCGTAAGTTAACTCCACAGCCCTTAACGTCCACAAACCTTCTGGTTGCAGATGTGATGGATGCAGCCCTAGGTCATCAACGGCTGTGCACCTGTTGCAGTTCCTGTAGAGGCTGCTGCTGCTGCTGGTGGTGGTGCTGCTGTGTGGTGGACGAGTGGTGGTAGTAGTGTGGCAGTAGAGGTGCGGAGAGGCTGAGAGTCCGTGGAGGTGCACTGCAGAGTCAAGGCTGAGGTGAAGAGCGGAGGAGGCTGCTTGTCTTTATAGGGTCACCATATGGATAGCGTTTCCCAGCATCACCCTTTGAGACGGTGCCAGGTCTTGCTGGCCTGAAACGGATGACACACTCTGGGGCGGTGGGTTGGGTTGGGTCGGACGCCAGATCGGATGGATGCCTTTGAAAAAAAAAAAAAAAAAAAAGATAACACCCGTTTGTGTCCAACCATATTTCAAAGGGCTCTGTCTCTCTGTTTCTCCCTCTCTCTGTTTCTCCCTCTCTCTCTCTCTCTCTCTCTCTCTCTCTCTCTCTCTCTCTCTCTCTCTCTCTCTCTCTCTCTCTCTCTCTCCCCCTGCCCAGCCACCCACCCAATCCAGGCCAACAAGCCAGCCTCCGTCCCTCCTCCCTGGGTCTGGCCGAGGCTTTGATTTAAACACCTACATGGTTGGAATACCTACATAGCTTTTGAGCTGCATGGTATGTTGCTTTGGGGCCACTGGAGTACACAGCTCCCGCTCCAACACATCCTAACAATACGCAGCCCCACACGCTGGACTCCTAACCATATGCAAGCCCCAGGCCGAACTGTAGACTTATGCATCGCTTGCTTCTGAATCCCTGGTGAAAATTAATGGATCCAATTGCTGCGATAGCGCTGCGTTTTAATTTTGAATAGTTTGATTTTTACATAGCCATCACAGCATCCATTACTTATAAAACCCTGTTGTCACCGACTGAATCAGCAGGGGACATTTACATTTGTTTGCATTATCCTAAAAAGAGAACAGTCATATGTACATACCTGTCAGTACATTATACATATCAAATACAAGTTTAGCTGTTACACGTGAACATATGGTTTTGCTCAAAAGCTTTTTTAAACGGAAAAAATGGTTAAACCAATAACCCGTTTTAAATAATAATGATAAATAATAAAATATGAGTAAAACAATAGTAATGACAAAACGACAATGGTCTCCTCCTGTAGCACACAACAAGAACGTAAACTCATAAATTACAAGTCAATAATAATTTGCATCAACCAAAAATCCAATTTATCATTAATTACAGTCCAACATGGTACGCTACAGAGATTTCAGATGCACAGCAATTAGCCACATCCATGCATGCATGCATATCTTAACACATTGTTGTTGGTTACCTTCTATGCTGTTGCTCCCCAAAGGATTGAAAGCCTGAGGTGGGGTCCAGGAGTTTGACAGCAGCGGTGAGGACGCAGGAGAAGCAGGGTATTTGAAACTGATCCGGGGATGACTTTGGGGTGACGTGGTGATCAGTTGGAAGAGAGATCACGAGTCAGCCGAGTCTGCCCCCCCCCTGGAAATTCTCTCATCAATGAAATGTACACCGACGCGACGTGTCAATCAGGACCATTAATGAGCCACCCCCTGCTGCAGAGTGGCCGGGGGGGGGGACTGCCGGCCGGGGGGGTGGGGGGTGGAGTGGAGGCGGTGGATGGTAGTGACATAGTGGTGCTATAGAGGATTCTGGGAGAGCTGGGACCAAAGCTCAGCTGAGTAAAGGAAAGCAAAGCGAAGCAAACCAGGTCAGCCATACCTGAATACCTGAACTAACGCTCTCTCTCTCTCTCGCTCTCTGTCTGTCTGTCTTCCTCTCTCATTCTCTCTGTCTGTCTCTCTCTCTCTCTCTCTCTCTCATTCTCTGTCTCTCTCTCCCTCTCTCTTTCTCTGCCACCACCACCACCGAGTGAAGCCGTATCTCAACTGAAGCCCTGTGGCCACGAGAATGGTTTGGGAATGGGAGTGTAAAAGTGTGTGTGTGTATGTATGTGTGTGTGTGTGTGTGTGTGTGTGTGTGTACATGCGTCTTGTCACAGAGGCATCCTTACCACTCACTCACATGCCATAGGTCACAGCGCAGTGCCCGCCACTCCCCCAACCCTTCTCGTCTGTTAGCCTTCTAATATGTATGCCTGGGAGTTTGAACACTTCACCAAAGGTTGTGTGTGTGCCAAATGTGCCAATAAGACTAATGCAAGAACAAAAACTTAATTCCAGCACACACAATGGTGTGAGCATGCAGACAGATACAGAAACACATGCTAGAGGAGACTGTTCGTGCACAGCACATGTGCACAGAAAGACAGAATTAATGGTTTGCAGAAATAAAGATATTTTGGGGTTAGAGTCTTTTGAAAAAGCTCACTCCTCATTAAAGCGTTCCTAAAATGGTATGCCTAAAAATATGTTTATATCAATATAAAAACACTGTAAAAGTGGTGATATTGTTTGCCAGATTTGATCTACTGAGCTTTTTTTTTTTTTTTTTTTTAAAGATTCCTCATTCTTTTGCATTTACAAAGCATGCAAACGCTTGCCCATTCCCAGAAATCTGTGTAACAATGTGTGAAGCAGACCTTAAGAATCTCAAAATTTGCAGTAAATCTGTCAGTCTTGTTTCTTCCCCAGAACGACCTGAGCAAAGCATTTCAATGGCATAGCTGATGTGTTCTTCTTTGATATCCAAGGTAAGTGATGAGAATTGCGTGTGGAGACTGGCAGTCAGCCTGTCGGATCAATAGTGACGGTTGGCTACACAGTTCCCATACCCTGTGGCTACCATTGACTGTCTGTCTGGGCCTGACGAACACTGAAAAAAAGAATTGAGTGGTATTTAATTATGTCTCAAATTAATTTATAGCTCTAGTCAGCTTTATTATCCCAAAGGGTAATTCGAGTGGTCAAGGTGCACGAGAGGAGAACTTAAAACAAGACTTTTCAACAGGGTGTAGACACGACTGACAGCAGATAAGTAAATACAATTAATACAAATGTTGTACAATAATGTATTCAACTAATAAAATTATTTGACAGAGGTAGCCTATAGTAACCAGAACTAGTTCCAAGTTCCAACTGTAACAGATACCGGTGTAAACATGGAAAAACATTATAGCAATGTTGTTAAGTCAACAATCGCCCGATGCACTCCAAAAATTCTCATTCTCAAGGTTAGGCAAACAGCATGGAATGCCCCTGGCCGGCCCGTGACTTTGTCTGTGTGGCCCGCTGTGTCATCGCCACCCCAGGGCTGAGGGCAGCTGGGAACATTCATTGGCTGATGTTGAGCTCGAGCACCACAGCTACAACACACTGCGACGACATGTCTCAGAGCATTGTAATGCGTCGGATTGTCAAAGCAGCACAGCGTAAAAAGGCCACGACCCTGCACTGTGGGCGACAACCACAAAATAAAATGCCTGCGGACCATAAACAGCCAACCTATGCAGACTAGTTCTGGCATTGCTGTCTTCTTCTCTCTCTCTCTCTCTCTCTCTCTCTCTCCCTCTCTCTCTCTCTCTCTCTCTCTGGCAGAGATCATGAGGAAAGGGCTGCCTATGAGTGCACATTTCAGTGCCAGCAATGTAGCTGCAGCAGATAAAGAATAAAACTGTGATTGCTCCATGTCCATTACGTACTGCTATGAATTGACTGTGCAACCTATTAATATCAAACCATTGATTCATGGTTCACGGACGCCGTTCTTCATCTCGGACAGGTTGAAGTAAGGCAACACAGGAAAGATGCCTGTGCGCACATTTCCGCTAACAATGTTAACACAGCAGCAGATCACATTCTGCTATACCTGCGCTCTGAATTACATGGATGAATTGCGTGTAATTTGAAAATCACATCACGTAATCTCTCCAGCTGTCACTGGAGCTCAGGTCCAGGAGCGTTTTATTACACAACACAAAGGGCTCCGTCAGCGAGTGAGTGATAGCCACGACAGAGAGTGGCATCTTTACGACCTGCCTAAAGCCTGTGGTCATGGTAGAGTAATAGCGTTCGTAGCCTATGCTACGGGCGACGGGACTGGCCACACTCAGCCCCTCAATCAGCACGGCTGACAAAGTGGCTTCGGAGGATTGGCTGCACACCGAGAGACTCCCACTGAAAGGGGACTAGCAGGTGGATTGGCCACCTCAGGGCACGGCTTATAGGCCAAAGCCAGGTGCACTGCGCTCCACTACAAGGGGCTGGCCTACATTGCAACCTTAACGCCAACCACGGGGTCTTGCCACTGTGATCAATAGGCGACACAAACACGGGTGGGATGTGAGATTCACAGAAAACGAACAGGGTCACATAGAAGGCGTGTGCTGCTGACGGAGATGCTGCCATGGGCAAGGACACAGAAGACGTCCAGGCAGCTGGGGTCAAACTAGGTGCTCATCGACGCAAGTCGAAGTGCCGTAAGTCTCAGTTTGCTGGAGGTCTTGAAAGACAATGTTTTGCGGAAGAAAGAAGAAAAGAAGAAAGAAAAGAAAACCATAATTAAGCAGAAGAAAGAAAAACATAATTACGCCGTGCCAAATTCAACTCCAATGCCAATGATTTACCCCGAATCCATGGGAATGTGTGGGGCCCAGGCTGATGGACTTGTCTATGCCTCCCATATGGGTCATGGGATGAGGAGGGGGTAAGGCTTCAGTAGTGAATACCTCTCTCTCTCCCTGAGCCACGAAGAGCTCATGACGGAGCGGCGCTGTAACGTGGCTTTACAGTCATGCTGGTGCGGACCCCCAACACATGACATACGGGTCTGATTGATGCCGTCGGGGTCATGTCACATAAGCAAGCAGCCCCAGCTGATCGAGAAAACAGCCGGCCTGCCTGCCTGCCTGCTTGCCTGGCCTCCATGAGAAGAAAGCAGTGCCAACAGAAGTGCAGGTGGCCTGAGTGATGAGGACGTGTGTGTACAAACCTTCAAACACACACACACACACACACACACGCGTGCGCGCCTGTACGCACACACACAAAAACACTCTGAACAATTTCAGGAGTTTGAAGCAGATCCAAGTCTTTACATGATGATGTGTTGTTCAGATGAGCTCATCTTCGATATGGTACTGCAACCAAGTACTTTGTACGTCTAATGCCATACCAATCTATTGGGGGAGATGTGAAACCTTAAAGGACAAGTGCACCATTTTGAACATCAAGCCCATGTTCTGAGTTCTGAGTCCCCCTCACCGTTTATTTGATATTTGCTACTGTCTCTGTTATTTGGATAATTTGGATTTTGTCTCAACTGATTATAGAATGGCCGTCTATGGGCATGTCCAAATCTGTTATTAAAACCCTAAACATTTGTTTTCAAGAATATGCAACTCAGCGATTGTTCAGAGGTATTCAATGATGTTCCATAACAATTTTTGTAGTGAAACATTGTTTCTGTCATGTTTTATGTAACATTTTGTAAATACATAATACATACATAAATAATTTCTTTCATTCACAAAATGGCAAATAAAAACTGACAGAAGCCATGTTTTGCCTTCAAACTCGTTGGGGAATGCCATTGAACACCCTTAACCACTTAGTGAGACACACTTTCGAAAACAAATGTTTAGGGGGGGTTTGAATAACATATTTGCACATGCCCATAGACGGCCATTGTAAAGGCAATTGAGACAAAATCCAAATTAGCCAAATAACAGTGACAACAGCAAGCATTCAAATACCTGTGAGGGGGACTCTAAAACAGTGCAGACCACTTAGAGAATGGGCTTGATGTTCAAAGTAGTGCACTTGTCCTTTAAGATTTGAATGACAAAAGATGAATACTCAAAGCATCATGAAATGCAGAAAAAAATCCAAAGTGCTTGTAGAAAAACTCAGACGTTGTAGATGTTGAAGGTGCTCTTTGGTGTGGGGGAAAACAAAGATGTAAAATAAAGAGGGAGTCCAAGGCACTCTTCCAAAAAGTATAAAAAGCCTTCATTTTTACAACATGGCTATTTTAAAGTTAAAAACATAGACTGGGCGGACACCTGCTTTTTATATTTTTAAAGCTATGTTATAATAAAAGGCTTTTTATACTTTTGGATAAGAACTGAGGAGTGCCTTGGACTCCATCCTTTTTGATACTCAGGGATTCCTCAGAGGGTCTTTCCAAGATCAAACTTTGTGCGCACGCAATTCCTTATTGCCATGAAAAGGAAGGGCAGGGCCCTGCCGTGGCCAACTGGTGGGGCACTCGTCTGCCGTGCGGCTGACCTAGGTTCGATTCCCGGCCCGGGTCCTTTGCCGGCCTTTCCCAGTCTTTCTCTCCCCACTCGATTCCTGTCGCCACCTTCACTGTCCTGTCATGGATAAAGTGAATAAGACCCCCCCAAGAAAGAAAAGGAAGGGCGGACATCTGCCTAGGAAGCAAGTTTCTTAAAGGTTGAAAGAGATGACCCTAGTCTTGTAACACATTCTGGTGGCTTTGTCCACCATTGAGGGATACTGAATGACGGGGAACATTTTTGACTGGGATGGCCTTGTGTGTGAGTAGATGGCAAGAATAGACTGTTTGTGTCATTCATTTTCAATGGGGTTTCATTTCTGGTGATTTAGAATTAAACTGGTGAGTTAGCGCCAAAACGTGGCATGGAAATCTACAGGGTATATTGAAGAGTGAAGTGTGGGACACCAGGTCAGCAAACAAGAACAGCTGACAGCAAAACATCAAGGATATCTGGGCTTCCATAACTCCCATGCACTGTTTCTGCCATTGACTTCAATGTTAAACGCATCATGGCCGTTATTAAGACAGAGAGAGTCCTAACCAAGTATTGAACATTGCATGTTATGTAGAAAGTACCAAATTTCAACTGATTTGATGTGCACTGATGTGAAACGAATTTTGATGAAGAAAATTGTGATTTTATTACAATATTCTAATGATGCGAATTCCCCAATTCATGGGTTTTTTGAGCTGGAAGGCCAAAATATGTAAAAAGAAAAAATTGAATGATTGGAATAGTTAAACAACTGGACCATGCATCTACAATCCATGACAGTTTAACATTATTGATGGAATTATGGAAATAAATCAACTTTTTCATGCTATTCTAATAAAGTGGCCTGGAGCTGTATACCACTGATTCTTGAGAAAGCGGCTAAAACATGTCTCAGCAATAAACTGCCAATTCTGTTGAAAATAAACTACATTTTCATGAACAAAATCAATCCAGGTAAAGACCCAGGGGTCTGTTACACAAATGCACAGTCGTTTGAAATATTTAAGTGTAATTTTATTACTTTCCATGGCTATAAACCTGCCCACACCCTGTAAAAACAGCTGTCCCAAGGACAGACATCATCATTTCAATTGACTTAAAATGTAAAAATCACTGATATTATTGAATAATATCACCATGATGTGAAAGTCCATATTGAAGTGGTTCTGCAGATATGCACATAGTGCGTGTAAAGCAATATTTACTACTATTTTCTGATTGCTCAAAGTGTGTCCAGCATATTAGTCACCACCGTCAGATTTTTTTTAAAAAGACAATAAAATCAGGTATGCACAAGGTCATTGTCATTACTTAGGACCCCTTTTCAAACCTTTAGCTATACTGAATACTTCACCATCGCTGAAGCTCCTGTAAGTTTACTAATTTCTCCTCAATTTGTTAATTTGTTTGGACACTGGTACTGTCCCAACCATAAACTGTCAACACCGTTGGGGGTTTTAATAGTATTATGTTACATTAATGTTAATTATATATACTTTTTCAGAAGCGGCATGAAGCCCCTAAGAAACAGACCGAAAACGAAGTGGCTAATGTGAGCAAAAAATGCATAATATGTAAAAGAGTGTTTTTTTGTCTCACACCGTCAGATGTCACCACCGTCAGATTTTGTTCCGCTCATCATCTTGTTCCATATTTTACTAAATTGTGCTGGTTAATGAAACATTACCAGACATGTTAGTAATAATTGTGACCCAAACTTATACTCTACTTATACACAAAACCTGACGGTGATGACATCTGATGTAGTTCACAAAAAAGCATGTGTTTTACATGTTTTTGACAAGTTTTAAGAATATGCTTCCAATAAGTATCTACAATTATGTTGAATTGTAAAAGTAATTCACTTAAATACAGTAAATATATATTTTTTACTTCTAATTCTGTCTGACGCTGGTGACAAAACCAAGAAAGAGCCCATTTTATGAAAAATATAAAACATGGGGAGCTTGGCCAATACATTCACTGCACAACCAAGACCTTCATCTATGATAATACACCTCTATATTTTGGATTTGAACAACTTAAAACCGGTTTATGCCACATTTTCAATAATCTAGGCCTACTTCCTAGAGTATCTACAATGAAGAAAAAACACATGCACAAACATACTGTGCACACACAAAAAATAAAATGTTTATGCTATATGTCATTGACTTAAGAGGGCTATTTGTTTTGCTAAATGTAGGTAATAATTAGGTCACTTTCACCACCTTCAGATTACTGTCACCACCATCAGTTCTTAAGTCACCACCGTAAGAAGGAGTTTTGGACATTTTAAATGAATGTCCTTACAAGATTTTCCTTTGGAGTTGTTGAATCATCAAAGTAATAGCAAATTAAAGCCTACACGAATATTTGTGAAATTACAAAAAAATGTTTGATCTATTTAGGCATTAAGTAAGCATTGTCTGACAGCACATATTTTTAAATTAGAACACATGAAGCAGTATTAAAATAGAATGAAAGTGAATTTTCAACATTTAAAGGCATATGTGTGAACCAAAAAACACACACAATCACTTAAAAACTCCAGATATATATGCAACCAAATCAATACACTTTTTATTGCTTTTAATTGTGTCTGACGGTGTTGACAAAAAACAAGGTATGATCGGAGAAAAACCTGATTTCTGAAAAAAATTCAAAATGGGGAGATTGGCCTTGTGCATTTCTGAAAAGCCAAGACCTTTGTCTACGAGGATATACCATATTATTTTGTAATTCACTTAGGTTTTTTCTTTCAAGATTACAACCTGTTTTAGCCACTTTCTCAAGAATCAGTGATACACGTGTTGAATCTTTGTTTGGAGTGGTGTGTGTTCATGCCCAATATATAATGGCTATCAGCCAATCACAATCAAGAACCATATCTCACAGTGTTAGATTGATTGATCTGATATCACCAAGTATTTACTGATCCAGGATCAACATCAAAGTTGTTGGTCCAGGATCAATGTTACAGGTGACCAATCAGGGATCATTTTTAATTGATGATGTCATTGGCCTGAGGCATGAAAAATTCTAATTTCCCTCTCCTTTTACCATCGGGCCCATTTTGAGCCTGCAGGACCCTGCATTAGAGGGGACTCACTACTCACTGACAGACAGAGCTCCACACATTTTGATGACTGCTTCAGAAACACTTACTTTCTCTAAGCAAAGGTAAGATTAATCAAAACATTAAAAAACAATGTAATTACCTTCACATAAGGGAGGCAATGAGGGAATGAAGCACATGAGGCAATACAAGTAGTCAGATACTGAGCAGCAAATTATTGGCTGTTTTCTGTATCAGTCTGTATCAGTCTTGCAATGCTTTTAAGTACTTTTATTTAATTTAACATTCATTTGCTCCCAAAATATCCACGAAAGTAATTGAAACTTAAAAAAATTGCCGGATCAATTCTGGAACTTGCCACATTGAATTGGATCGTCCATGTCCCGCATTGGATTGCATCGCTGAATCGATCATTGTTGACACCACTACTAGCTACAGTATAATATGAATTGTGGTGGGTTAAAAATACCTTAAATAAATAATATGCTTAGGGTGTGTTTCTTGAAAGCTTACTTGTTAGCCAGTTAGCAACTTGAGTAGTTCCAATGGGCTAACATAGTTATCAACTATGGTAGCTAACATAGCTAACAAATAGCTAATATAGTTGCTTGCATGGTTAGCAACTATGGCTTAGGGGAAATACACACCTGAAGTCAATTGTTTGAATGCATGACATTCATGCAAGACCATTTTTTTTTATTTTTACCAGTCCAGGACAGAGCATATGAGCTTAGCCATGCAATTTTAGCTCTTCAATTGCTGCCATTGTTTGTGTTACTGATCACAGTGATCCAGGACCATTGTTCATTTTACAGCTCACAGTGATCCAGGACCATTGTTTTTGTTACTGCTCACAGTGATCCAGGATCATTATAAATTTTACCGCTCTCACAATGATCCAGGACCATTATTTATTTTACCGCTCACAGCGATCCCGGAACATTTTTCATTTCACTGCTCACAGTGATCCAACAGTTTATTTCGACAATCACAGTGATCCAGGATATGGCCCGACCGATTATCGGCCGCACCGATATATTGGGCCGATACTTAGCATTTTTGGGATATCGTATCGGCCATACTTTCAATAAATTTCCACCGATAAGTTTGTATAACTTTCACAACCAATTTTGCAGCCGTTTCGCTCTGAAAGCGTCCTCTATTCTGTTCTCCCTACTTTGAGTTCATTCCTGAGAGCATTGCCCCGCCCGTCACAGCACCTGATTGGTTTGGTACACGGAATACAACCAATCAACAAGGCTGCGAACGGTTTCAAGGTGGCCGCGGCACGCACGTGGGTGGGCGGGGTGGATACTGTTTCAAGGTGGCAGCATTTAGCTCTGGCAGCTCACCACGTAACCCACAGCAGAATGACACCTCAGGCTCACTGAAACGGGTGTCCACAAAGTAATCTCAGCATAGTGTACAGTACATTTTAAACCCCTACATGGAAACGTGATCGTGTCTGTAGTCCTACACGAGAGGTGGACTGAAAGCCATGGTCAATGAGGACCAAATACAACGTGTTTGCGTTTGTTCCTGAAGCTAATTATGGGTTAGTGCTTGCGAGCCTGCTAGCTAGGTAGCCTGTCGGTGTGAAAGCCTGTCTTGTCCCGTAATAACTGTTACACAGCATATTAGCACAGATTGACCAAAGTTTATTTTGCCAATCACAGTGATCCAGGACCATTGTTTATTTACTGTTCACAGCGATGCAGGATCATTGTTCATTTTACCGCTCACAGTGATACAGGACCATTGTTTATGTTACTGCTCACAGTGATCCAGGATCATTATTCATTTTACCACTCTCAAAATGATCCAGGACTATTATTTATATTACCGCTCACTGCGATCCAGGATCATTTTTCATTTCACTGCTCACAGTGATCCAGGACCATTGTTTATTTGCATTCACAGTGATCCTGGACCATTGTTGATCTTACCACTCATAGCGATCCAGGACCAGTGTTAATTTATTGTTCAAAACGATCCAGGACCAGAGTTTATTTGTTACTCACGGAGATCCAGGACCATTGTTTATGCTACTGCTCACAGTGATCCCGGACCATTGTTCATTTTACATTGTTCATTTACCATTTTTCATTTTAGCGCTCTCACAATGATCCTGGACGGTTATTCATTTTACTACTCACAGCGTTCCAGGACCATTTTTCATTTCACTGATCGCAGTGATCCAGGACTATTATTTATTTCACTAATAACAGTGATCCAAGACCATTGCTACACACACTCACAGCCCTAGGCCTAGATTATTTGGACCCAAGGTTACGTTAATGGGTTATTCTATTATTCTATGTCAAATTTCATTAAGCTTCTCCTGTGCTAAATGCAAAACGTGCATTTAGGGTTGATATTATGACAAATTGAGTCATCACCACATATGGTGATTCACAGCTGATTGTATCGCATGTATGGGATTAGATCATGTTGAGCCCAGGACTGACATCTCAGACCATCATATTCTTTAAATGGCTTCATTCTTTAGTTGTGAAGTTGAACAGAAGTGTACCCAGCAAACACTTGTTTTTTGGAACTATGATTTTGATGCTGTTGAACGAACACATCAGTAAATCTCCAAAATTCTTTACCTCTAAAATTCCATCTTGTTCTCTAAAACTCAGTAGTATTGAAATATGTGAAACAATTAACCATTGCCTTACTGAAGGAAGACAATGGAGAACTGATGTGAGACTCACTCACCTTTCATTCATATAGGAAAACTGATGCCAACCACCTGGCATGCAGTTTTGCACCCGTGACGTTCCTGATTTTCGGCAATACTGCCCAGAAATGCAGTTCACTGAAGGCCAGGTAACTGGACGGGATGATAGCATACTGAATGCAGACACAAAAAGAGATCATGCCTTCAGAAGATAGTTGAAAAAAGGAGAGTAAAGTCAAATAAAAAGCTTTTAACATTTCTTTTAGTATATGGCATGTTATGTGTGTGTGTGTGTGTGGGGGGGCAGGTTCCTGTGTACTCTTACAATGCTAATGTACTTAAAGAAACACTAACTCTACTTAGGTTCTGCACTTGTTGTTCTGTATATTTCCTGTGCACTTTGTATATGCTAGTGTTGCTGGCTATGATTATGTCCTGATTATGTCAAGATTGATTTGCTTTTCTTTCCCTAAAGGTGCACTGTATAGAATGGTGGCCAGAATGGGTACTGCAACTGTATGCTGCTCATTGAAATGGTGCTGCCTATTACCAAATTTGATCTTTTCCTGAATACTTACTAAATAATAAACCAATATTTACTAGTAAAACCAAAGCACTGTAAGTTTTGCAGCTAAAAATGTCTATTTCTGTTAATTCAAAATGGCGAACCATGGAGAAGATCCCCCTTCTCATGAATGAAAAGTGCAATTTTCCAGTCATAATGAATACTTAGAATTTGGTGGTGGTGCTACGTATTCATGAAAAAGGTAACATTTGTTAATGGGCAGCATGAATTCTGGACATACACTAATAAAAAATATTACATAATGTACCTTTAAGCACAGGCCAGCCAGGACACCTGACATGGCTGACGCATCGCGGACATTCCCGAAGTTGTTACTCTGCAAACCACAAAGCAGCAGCAGAGCTGCACCCCTCGTCTCTCCTTTCCACCGCTCACCTCTCTTCCCCTCTTTTCTCCTCTCTGCATTGCACCCTTCTCCTCTCCTCACCTCTCTTCCTCTCTTTTCCCTTCTGTATGTCGCACCCTTGCCCTCTCATCGTGTTGCACCCTTCTCCTCTCCTCTCCTCTCCTCTCCTCTGTGTTGCACCCTTCTCCTCTCCTCTCCTCTCCTCCCCTCTCCTGTGTTGCACCCTTCTCCTCTCCTCTCCTCTCCTCTCCTCTCCTCTCCTCTCCTCTCCTCTCCTCTCCTTTCAGAACTTGGCCAAACCGTGACGGGGCGGATGAATGGTGAGCAGATGAGAGGAGAAGTTCATTCTTGGGGAAGCAGACGGGATAAACATGACTGTGTGGTTATACTGTGCAGGTATTACAAAAGACAAAGTATAACAAAGATGATTAGAAAGATAGAGGCCGAGAAGGAAAAAAATAAAACTGTAGCGCAACAGAGCATTGTGTACTATGTTGTGGACTATGACCGTTTGGAATTTTTTTATTTTTTTTTAAACATCTGTATGCATGCTTATGCTTCCAGCAAACACCCTTGATGTGCTATAAATATTCAACAACATTGAGAAATTTAGCAGTGCATTAGGATCTGAAATAATAATATAAAACAGTTTTACTGCACAATAGTTGCCATAAATTAGCTTATTCTTGCTTCTTTGCTTATTCACTGACATATGTATTGCATGCAATAACAAGGACATAATATAAAAGTCCTGTTTCATAGTCTGTATCTCCATGCACTAGGCTGACCTTGACGGCGTGCAGCGTCAAGTGAAAAGTTATTGGAAGTCAGTCTTGCCCATGTGAGGAGGAGGGGAGGAGGGGGGGGTTGTGTGTGTCAATAAATCACAACAGGCCCCATACGGGTGAGGTCAACCATGTGCATCATGTGCCGCCTGTCTCTCAAGCTGAAGCAGGAGACAGGAGGCAGGAGGCAAGCAAACTAGGCAACTGTCCAGGGCACCCAGTTGAAGGGGGGTGTTAGCCAGGCCATGCCCTCCTAGTGACGCAACACCTTCGGCGCTGCTGCTAGTCAGGCCAAGAGCAATGTATATATCGTTTCTGATCTCCTGAAAAATCGGGAACTCCTCCTACTTTGTCAGGAAGTCAGCAGCAAACCAAGGGAGGCAGGTCAACCATGCCGTTTGGGAAATGTAAATTGTTATGCTCTTGGTCAGACCAAGTCACGAAGAGATTTGAAAGTCGATGATAATCAGGCTAGGGGAGGGTAACAGGGAAGCCGACAGGGGGGGACAAAAGGGTCAGTTGTCCCGGGCCTAGGGAGACAGGGGGCTCCAAAATTGAGTTTTCATTACATTGCATGTATTGAATAGGGGGGCCTTTCAGATGACTTTGTCCTGGGCCCAGCAAAAGATGTCAGCCGCACTGGGTGATGAGTGGTTGTGTACTTGAATTAAAATCACAACTATGACAACTTTGTGAGTGAAGCAAAACCTAAAAGTCCCTAAAGTCAACAATGACCAAAAGGTGCAATGATGCTGCTGCCAAAATCTCTTCTCAAGGTGCCTATCCACCAATCGTTTGAGGAGAAAAAGGGCCCTCAAGTCTCTTGATTTATTCCCAATAACATCCAAAAGGTTATGCAACACCAGCAGACAATTAGCAAACAGCGATACCTTTTGGGATTTGGAGTAGACCTATGTATTTTTTTTATGTAAACAAAGTCTGACCCCATTAGAATAGCTCAGATCTCGGAAAGGGCTGAGCCGAAAAATGTGGCCTCACCGGGTACTGACAAGTCATGGGTAGCGTGAGCAATAGAACAGCATATTGAAATTGGCAGAAATTCTCTTCAAGTCCTACAGCCTAGCCTCTACTCAAACCAATCAGCCATGCGCCTGCTGATGTCTGCAAAGGCTTAAGAACACATAGCTGTTTAAGACTACTAACGCCATTTATTCTGCTGATTTTGGCAAAGGGTTGTTTCAGTCGTTTAAGAAATCTATTAAATCAATCAATCGAATTAAAGGGACAGTTTGGTCAATTTCAACATGCAGTGGTATTGCTCACGCTACCCTTGACTTGTCAGTACCTGGTGATGCCACATTTTTCGGCTCAGCCCTTTCCGAGATATGAGCAATTCTAATGGCGGCAGCGTTTGTTTACATTTTTAAAAAATGAAACATAGGCCAACTCCAAATATTTTCCCAAAAGGTACTGCTGTTTGCTAGTTGTCTGCTGATGTTTTATAACCTTTTGGATGTTTTTGGGAATAAATAAAAATGTTTTTTTGAAATGTAAACAAAGAGCTGCCCCCATTACAATGACCAGGATCTCGGAAACGGCTGAAGAAGAAGAAAAAAAAAATCTCAGGCACTGACAAGTCCAGGGTAGTGTGAGCATTACAACTGCATGTTGAAATTGACCAAACTGTCCCTTTAATATAGCATATTATCATTCTCTGTTGTAAATCAATGTGCTAGAGAAAGAAAAAAAATATGGACAGTACTACCTAAAGAAAATGTAAATGCATAAGATTACAGTTCATACCAACTCAACAAGTTAATAATCTAATCCAGGTGAAAATAATGCTGTTTTTTATTCCTTTTTAAAATAAGACACTGTGGAGGCAAATCTAATTTCAAGCCCGGCTCCAGCGTTTGGCAGCATGATGTCTTAATGCCATGTTATGTTATACTGGTGTGAACATGTTTCATGGACGTTTGGGAGATGCACTACTGCTGTGACCATGTTTTATAGACGTAGGCTACGTATACGATATGTTACATCTGCTACACTTACGTACGTCACCATGTTTCTAGACGGTTTAACACATGTACGTACATACTATACTTGGGTGCAGGGCCGTTAACAGCTTTGACTGGGCCCAGGACAAAGTCATCTGATTACCCCCCCATTCCCCTCCCAATTCAAACAATGGAGACCCAATCCTGGGCCCCTTGTTTCCCTAGGCCCGGGACAACATACATAGGTGAGCATGTTTCATGGATGCTTGAGAGATGTACTGTTTGTGTAGACAGGATTCAGTCATGTAAAGACACATCAGTGGGAGTATTTCACAGATGTGCACATGGACATGTGTGAAAATGTTTGATTGACATAAAACATAAATATTCTAGCCATTAAATAGCGTAGAGAAAGAGTATAGAAGCTTTGTAAAAGGTTATTCTTGGTATTACATATTTTTGTCTCTTGAATATTCGATATTTAAAATGGTTGTTGCAAACAACATAAATGAAAATGATCTGATGTGAACAAAAACTAAACAATTACATCAGCACAGTATTAAGCAACATCAGAATGTTTATTCATCTTTAAAAAAAAAAACGCACACACACATCTTCGTCATATCATTCTAATATTCAATCACATGTTCTTCGCAGACCCATAAATATTTCACTTGAGAAGCATCTTAGTCAACAAAAGTCTGACCGGTGCAGAATTTATCTCCGGCCCGCAGTCATATCCCGCAGAGACAGGCTGAGAGTTGTCACAACTACTGCCAAGAAACAATTTGATCTGCATCCGAAAGGTTTTATGCCTCGTGTAGATTTACTATACGGGCAGCGGGCTTGAAATTCACAGCCGTGATTTTTCACAGAACCCTGACTTGGATGAACCCCCCTCTTTCCTGGTTCATCGTGTTTCTCACATTCGTGTTGCAATTTTGGGTAGGGTGATAAATTAACCGATTCCAGTTAGAGTCGACTAAGGAAGAGTAGAAGCACATTTTTGTTAAAGCAGGTGTTTGTCACTTCATAATAACAATAATAATAAAAAATAAATAAAAATAAAGAACTGTATTGGGATGTTTACAAAGTTGTACAGCATGTGCTGTTGAATATCTAAGTAGATTGTGTAATTATTCAGAAGTTTATTTAGAGCAGTTTATGCTGCCCATTCACAAAATCCAAATATTTGTCATGAATATACGACCACCATCAATTTGTAAGCGTTCATCCCAGCCTGGAAATTAAACTTTGAAATTCACCCATACATGAACAGATGGCTGAAAGTTAAAGTCTGGTCAGACAAATCAATATTAATTTTAAGTAGGCCTAGATATTTATAAATGTGTGAATGAGCAGCACAACTTATGGAAATAAAGTACCAGAAAATATCACACACTAGACCTTTAATGATTTTGTCATGCTAGCGAGCCTTACACAAACCAAACATAAGACCCCCTCAATTAAGTGGCTGAAGTTCAACACCGTTTTTTACGGCGCGCGGGTATTAACACCTAGATAGCTACATAGTCATCACTCATGTTTTCATCTTAACGGTAATTTTGTCACCCAACACGGTGCCAAAAATGCATTTGTTACACTTGTTGCTTTTTTTAAAGGCTTGCATCACGCTATGAAGCTGTCAACACTATTAATTTAGAGCGGCTATCTCCAGTGTGGGGTCAATTTATAGCCGCTCGGCTCGCCTCACAGCATCATCTCTGAGGCCTTTTGGACGGCTTAATGATCCACACATCACACAAGACAACATGTTGAAAGTCACATGGTTGGCCAATGAGCTTTTGAGCATTGTCAACCCACCCCATGACTATAGAGCACACACACACACACAAATAAAAGGTGTTGTGACTATGACTGTAGGAATGTTATATTAAAGCAAGTTGTGTTTAAAGAAAAACGGTGGGGCTTGCAATGCTATATTGCGAAGATTAAGTTGTAATGCTGACATAAAAAAAAAAGACAAGACAGTCAGGCAAAAAACAAAGTGGTGAAATTATAAAGAAGCGATGTTGCGCTACATGCTGACAAAAACAGACAGAAGGCCAAAAAAAAAACATATTGTTGCCTTTAGCCAATCACTGTGGCCATATTTATTTTGTTTATAGGACTCGGCTGTATTCATAGAAACGGTGGGGCTTGCAACGTTTAAGTTGTGGAGATTAAGTTATAACGCTGACATTTAAAACAATCAGCAGATAAAAATACACACCCACAAAACATATTGTTGCCTGTAAGTAATTACTCACTGTGGCCATATTTTATTTATGGAGCTCTCTTTGGGTCTAATCAAACACCACCAACTGCAACATATTCACAGATTAACAGCTTGTAAAAGGGAATCAGTTAATCGCATAAACACATCTAATTTTGGCCATCATTCCCTAACACAACCCCCCTTGTGGCTTATATGGGTCATTTCTCGCTTTGATCATGAGCCCAGCCGAACATGTACATGTAAAGCTTAGACCATCTGAACATTAAACCTTAGAGCATCCGAACATTAAAGTTGAGCGTATCACGGCCTTCCGATTATAATTTATAGACTGTTTTGCAAGAGTAATAAAAAGGAGGGGGTTGATTTAGTAGGCCACAGTGAGTCAGTGTTTATATTTGTATGGAATGATGCCTGCAAGTTTCGCTGGGGCTTTTTTGCATCACAACATCTTCATTCAGCGCCAGGCTCCCTCCTCATAACTTTTTGTAGATGGTAAAAAAAAAAATGATTTAAATGACACGTAAACCAAATCGTGTGTCACTTTCGCAACATCGTCAAGACGGACGGTGTCAAATTGTGACGATGTTAGTTACAGGAGATCCTTTATAAATCAATGTCCAGATGCAAGTCGACGTGGATGATGACTGTGACCTTCTATCCCCCCCACCGCCTTTTGAGAATGCAGAGATGGTCGGTGGGCTGGGCCCTAGTACACACGGGACTCTTCGATCATTTTAGTAGTTTTGACCATGTAGGGGGTGCCGGTGACACTGCTATTTCTGGCAACTGGAGCACCCGTACGCATTACGTACGTACACACAAACATACTCAAACGCAAAACACACACACACACACGCACACACAAACACACACACTGACTTACTCGCTCTCTCTTGACCTCTCACACACACGCACACTTACTGCTTGCTCACTTTTTAGGGTCTGATCTGACACGTAACCCTCAAGAGTTTAAAAACATGGCGGTGACTTCATCCCGGGAAAAATAGCGCAGGCTTGTAAGGCCAGGACAGCGGCCCAGCCTCCAGGGACGCCGCAACACTGGCGGAGCTTACAGGTCAATCCATCAAACTCCCAGGCCCCCAGGTCTGGGCGGCTGAACAGAGCACTGCACCGTAGAGTAGAGTAGAGTAGAGTAGAGCAGTGTAGCGTAGCGTAGCTGAGCCTCCTGCACGTGCACCGCGTCTGTTCACCACAAGAGGGCTCCATTTCTCCACACTTAACACTCACAGGATGATTCTCAAGAGGCATCTGAATCTGGCTGCTGGCCCTATTTGTGGAACACAGAAATCAGTTGGATAAATTGATAGATCCTTTATAGTACTGACGGTGAAAAAAAAATCAACTGCACAACCAAACATGAATACAAGAAAAACATCCCCAACATTGAACACCACATGAATCTGCTTGCAAGTATCAAAAACACATAATCAGAATGTGACACTTCAAAATGCATGGCAAATTCCTTTGGGTTGGTAGTAAGTGTATGTAAAGCAGCTTAAGTATGAGTACCGGTACTTACTGTTGAATTGTGAGGGACTAACAGCTGCCCTTAGATACGCTCCGAAGCATAGATTGCTGCCTTACATCCGATTTGAATTGCTGCCTTCAGAAGCTGGTATCCTGGTAACTAGAATAACAAGACTGAGTAAGAATACTTATGAATGGGCGCTTTCTCAATGCCCAGTGTTCTAGCTTTGCTAGGATGTGAATCGCCCAGTGATTGGATAGTCTTTGGTGAACTCTGTGGAGTACCCATTCACCAGGGCCAGGCATTTTAAGTCCTAGCAAGGCTAGAACACTTGACATTGAGAAGTGGGCATTGATAAGACCATGACTGCTACAGCTACATCTGGTAGTCATGGCATTGATGGAGACTCTACTGTTTGTGATACTGTTATTCCTTTCCAAACATGCGTCTTTCTCTCCACAACATGGCATCATATCAGAGCGTTGAGATAACACATCGACTTGAACAGCCTATCGCAGTGTTTCTGAAATTTTTTCAGACTGAGGACCACTTTGTCCCCCTCAAAAAATGTTCAAGGACCACCTGTCAACAGAATTACTGTTGATGGTTGCTAATTTGACACTGCTAATTTTAATGCAGATCACTCCCTTTTTTCACATTACAAGCCTGTCTTATCGTGGTGAAAATATGACTTCAGTTATGTTTAGCTTTGTAATAATGTTACAAATACAGCCAACTGCTTCGAAAAGTAGAGATCTCCTCACGGACCACCTGAGCTCTGTCGCGGACCACCAGTGGTCCCAGAACCACCAGTGGTCCCAGGACCACACTTTGATAATCACTGGTCTATCGCGTTTGTACATCATCACGTTACATGTTAACTCGTGCTCAGCAACGCTCTGTGACAGGTTAGGTTTAGGCATGCTTTTGATCAGGGCACAGTTTAGCCATTTCACTTGATTGTTTCACTGTCCTTGGCAAAATTAAAGCAGCAAAAATGTTGCTTTACTGACATGTTGGAGTTAGGCATGGTTTTGGTTGGGGAACAGCAGAGCATTTTCCACGTTTAGCAGTGCAACCAACCGTAGCACCAATCAATCCCTTTCCATCTACAAGAATTAAGTGTGTCGTATTGTTGGATTACAACACTCATCTGTGCTGATCACACACTATTGCACACGTGTACAGCGATAGCAACAGAAACAAACAGATTGAATCATGCACACATGCAGGTGCACGTCATGTGCATACAAGCACACGTGTATGCATTGTGCATACAAGCACATGTGTATGCATTATGCAAGACCACAGACATCCGTATGCTTACCGATTCTGCCTCCTGCTCCAGGCCTATGTCATGATGATCCATCTCTTCATCGCGAAATTTGGAGATGAGCTGTTTGGAAACAAAAAACAAAAAATGTCCAATTATATTATATTACATTACACTTAGCTGACACTTTCACCCAAAGCCACTTACAGATATTATTTACAGGGTATTGGATACAGTCCCTGGAGCGATGTAGGTTAGGTGCCTTGCTCAAGGGCACTTCAGCCATGGGCGGAGGTGTAGGGAGAGGTAAGTGTGGGATTTGAACTTGCAACCCTCTGAAGTTAAGGCCACCTTCTTAACCATTAAGCCACGGTTACCCCACTCTATCGTGGTAGACAAATCAATGCATACAAAAAGTGACCTCTCTTTAGTCAACCCTTCTAATGCAAATTACATATTCTTGATCAAGTGTCAGCAAACAAATAATCCAGTAGTCCAATTAATATAGTTTGAGGAAGGATGGTGCTATCCTTGATATGTTTGTGGAGGTGCTCTTCTATAGAAAATATTAATGACCAAAATGAGTTAGCCAAGGCACTCTTAAAAATCTTTTATGAAGAGGCTTAATGATACTAGATTATGTTAAATTAGCCAACATGTATAGGCCATATGTCAGTCTCTATCAAAGTGGCAGCCTTACTTGGCATGTTGTACATGTACATGTCGTGTCCTATCTTTATGCTTACCAGTAGTTTAAATGCACATTGGAGACTGGTCAAACGCAATTTCAATCTTCTGTCTTAACCCTATTACATATACTTTTGACAAGGTTCACTGACTTTTGACATTGGGTGAATTCAGGTAAATGGGGTCACTTTTTCTCATGTATGTGAGCTGCATATTCAAAATCACAGTTTTAAGTCAAAGTCAAAGCGTACTTTATGGTCAAAAATCTATGTAGTGGAAAGAGTAGAAGTCTGCACACTGTAGCTCCGCTTTGAAAATGTATTCAGGTCATACAACGTTTCGACCCAACAGGGTCTTCATCAGGCATGTTGACATTTTCAAAGCGGAGCTACAGTGTGCGGACTTCTACTCTTTCCACTGTCAGATGCGCCTTTGTCCAGCACCTGGCCTCAGAGAGGTGGGATGTGCATACTCTTACTCTCATGAAGATTTTACAAAAATCTATGTAACCGCTGTTAGCAGCACAGAAGATTGAAGTAGGAGTAGATAGTGGCCTCCATACCTGCAGGAGCTCAGTGTACCTGTCAGGGTCGATCTCCATGAGTGCCCTGATCTGGCTGTTGTAGTGCTCGGAGATGCTCTCCTCCACAGCCACCGTGCAGGCCATGGCTCCCGCCTTACCCAGCAGGGCAGTGGAGGCCCCTAAAGTGGAGAAGGAGAAGAGAAACAAGTCATTATATCCCACCTTACCCAACAGGGCAGTGGAGGCCCCTGAGGAGGAATGGAATAGAGCAGAGGAGAAGAACTTAATTACTGATCCAAATTAAGGTGCCCAGCGGGATACATACAATGCATGTGTAAAAACAGGTACACAGATTCTACATACAGAAACGTATTACTCATTATTGGCAAACATCTGTATGCACATACATTCATTTGCACACATGTAATATGCAGGGCTCTAAATAAACACCCGTCAAATGCAGGTGAAATGTCATTTGGGATTGAATAAGTAATAATATGCATTGCACATATCCAAATTGGATGTGTCACCCTAACAATGGCATGGACTGCATTTGTAGCATTCCAGCTAAAGCTGTGTAATTGATGTCAGATGCTGTATAGTGCAACATTGACATAGCCCCCGGAGCTGAATGACGCAGCTTTAGGCTCATGAATTTGGATAAAAAAAAATAAAATAAAAAAAACTATAGAGCTGAATGATGAGACACATGTTCTATTGCAAGAGGATGGTCTTATCTTTCATTCAAATACAATTATCTTCTTGTTTTGTGCTTTAGAGGCTGATAGATTTTGATTTGTATAAGCTGAGAGTATCTTTCCCCAAAACTAACTTTGGTATAAAACAAACTTTTTTGCAGTTGTTTCAGGCATCAAAGGGTTAGGCTAATATAGGGTGACCAGACGTCCCGGTTTGGAGTTGTGTGTCCCATGTCCCGAGCAAACTCTCTCGGGACACAAATATGTCCCGGTTTTGGCCACCCACTACATTACGCCATGTCTATCAGGGTAAATATATGGAAAATATTACATGTTTACCTGCCACAATTAATGGCAGCCAGCGCTTGTATAGAAAGTCTGAAGGAGTCAGTTGCAATTTGTCATTCCGACCTCTAAAATTGCTTAGAATGCAGGAAATTGCATCTAAAAAAGATTTATTTATTTTTTCCTGGGGGAGGACTCCCCAGACCCGCCCGCCAAATATTGTCCTTCAGTCACGCACGAAGGGTCCCGGTTTTAGACTACAAAAATCTTGTCACCCTAGGCTAATAGAGAGTGCTGTGTGAATAAACAAGGTAGTGCATGTCAGTATTTAGTGGGATTCTGTCAGTTACCAAGCACGAAGCCAGCGACGTTCCAGAGGGGTAGAAGTGCTGTTGGTCGGACCCTGTTCTCACCCAGGATTTCATTGAATTTCTGCAGGTGTACTTTCTCTTGATCCCACATGTGCTGAAAATGTAAACACAGCCTAATTGTGACTATAGGTTCAAGCATTCACAGTACAGCTCTTCATTGCATGGTAACAACAGGGCCAAACAAGGTTGCTCTGTCTGATGCATCGTTTGCATATATGTGTGTGTGTGTACAGTACATAGTTTACTGTGTACAATGCATGTCTATTTGTGGCTCCCCCTCATTTTAGCTCATGTCTTGCCAGGACTTCGACCACATAGGTAAACAGTCCCACCCACCACCTCACTCTCCACCACAATTGCACAAAAGTCATGCAACGACGTGACAAGACTGAACATGAAGTGGCAAAATACCTGAATCAGGGGTCGGGATTGCGACCTTCCTAGTACAGCCATCTGCCCAGCGTAGATGCGGTTTGCACCGTATTCACC